>NC_026000.2:4049944-4383486 GCF_000442705.2 Elaeis guineensis
AGCCCAATTTGCTTAGGCGCTCAATCATCTCGATCATATACAGTACATGATCAGTGACTGAGGCCCCATCCCTCATCCGAGCATTGAAAATAGCACAACTAGTTTTGTGCCTTTCAACGTCGTCAGGCGTGCCAAAGGAGTCGTTCAACATTTGAAGCATCTCCTGTGGCTGGGCGTTCTCAAACCTTCGGCTGAACTCGTCATTCATTGCTGCCAGCATAATACATCGAACGGTGGTGCGGTCATTGAGCCACTTCAAGTAAGTATCTCGGATCGCTTTACTAGCGTTCGGAGCTGGCTCCTCAGGTGCTGGATCCATTACTACATAAAGGATCCGTTCATGCTCAAGGACGATTTTCAATTTTCGATACCAGCTATCGAAATTGGATCCCATGAGCTTGTCATTATCTAATAATGACCGGAGCGACAGGGTAGTGGCCATAGCTGCTTAAAGAAAAATGAGACCTCTATTAGTACATAAATTAATACTAAAGACTTGGACTTTAGTCTAAAGTTTTTTCCAATATTTTTACGAACTGGTAGCCTCATCCTCCAATTCGAGAAATTAATTTAATTCCTTAATGGGTACTAGAATCCACACAGACTACACACGAGCCCAACTTTGGTTGGTCAACCCATGTGCATCTATGGGTAGGTTCTTAACCAGTTGTTTCTCTAAACAACTTCTAGTAATTTATTTTACCCCCAGAACCTAATCAGTAGGCTTTGGCCTCCACTGAAAAGATCTGGTTAGGTCCAACCATTAACATGACTTAATTTAGTGAATCGGACCAATAAATGATCAGGCCCGACTTTGGCCGGCCAACCTAACCACCATCAGAAAGACTCAATCAAATTATCATATTATGAATAATAATTCCATTGGCCAATGAGCACCAGGCCTTTGGGCCTCCAATGATCATTGAACTAATGGACTCATTATCATTCACTTAATGGGAGGCTATGACTTAGTTATCATTATAACTTAATCATTTTAGGGACCTAATAATTTTGAGGATTTTATTAAAGAATAGTAGAGAAGAAATCATCCAGCCAATTTCAATCCTCCCACTGACTTCACCAAGTCAGATTAAAAAGGATTTAATTAAAGTTGGCATTAGGAGCACCTAAATCAGTCATACTGATTTACCTAATGACATGGGTGAGCTCTAATCACCAAGTGATCTAATCAAAATCTAACTTACAAGATTGGCCAGGTAAGTGAGATCAGTGGTGGGGATTTGCCATTAACTCGTCAATGATCGAATCAATGCGAGTAGCTCCCGCTTAAGAACCACTGGTCAAAACTGCCGAACTTACCTTAGACACCAACCGGTTCATTAGTTTTAATTTTGATCAACTTAGTAAATAGAGCTCCACCGCGTAGCCATGAATTAAGTCCATCTTGGTCTAGTTAAAGACATGGACCCATTCAACTACAACTATTGAAGTTGAGTCTAGAGTATCCTTGACCTAATCTAATTCAACTTTTGATTAGATTTGACCAATTACTCCAATTCGTCCATTTTTTAAACTAACCTTAGGTCTAACCCAATTATGGACCTAATTCATCTAACCCATTGACCCAAAAGTTTATGCAATTATCTTAGGTCTTAATTCACAATTCTAGACCTACTAGACAACACTTAATTCTTTTAATTAAGTACTTGGGCTGATGGGTCAGGGTTTGGCATTTCAAAAATAATTTTCAAATTTGAAAGATTTTATTTTCTGTTCACCAAATGTGTTAACTCATTTCACAAACGGGTCAGCACATTTCATAAACAGCAATTCTATTGCTCATTTCATAACAGAAAATAACTCAAAATAAATCATAAATTTTCTTTTAGATCTAATCTAACACATTCATGATAAATTTCTTAATTAAGTCCTTTCGCTGCTTCATCGGCATGGGATATAATTGCATCGGCACCCCTACCGCCATAGGAGACCCCATCGAATGGGAAGAGAGGGCCTTTAAACCCTATTTTTCTCCTATGACCGGACGGCCATGGCAACCAACCCAATTAGATTACTTGCTACTTGGATCAAGTATATCTAAATATAAAAATTTTAAAATTTAAATTTTGAATTTTAAATTTTAAATTTCAAATTTCAAATTTTAAATTTCAAATTTGAGATTTCAACCAAATTTCAAATTTCGAATTTTCAATCTTTGAATTTTAAATTTTGAATTTTGAATTTCAAATTTCAAATTTCGAATTTCAAATTTCAAATTTTAAATTTGAGATTTCAACCAAATTTCAAATTTCAAATTTTGAATTTTGAATTTCAAATTTCAAATTTCGAATTTCAAATTTCAAATTTCAAATTTGAGATTTCAACCAAATTTCAAATTTCAAATTTTGAATTTCAAATTTGAAACTTCTAACAAATTTCAAATTTCAAATTTCAAATCTTTTTGAATTTCGAATTTCAAATTTTGAATTTCAAATTTAAACTTATAGATTACACCTTAATCTACGCATGCATATGTATATCATATTCTAGAACCTGCTCTGATATCAATTGAAGCGAAAATTTAGTGCAGGGGCAAAATGGTAATTTTAAAACTTTTTCAAAATTACTATTTTACAGCGGAATTATTAATTAATCTCATTAATTAATACTAATTAACCCTACACTAGGATCTAAATATGATACAACAGCATGCATTTAAATTTGAAATTCAAATTTGAATCAGTAAACGTTTTACAGTATTGTGTTCAGAACACATCACCTTTTGCTGGTAGTCGATCACCGCAATCTGATCACCGTCGGAGGGCTCTGATCGTCACGTCGCAGCCACCCAACTGTCTGGCCTCTGCGGATCATCCACACGAAGCTCCCGTCTGATCAGCTCCTCACGAATGCTAGTTCGTGATTTCACCCTTTTGATGGCAGATGTTGATCGAACTCCTTCGATCGATGTGTGCCGACTTCTCGGATGCTCTGGATCGTCTGCACAGTTACTTGAGAGGCTGATGGATCTCTCTCTGAAATTTGGTGGACTCACGACACTCGTGGCACACCAATCTCACTTCCCGAACCCTAGGTAGAAACCCTAGGGTACACACCAAAAACCCTGCGCCCAATTTTCTCTCTTTTCTTTCTTTTTCTCTCGGAAGGTTTTGGACCTTCACCTTGCGCAGAAGCCTTCCTCACACCCCAAAGTTTTTCTCCTAATTTTTCTACGCATGTCCCACCTTTCTCCTCTTTTTAAAACAACGTCGAACGTGTCTTATCCGCGTGAGAGGATAAAGACAAGAGGTTACACATTTGAATTCAAATCAAATTTGAATTCAAACGAAAATCAACTTATCCCTATCCTTTTGAGCATGAGAAGAGAAGGGGCGTGGCTCTTTGTGCGTGGAAAAGTTTCACGAGAAACCTTTTCTCGTGTAAGTAATGTGGCGCACAAAATGGATAAGGATGAAAGGGCAAGTGATAAGTTATCCATTCAAATTCAAACATGCTTTGAATTTGAATGGCTAACTAATTAATTTATCCATCCATATGGCGCACAAATGAGGACGTGGGGAAGGGTTTTATGTGAGAAAAATTTCACGAGAAGTTTCTTCTCGTGAATTCAAATGAGTGCAAGGAAGTTGGGTGACGCAGGGAATTTAAAACAAGGTGGTTTGATTCAAATTGAGCCAACCTAGTTTAAAATAGTTTGAGCACAATTAGACCAAATTAAACCCAATATAATTAGGCTTAATTAGGCTTAATAAAATTCTAATCAAATCAGGAATTAACTAAACCTAACCCCTGATCAAATCAGGGACTAAACCACCTTAGCGATTAGGTCAACATTTAACCTAATCGGGTCAATCCAAACTGAATCCAATTCAATTGGACTTGATCCAAAAATAATTACTCAATCAAATTGAGTTAATTAGTAATTAAATCACTAATTAAACCTCTCATAAATATTGAGTCCAAATCTGATGGGCAATCAGGCATCAGAGACCATCGATATGAAACCCTGATCAAAGAGTTCAAATTTCAAATTCAAAATTTGAAATTCAAAATTTTGACCCCAGTACCCAAAATGTGTGAAACTCATGATTAGAGAATCCTAATTCTCAATCATAGAGTCCTAGATAGATAAGACTCATAATCAGCCATCAGATCAGAAAGGAACCTCTAATGTGTGTGACCCCGCAGGTTCGAACCTAAGCCGGTAGCACAGGAACCAATTTCTGTACTAATCGAAGTGACCATCTAGCAATGGTACCCGACGATCGGATAGGTCGAATAATCGCAATCGCAACATTCAGAACCTACGTGAATATGGTTACCGTATAATTCATCCCTTTTGACCCATGTGTTTAGGATGACTCAGGGTTAAACTGTCAACCCTGATGATATCATCCGAATCGTGCTCAACTCAATTAGTCCTGTGACTCCTCACTAGGACTACCCTGGCCAAGATTTTGCTAAATTGAAACACGACTGTACACAGCTCCTAAACTGGAGTGGTCAATCCCATCTTGACACACGCACCGACAAGTCAAGTACTTGACTACACCCAGCAACCTTCCGTCACTGAATTAGAAATTCAGGTAGTCCAGTGCCTAAGTGCAGTGAGTTGCTTGCAAGTCACCGTGGCGGTCTCAGGTCGGAGGGACATTTATACCCATATCCCATCGGAGCAAATCTTGACAGCAGAAATAGCTCCGGAGTTGGTCACGTTCAGTGCAGATGTACCATTACATCTCACCTGTATGCCATACCAGTGTCTCCACACTCTTTAGTTATGAGGACAACCAACCCATATGGCACACAACGACCTATGCTCGATAAATATTGTCGTCCTTGGTAACAACGTATCATTTGGTCGCGAACATGTTTAAGGACTAAACGACAAATCCTCCTTTGTCGAGTCTAAATAGTCCTAAGGACTTCACCACAACACAGGAGTTCATTAGAAGATGAAACATTTGTGATGAAAAAATACCAAAATAACTTTTATTTATTTATAATTCATGTACTAATACAAAAGGAGCACAACCGTCAACAAGCTGACGATTGGCTTTGGGACACTATTCCCAACAATTTTTGCTTCAGAATATGATTTCAGAAGTCTCTCTCCATCGAAAAAAGCTGCTTTAATCAATGTTAAAATTTGATCAAATGACTTCTGACTCTATCGGTTCACGATTTTAATATGAAGTAATTTTATCAAAAATTCTAACTTGAAAAACTTTGTACAATATGGAGAGTGGCTCTCGTGCATCCCTTACAAGCTTTGCAAACTGTTCAGAAGTCCCTTCTACCTCAAGTCGGATATTATGTTCATGATCAAAATTACTTTCAAATGCAGTAGTACTAGCACTCATGCGTACATTTGAACAAGCACTTTGATGTAAATCATCTAACAATTCTTCTATACCACTATGTTTGACAGGTCCACGAGCATCACTATCATCTTCAGTATCGTCATCGTCGCGCACCACTTCATTCGGATCACCCTTCCCATGCCATATCTAACAAGTATACTTCTTATCCATACCATATTGTAGCAGATGCTTCTCAACAAATGTTATGTGATGATATACCAAATTGATACATCTCTTATATGGATACTTTATCCGACTAGCACTGTCAGCCTTATGTCGTGCAAACTCAATAAAATCTCGAACCTCTTTTCGATATTCAAACAAAAAAATACCTCTAGCATTTATCCAATTTTTATTGATATCCATCTAACAATAAACACAAAATCATTAACAACCAAAATAAAGTTCAGTAATATTCTGGATCCCGATCCGAATTTCAGACTGAATCGCGTTTCAAATTCTAGCCAAAATTTTGATCCGAATCTAGATTCGGATCACTTCATACAAAACAACACATATTAAAAAACACAGACTGAACAGTAACACAGAAAATATGTTACATCAATTTAATGAAATAAAAATGCATGATTCTATCCATTTCAAATCATTACTAACAGGTATGACCCTATCCCTTTCAGAAAAGTAATAATCTCATTACTCTTATTAGCGGATATTTCATCTTATTTTTGTAAAAATTTTGACAGCATCTCTCCATGATTCTTCAAGTATACGATGTGGATATGATGCTATGCACCCTATCCATCATATACCAGAGAATAATTGATAGATAACTACTGCATACCATATAATGAAATGAAATATCAACTATTAACAACAACAATATTATCACTTTTTAAAAAAATTCGAATACGGAACATCCAAGATTCGATCTCGATGAAGATCGACTCTTGAACAAAAATCTATGGCTCAATGCAATTTAACTACCATCTTTGAACATGCATTTGAAGATGGATTTCTAATTTATCAAAAAAGAATAACTTCGTATGAAATTTTTTTCATCAAAAATTTCAATAGAATTTTCTCTAAAATAAAAATATTTTTTATATTTATAATTTCAGCAGTATACAAAACAGTACATAAAATAATTAAATTGTAACAAGTAACAGCAATGTGCATTGCGTTAGTGAAAAAATAATTAATCAAATAATTAAATAATTTCAATAGTAACACTAAAAAATAATATGTAATAAATATAATTAATCAAATAATATGCGTCCCCCTCCACATTGGCCTTACTCGGTGGAGGCCCAACCCGACCCGGCCTAGCCTGCCCCATCCCTGTCCCCGCCGGCCTCGGCCCCGTCCACGCTGACCCAACCCCATCCCCGTCGGCCCCGGCCCGACCCGAACCCATCCCCGCAGGCCCCGACCCGACCCGAAACCGACCCAGCCCGGACCCGACCCGACCCGCCCCACCCCGACCCGACCTGGTCCGCCCCGTCGGACTGCCCGGCCTATCCCCATCCCCGGACCCATCACCGGAGGCCCCAGCCTGACCCGAAGCTGACCCACCCCTGCCCGGCCTGACCCACCCTGTCAGACCGGCCCGGCCCCTTCCCCGGACCCATCCCTGGAGGCCCCGGCCCGACCCGAAACTGATCCGACCCATACCCAACCCGACCCAACCCGACTGGCCCGGCATCATCCCCGCCCCGACCTCGTCTCCGCCGGCCCGGCCCCGTCCGCGTCACCACGACCCAGCCCACCTGTCCCCATCCCCGTGCCCGCTGGCCCCGACCCCAACCAAGCCCGACACGGCCCACCCGTCCACGCCGGCCCACCCATCCACCCCGACCTAACCCGGCCCACCCGTCCCAGTGCCCGCCGGCCCCATCCCACCCATCCCCATCCCCGTGCCCGTCAGCCCCAGCCCCATCCACGTCGGCCAGACCCAGCCCACCCATCCACGCCGGCCCGATCGGGCCCTGGCACCATCCATGCCGGTCCGGTGGCCCGACAAAAGAACAAAAAAAAAAACAAAGATGGATTATCGACGGTGGATGCAGGCGCCATCGGTCCGTCTCCATCCCCGCCGGCATCTCCCCCATCCCTGACGGCCCACCGGTGGTGCGAGAACCCCCCTAAAAAAAACAAAGAAAGCTTACCTTATCAGCAGACGTGACTGCGACGGCGACAGCGACCGAGGACGGCAACGACAGCGAACTTGGCGGTCGGGAGAAGGGGCAGAGCAGAGAGGGGGATGCGGGGGGGAGAGCGTGCGAAAGCACCGAGGGATCCTCGGGGAAGAAAATGGATTTCAGATAGGACTTGACGAGACGCGATGTATTAGCGATGAAAATTTTCGTCGCTAATAAAAATTTTCGTCGCTAATGATTCCCACAAAAAAAAAATTACTAAAAAATTATTTCCCTCGCCCCCCCAAAAATATTATTTGCGACGAAAACATAGGTATCGTCGCTAATAAACTTTTAATGACGGAAACTTTCTGTCACTAATAGTTTAATTTTTATTATTAATTAAATTATTAGCGATGAAAAATCTTTTCCATCGCTAATAATTATTGAAAATTTTTTTAAAAATTTATGTTAATTTTTTTAAAAAAAATATTGTGGTAATTTTAAAAGATTCTAATGGTCGACAGATACGAGAATATTTAAAAGTTTCGAGGAATAATATTAAAGCATGCAGCTTGAGACCCCCAAATTTTATGTTATAGATAAGATGGAGATGGATAGAATAAAGCAATTATAAATATAAAACTCTTTTTCTAGCATCCAGCCTTGCTGTTCAAGAATGTCGACAGCAGAAGGTAATTTTCAGACGTTGTTGCCCTTCTGGGGTAATGATGCTACCGTCTTCCATAACATAGCTCAACCTTAATCAGTTACACCTACTATTAACTAAAATCTTATCAAGGATAGTGTTGTTTAGCTTGGCTGCTTGTTCTTTTGTTTATGCTTAATGTAGGTATTTTTTTAGGCTTCGGAACCATGAATTAGACAAGGAACCAGATCATCAGTTTGAGATTTTTCAGGTTAAAGTTTTGATTAGATCCCTAGTATTTTAAATTGTATATAATCGGACGCATGCAGGTTGGATGATCCCATCTAGGCCTTGAAGTGACCATCATGTGCTTGTGGCTTGCAACTTTGAATCCAATTAAGTATTTGTTTAGATAGTTGGACCTAAAATTCTATGAGATGCATGAGCCAACCATCAAATATACAGAATTATAAGCTAAGCTTGACCTATTTTATCAATGTCTAGGACTGATTTTTGAGTTCCATAATATTTTGGATCCAACCATTCAAATAGATCCTAAATTGGAATCAATTAAGTCTTTGTTAAAAAATAAATTTTTTTTTATATTTTTTAAATTTTATTTTTTTATATTACTACATATTGATCTTAATATTTTATATACTTTTCTTGTGCACATATCATTTTTTAAAAACTATCTAATATTTCTTTTTATAAATATAAAAAATTTACTAAAAATATATAAATATTCTTCAATAAAAAAAATTTTATCGCTAATAATTTGTAATTTATGAATTTTTAAAAATTTTTATTTTTTTTTAAATATTAGCAATGAAAATTTTTTGCTATCAATAGTGGATTATTGCTGATGGAAATTGATGTTTCATCTCAAATAATCCATTATTTATGACATAATATTTTCATTATAAATAATATATAATTTATAAATTTTTAAATTATTTATTTTTTCTCATTTATTAGCAATAAAAAAATTTTATCATAAATAATATAGTATTTATGATGGAAATTTTTTTTTATCATCAATATTTTATTATTTACGATGTAAAATTTTTATCATAAATAATCTATAATTTTTAAATTTTTAAAATTTTTTATTTTTTTTACATATTAGTGACAAACTTTTTCGTCATAAATACTGTGAGTATTTGTGACGAAAATTGATGTTTCATCGTCAATACTCCATTATTTACGACGTAATATTTTTATCATAAATAATTTTTAATTTTTAATTTTTTTTATTTTTTTTCATATATTAGTGATGAAAACTGTTCATCGTAAATAATGTAGTATTTATGATAAAAATTTAGTTATTGTCATCAATACTCATTGTTTACGACGTAAAATTTTTATCGCAAATAATCTATAATTTTTTAATTTTTAAATTTTTTATTTTTTCTTATGTATTAGCGATGAATAATTTTTATCATAAATAATTTAGTTTTAGTCGTCAATACTCCATTATTTGTGATATATATTTTTATTATAAATAATTTATAATTTTTAAATTTTTAAATTTTTTTCATATATTAGAGATGAAAAATTTTTATCATAAATAATTAAGTATTTACGATGAAAATTTAGTTTTCATCATCAATACTAGATTATTTATGATGTAAAAGTTTCATCGCCAATAATTTTTAATTATTAATTTTTTAAAAATTTTTATTTTTTTCAAATATTAGTGACGAAAAGTTTTCATCATAAATAACAAGTATTTATGATAACAAATTTATTTTTCTCATAAATACTTCTATTATTTATGATGAAATTATTTTCATCATGAAAATTTGAAAACTTAAAATTAAAATAATTATTTTATTATTTACGATGATTAGTTTCATCACAAATAATATGTAATTATGATGAAATTTTATTTTCATCGCAAATATGCATCTATTTACGATGAAAAATTTTTTTATCATAAATAATTCATTATTCACGATGAATTTATTTTTTTATCGTAAATATCCTTATTGGTGATGAAAGATATTTCCGTCGTCAATAAATTCATCGTAAAAATTTTTTTTCTTGTAGTGTCACTTGTTTAAAATGAATATTAATATAATTTTAATATCTAACTGATATCAAATATATATATATATATATATTTGTAGGTCTATTCCACTGCATCACAGCTTTTACTTTTATTAGATTCACAGAAATTCTATCTTTAGATATGATGTGTCCTAAAAAGACTATTTTGTCCAACCAAAATTCACACTTCTTTAATTTGAATAAAGCTTTTCTTTCCTCAATATTTATAGTACCCACCGTAAATATTCTTCATACTCCAATTTGCTTCTTGAATATATCAAGATATCATCAATAAATACGACAATAAACTTATCAAGATAGGATTTGAATATTCTATTCATTAAATCTATGAAGACGCTGGAGCATTGGTTAACCCAAATATCATCACTAGAAATTCATAATATCCATAACGAGTTCTAAATGCAGTCTTTGGTATGTCCTCTGCTTTGATTTTTAACTGATGATATCCTGAACGAAGATCAATTTTAGAAAAAACTTGTGCACTTTGCAGCTGATCAAACAAATCATCGATTCGAGGTAGAGGATATTTATTTCTGATAATGTTCTTATTCAACTCTCTATAGTCGATACAAAGTCTAATACTACCATCTTTCTTTTTCACAAACAAGACTGGAGCTCCCCAAGGAGACATACTAGGTCTTATAAAATCTTTATCTAATAAATCCTGTAATTGATCTTTTAACTCCTTCAACTCCATGGGGGTCATTCGATAAGGGGCTTTAGAAATTGGATCGATATTGGGTGCCAACTCAATGATAAATTCAATTTCTCTATCCGGTGGTAGTCCGGATAAATCATCAATGAATACATCCAAAAATTTATTTACAATAGAAATATCCTGTAACCTTAATTCATCATGTTCTGTATTCTTCATTGATACTAGATAATCTCTACATCTCTTTCTTAGCATCTGTCTAACTTGCACAAATGAAATAATACGTAGAGGGATGGTTCCTGTACTTCCATTAAAACTGAATACTAATTCTCCCGTATTTGAAAGTTCACTCTCTTTCCATGATAATCCACAGAGGCATGATAAGTAGCAAGCCAATCCATTCCTAGAATGACATCAAAATCATGCATGTCTAGGACCATCAAATCTGTCGGTAATTCTCTTTCTCCTATTCTGATACTACATGACTTGCACATACATTCGATACTCAAAATACTACCTACTGATGTCTCAACATATAATTTAGTTTTCATATGTTCACATATTATATCATGTTGTCTAATAAAAGTAGTGGATATAAAGGAGTGTGTAGCACCAGAATCAAACAAAACAGAAGCATAAATACCAGATACATGAATGATACCTGTCACCACAGCATTAGAGGCCTGAGCATCCTATTGTGTGAGTGCATGATCCTTTCTTGAGTTTTTGGCCTTTGACCTCTATCCTTTGTTTGTGTGGATCTATTCTCATTTCTCTGGAGGCAATCTGTAATTTTGTGTCCCTTCTGTCCACAACTAAAACAAGAACCAGTATTCTATGGGCAATTTGAAGACACATGCTCTCTTCGGCTACATCTCAAACATCTAGCTATCTCATTCTCACGATTCTTATCATTTGCCGGCTTCTTTGCTGGACTCTTATTGATCTGATTTTGTCCTTGAGTTCCACCAAACCTATTTCTCTTCTTCTGATTCTGTTCTCTCTCCGCATGTGCTTCATTAACTTTTCTCTCAATTATTAGAGCTTTATTCACAACTGAGACATAAGTAGTTAACTCATAGGGTACAATTTATTTTTTAATTTTCATCTTCAGTCTCATTTTAAATTTATGTACTCTATCTTGCTCAATTTCAACTAATCTTGGAACAAACTAGGCTAACTCCGTGAATTTAGCTTCATACTCTGCAACGGATCTGTTTTCCTATTTCAGATGAATGAACTCTTGCTTTTTCTGTATTCTGATACTTCGAGAAAAGTATTTATCAAAAAATTCACCTCGAAATCTTTCCCAAGTGAGTGGTATCCAATCATGTTCATATTTTTGTTCAAGTATACGCCACCAGTTGTATGCTTCACCTTGTAACAGATATGCTATGTAGCGGATCTTCTCATCATCGTAGCATTCTTGCATGACGAATGCCTTCTCCATCTCCATAATCCAGTTGTCAACTTCCAGTAGCTCGATGGTCCCTTTAAAGGCTGGAGGAGCCAGCTTTTTAAACTCGACGATGTTGCTTCTCTGCATCAGATGTTCTCCATGTCCAGGTGTCGGTGGAGGATGCTGACGTGGCTGCGCATATTGTTGTTGAAGTAACTATTGCTGTGTTTGTACTACTCCTATCAGAGTTTGCATTAATTGAGTCATGTTCGGCTCTTCCTGCACAGTCAGAGTATTTTCAGTAGGGTCAATGATTCCCTCCTACTGAGATGTGCCGCTATTGAATTGGGGAGTGTTATCACCAAGTGGATTTGATGTCCCTCCTACCGCTCCTTGAGTATTCTTCATTCGTCATGGGGGCATATTGACCTATGACAAATTTGGAATGATAACTTATCCTCGATAAAGTTATAAACTTACTTAAGATAGGTCAGATTATAATCATCATAAATAACCTCTCAAATTTCATAATATCTACCCATCACTCGTCCATTCTATTCTACATGTCTTTATCTATCTACTTATGCTCTGATACCATATAAATTATCATGCCTCCGATCTGAGATTGTGAGTCGAAGGTCATGGCAATCGCCGCATACTCATAAGAAATTTTTTCATAAGCATGCAAGGCATCTCATCATGATATCACACACATAAAGTTAAATAAATTTTGATTTTTTAATGATCAAATCTTAGTTCAAATAATAAATCAAAACTTAGTGTCAAAAAGAAAAAAAATAATTGTCTGACAAAGTCAATGCTTAAAATAACAATCTTGCATCAATTCTGAGAAAAATCCTAAATCAAATAAGCTAACTCCATCTTTAATCGCTCTCCCAACCGAAATCCTGCATCATGCTAATTTTCTGGATCTGTAAAGAAAAATATAAAACTCATCATAAGCTAAATAATCTAGTAAGCAGTGTATACCTTTAACTGAATAAATTAGGCAATAATATGTGCATATCGGTTTACAGATAATAATAAAATTAATATGTAAATTCATGAATTCATAATTTAATTTATCACACTATCAATCATATATAAAATTTTAATTTATCATAATTTTAAATTATGCTTATCATCTTAAATTTATCAAATTCTTAAGTTCTTCTTACCAACCATGAACTATGACCATATTTTTTCTGTGGTAGGATCATAATACCGCGTATTTTCTTGTGATAGGCTGCGAATCATCTGGCAACAAAGTCCTTCAGAACTGCTAGTCTCACTGGCAGTTTGTCGCTAGTCTCGCTGGCGACATAAATCCTCAGGATAAATCATTTGCCAACGTATATGCCCACATTGGCGGGATCCTTTACATAGCCAGGTTGTCAATTTATATCATTTTTCAATTCATATATTATTTTGATAATAATATAAATAAGTGATATTCGAGTAAATCAATCATATCATTCTTTATGATCATACATCATCATAAATACCTTCAATCATAAATAATTTTCACCAATTATCTTCAATCATAAATAATTTTCAACAATTATCTTCGATCATAAATAATTTTTGATAAATATTTTTAATTACAAGCATGCCACAAATTAATATAATTCAAATTTATAATTTATCAGATAAATTCAGTAAAGATAAAACACTACTTACCTTAAAAAAAAATCCAAACTAGGGATTCTAGAAATCTTGAAAATTCTTCTCTGAACCTGGTACATCAAATATCATATTTTTGATCAAAATTTATCAAATTAAAAAAATAAAAATTTTTAAAATTCAATATCCTCACATAGATCGACTAAATGACAGTGTCCAGAATTTTTTGGATTGATCCATGGAAACTATTCTTGTATTTCTTTTATTATTATTAATTATTATTATTTATTATTATTATTTAAATCCATCAATCATAAAAAAAATCTAAGAGAGAGAGAGCAAAGAGAGAAAGTCTCTCTCGCCTTCTCTTTCTCTCTCTCTCCCTTTTTTTTTCCTTCCTTTTTCTTTTCTTTTTTTTTTTCTCTTTTTCTTTTTCCTTCCTTTTTTTTCTTTTCTTTTCTTTTTCTCTTTTTTCTTTTTCCTTTCTTTTTCTTTTCTTTTCTTTTTTGTGGTCTTCCCTGGCCGAAACAAGGGACCGACAGGTCCCTCCCTTTGACCGATCATCCGAACCGCAGCCGGCACGACGAAGGCCGGTGACAAGGGGGCAACCCTCTCGAGTTTGGAGAGGCCAAAACCAGTGGTCGGCAGTAATCGCTGGCGCCGAAAAATCAAAGAGAAGAAGAGACCCAAACAGGGGGGTCCTTCTCTGACGAAATCCGACGACACCCGTCACCGACAGTTATGCACAGAGGCACGAAAAAAAAGGAGAGAGGAGAGAGGAAGAGGAAGGAGGGCTTACCTCAGCCTCCGGTGATCTCGCCAGCAAGAAATTTGGCGAGCACGAATCAAGGGGCTGCAGCTTCAATTGGAGAAATCAGGGAGGAAGAGAGGGAGGAAGACCGGTGAGGGATTCTTAGGAAGGGGAAAGCCTTTTTATAGAGAGCTTTTGGACCTCTGGTAGTCCTAGGACTCTCGATCCATTGTGGCTCATCGGAGAAGAAGACTCCTATCGGGAGTCTTCTTCTCGATTTCTCTATTTTTTTTATTTTTTATTTTTTTTTCAATTAGGCTTGGGCTTGGATCTTCTCAATTGGCTTTGAGCTTGGGTCATAACAGATGCATTCTGAAAATTTCAAGATGATGAGAGCATGACGATAGAACAAACCCAAGCTTATGGTCCCTGAATGTTCGCAGTGCCACTCTATCGTCCGCTCTAGTTTTCTACAATGAAATATGAGTTTGCCCACATCTAATTAAGACTGCAAATTGATCAAATTGATCCATGATCCAATATAATTTAATCTAATTAAATTTAATTTAAATTTATTTAAAAAGCTCATAGAGTCGAGTTGGGTTCAAAAATTAGATCCATTCTCTTTTTCGGATCGGATCTAGATTTTTTGATTTTGGATCTGACCCGATCCGACCCATAGAGACTTCTGGATTAATTTGAATCTTAAGATACATGATCTGATCCGACCTGATCTAAATCCAAACATAGGATCCAAATCTAGTTAGAGTGACTCACCCAAATAGAAGTTTGGATTTGGACCAAAATTTTTCAAACCCTTCGATCTTCTCCATCCGATTCCCAAACTAAAAATCTTCAAAACTAAAAATTTTACAAATCTTTCAATTCTTTTATTCTAACTGTTGTAATATCTATAACAATCTGAGGAGGAAAGAGTGGATGGATTCTTGATAATTTAAATGAAGGACATCTCGATTATTTCTTTTAGCTTCTTGTTGGGCTCAATTTTCTAAACTTTCTGGTTTATATTTATTATGCCATGAGGTACAAAATCAAGAGGGCTTCTTGAATTGCAATTCATTTTGTTGACTTTAAAAATTTCAGAGCATGCTCTGCACAGATATTGTGTCATCCATAGTATATGCAGTCTCATTTTTAATCATGTACAAGTATTTCTCTTGTATGATATTTTAGATTGGGATAATGATATCACTATATAAAATTCATAAATTTTTTTTTTCTTTTGTGTGGACTTCTAGAATCTTAACTCTTCTCAAAAACCGCTTGTTTCCTCTGCAATCCAATACAATTAATTATTAAAAGTTACAGTTGGAGGATTAGAAAGAAAAAAAGAAAAAGACTTTTTTTAGTTGTCATCTAGCATTAGTATTCATTGATGGTAGGTTTCAAATAAATTAAACCATGATCCGATCCGATCCGAACCGATCCATATTTCATGGATTAAGGTCGGATTATATATGGATTCAATCCGATCCGACCCAAATGATCTAATGAATCAATAAATTTGACTATGGATCCAATCTGATGTGATCTGATTTTTTATTGGGATGAGTACGAGTCTAATATCAAGATCGATTAAAAAATCGAATCGAATCGAAATCATTCGTGATCCAATTTGATCCGACCCATATGCAGGCCTACACCTAATGCCTTCCATAATTTGCACAGACATGTCTGGACTGACAATACAGTCCTTTCCCACCATCAATCAATCAATTTTTTTCCCCTCTTATATTTCCTTTTTCTTGAGAAACAATCAGATTAAAATGGGACACCACAACGGCCCAAACTTAGGACTCTTCGAACTCATGAGCAAATATTTTTCTTAATATATTTTAAAATAAATTTTTTTATATGCCATCTATAGTGTAGAAAATTTGATGCGAAGCACACTATCTCATTCAATTAGACTACGTAGCCACTATTTTTTAAACACATTTAATATCGACAATTTTATTTTTTTATTTGAAATTTTGAATGACGAAAATACTCTTTTTTTTAAAAAAAATTATGACATCCTGTATCGATATTATGACTTCTGCACAGGATTTATAACTTTTCACTGAAAGTCATAATTTTGATAAGAATATTTTTATCAATGAAAAATTTTTAAAAAAAAATTCAATAATAAAATATATTTTCCTCTTTATGATATCCTGTATATAATGTCATAATATCAACGCAGTATGTCATAATTTTTTCAGACGGAAGGATATATTCGTCATTCAAAATTTTAAATGAAAAAATAAAATTAAAAATATTAAATACGTATTAAAAAATGATGACTACATAGTACAATCAGCCAAGATGATATACTATACATTGAATTTTCTGCACAGCAGATGGTGTACAGAGAATTTTTTTATTTTAAATCCCCCACTAAAATATGCACATAAAAACCCCTACTAATAAAACTCTTCCATAAGATCTGAACCGCTAGTCCTATAGGAAATTTAACGAGAAGCACCGGTTTACTTCCACGCCAAAGCAGCATCCGGTAGTTAACGTCTGAAACTCACGAACCAAAGGCCACAAACATCCATAAAATATACGATGGCCACAGAATTTATTGCGAGGTGACGTTTCATTTCTAAACCTTGTCATAAAACCGTACAACAGAAAGGTGAAACAAAGATCCGTTAAAAATGATAAGAGACTAACATAAGGTTCATGATCACGTCTCCAAAGGAACTTCAGTTTAGTAAATCACAACCACACGTATCAGCCAAATCGGGAACAAACAGGCCATATAAAAGCCCCGTTAGTTTTTAGATCCTACGACCCCAGTAAGTGTTTTCGTACGTCACCATCTTAAGAACAGATGATGGTGAAACGCGAGCGCTTGAACAATGCGACACGCTTACGTGATTAACGTTTGCTCCAGATACAAACTATACCTCCTAAACAAATCGACTCTCGAATTCAGAGTTGGTAAAGATACTGCCGCATGAAGGCTTGCAGCGACCGACCAAGTTGTCTCACCTGCCCATGCCAGCATAAACAATCACCAAAACCAATACGCCCATTTTAACAAATTATCAAGCAGCCATGGGGCACACCGAACAAAAATCACAAAAACCACCAACCAGAACTGGATTGCCACCACTCGTTCAATGTTTTGGATCAAAATGAAATTCATGGGGCAAAGTGGAGCACGACAAGCACGCACGTGTGCACGCATGTGAGACAGAGAGAACAATAAGTTACCCACAACAATGATTTCCTGTAAATTTTCCATTGCACGAACTACACACAAAAAGAGAGGGAGAGAGAGAGATGAAGGGACAAAAAAAAAAATCTCAAAATGACTATATAGATAGACCACCAGAAACAACCTGCATTACCATCTAGGATAACTTTTTAACATAGGTTAAGCAAGTAATCTACTGGAGGCTTGTAACATGTTTTCCTTACAAGAGAAGACCAAGTAATAATACCAAACATTACAAGCCTCCATGATTCCTAAACCTGTCAGCCACTTCACGGTCACCAGCCGCAGAACTACCAGATAGGCAACTGGTAAGTTACAATGCAAAACAGAAAAGAAAACGCCTATCAGCGGCAGTAAAAGAAAATGAAGTGGGTGTATTTACCTGAGAGAAGAAGAGAGTAAACACAAACATATGTTACCACAAATTATTCAACTTTGACCCTTTCTTTTGCGCTTCTTCCCAGTTGAAGCCTCACTTTCTTGTACCTTCACTGAATCTGATTGCACTTTTCCAGAAGTCTCAATTTCTTCCGCCTTTGATTTCCCTTTCTCAGAAGTTCCATTTGCCCTGGACTCACCCCTGGATTTCCTGCTACTTCTGGGAGTTTCTTCACTGGATTTACCTTTAACTGCCTCCTTCTTGGCCCTGCCACCAGTACTGATCATATCGTCTTCAGACTTCAACTTTCTGCTTGATTTAGGGACATCAAGCCTGGATTTACTGCCAGCTTTCTGTGTATCATCCCTAGACTTACTGTCGATCTTAGAAGTCTCATCAGTAGACCTGTCACCAGTTTTCAGAGTGTCATCCTTGGACTTAGAACCAGTATCCTTCTTGATCCTACCGCCAGTCTTAGGGATATCATCATCATGCTTGCTTGTGTCCTTCTCTTTTGATTTGCCTGAAGTTTTTGGACTGTAATCGCTGGTCAGCTTACCAGGATTTGTTATTCCACCACTGGGTCTACCTTTACGCCTGGCAACACCGCTGGACACCACACTAGCGGCCAAAAACCCATGGGATACCTCTTCAGATAAACTATTATTAAATGATTCAAAAAAAGCAGTGATGAAAAAAGATAGCAGTGTTTACCTTTTTACTGGTGTCTCCATCTTTGAATGTTTGGAAACAGAACTTGAACTTGTTTTTGCCTTTTTATCTTGTCGCCTAAAATCAGGAAACCAGCAAATCAAAGACCAAAAAACAAAAGTTGGAAGGACGCAAAATAGTCTGCACAGTCAGAGATCACAAGCCAACTGATGAAAATTGGAAATGGAAGTGTAAACTACATGCTTCTGCATGCACACTTCCGGCTAGGCCTTGAAATTTAGCCAAAAAATAAACGAAAATATAACAATTATACAATCAAACAAATATATAAATATACCAGGCCTGCAAGTCCTTTCAGAGCTAGATCCAAGATATTATCCCCTTTACAGCCAACATGCACATACCTTCAGATCCACAAGCAAGGTGTATCCCAAATTGAGAGAGAAACTCTAGTCAAGAACAAGTCTTACAAATTTGGTTACGGAAACAACTCAGAACAATACGGTCCTGATTATATCCCACAAAATTAATTCACAATCCAAGCCAAAACCTTAAACTTAGGACCGATCTGGATTAAACCCACTATGAGACCTGAACTAGACCTAAACCAATCCAATACGTGACCTGAACCAGGCCCAACACACTTAGCGAGTCGAGTCCAGCTTGCTTCTAAATCATGAATCCCAAGGTTGGGTTCAATCCAGGTCTAGCTAGAATCAGACTTCTAAATTCTTCAGCATAAAACTACAGAAGCAAGAGTTGAAAATGCTGAACTGCCAAAACCAAAAGCCAACCACCAAGATGAAATAAAATTTCAAAACCAGGCATGTGAAAAGAAGTATAAAAATCACAGCATCTCCCCTTTTCTTCATCCTCTCATCAACAGTGCTTTTCTTTCTCCTTATTCTCTCTCTTTCCATTAATCCTTGTTATTCTTTCCAAATGCTTGGCAAGCTGGTACATTGCCCTTTCCTCTTTCCACATCCATTAACATGAATTCACTTACTTTCCCCTCCCATTTCCTACTCTTCAACACCCAATCTTCTTCCACTTTTTACCACCCTTCGCCTTCCTCAACTAAGTTCCTACATCATGCTTACAAAATAATCCATCTGCAGGTTCATCATTTTCTACCTTTTTCTATAATCACCAAGTCCTCTTCCCACATCCATTAACATTAAAGACTCATTTGGTTCACAAAAAGAATTTTACCTCACTAGAATATTTTTTCTAGAATATTTTTGCATACTTGGTTCACCATAAGAAAGTGACATAGAAAACACACTTTCGAAAGTGACTTGTGTTTGGTTGAGCATTTACTGAAATTGGTGTAAATTACCAATTATGCCCTTAATAAAGGGACTACAAGGAAAAAATATCATATGCATCACTTCTAGAATCAAATACTTGGAACACCTAGATCTTGAAGTTTTGAAGGTTCAACACCAAAAAGATCAGAATACATTTTCAATAGCCATTTTTAAATATATTTAATTATTAAAATTACCACAATTCATAATATATTTGGATACTCCTCTAACTATTAAAATTACTGCAACTCATAACATATTTTTAATAGCTCTATTTAAATATTTTAGATCTAAAAATATTTTTAAATATTTAAAAATAGCTATTAAAAATATTTATTGGGTTGAGTTTTTAGCCAATAGTTAGACAACTTCTTTACTGTGATAATTTTAAATAATTATTAATATATTTTTACATTAAAATACCACAACTTCTTTATATTGTAGTAATTTTTAATAGTATATTTTTAATTATTCAAGATTAACTATTAAAAACAGCTATTAAGGAGATCATGACTGCACAAGGGTATTTTTGGAAAAAAAACCACAATTCCTATCCCATAGGCAAGTAGCTTTCTCATGTCCCACATCAATTTTTCTTTCCCATAAAAGGTGGAAAATTTATTTCCATGGGCAAACTACTTTCCCATCCCTCTGAAAAATCCTACCAAAACATGAAGCATTTTTCATTTTCCTGACCACACTTCCCCCCTCCTCTCCCCATGAACCAAACAAATCCTAATGCACTTACCTTCCCCTCCCATTTCCTAGTCTCCAACTCCCAATCTTCTTCCACTTTTTATCATTCTACATCTTAACTAAGTTCCTACTTCATGCTTACAGAATAATCTTTCTGTAAGTTTATCATTTTCTACCCTTTTCTATAATCACCAAGACATAATTTTTGAAGATCCTGTTCTATCTAGTTGACAGACTGAGAAGGTACATGGAAGCATCACACAATAATCCAAATGTCTCTCTAACACTATAGTATGCATGAGTTTCAAATCCTCACTTACTTGAGATTTTGTTCCCCTAAAATCAACAAAGCAAATTTTATCCACCTCAAATTTCAGCATTAATGCTCCGAATGTCGGACGAAAGCTGCAGTCAAGTACAGAAATAGTATGAAGCTGCAGTCAAGTCAGACATTAAAGTTCATCTGGCACTGGATGATAAATTTACAGCATATCAAATCAATCTCACCTCCTTTTACTGTTCTAAGTCCATGAATTCCTAAATCCCTAGCAACATTTTTTTTTCAACCTTCAGAAAACTCATTGTCTGCCAACTCCATGCTTATACAGAAATGTGACAACAACTATCATCCTATTTCAAAATCTGGCAACCATGATAGGAGCATCAAACAGTCAGGATGGCCTCAAAATCTCAGCAGGTTAAAGGACTAAAAATCCTTCTGCCAGTGGTTCAAATCCAATCGTAAGCAGGCTTTTGTTCCCAAAGATACATAGCAACATGCAAGCCAGACAATATTTTTAGTTGATTGATTTTCTTAGTTCAAAGAACATTTGACTTCTTAAAGAACAATACTTTTATTTGTCATGTTTCTATTATTGTTAAAAATTTGGTTTGTTATGTTTGTCTTCAACTCTTATTTTGTTTAATGTTATGTGAGATACTAAGATTTATTTTTATATTCTTTTTTATTTGTTTGATTTGTATGCAAAGAAAAAAAATGCAGCTTTATCTAATCCAATCCAACCAGCCTGCCTCACCCCACCTGAGGCGCCTACCCCCCCTCCCTTTTTTTTT
Organism: Elaeis guineensis; assembly: GCF_000442705.2. Taxonomy (NCBI): domain Eukaryota; kingdom Viridiplantae; phylum Streptophyta; class Magnoliopsida; order Arecales; family Arecaceae; genus Elaeis; species Elaeis guineensis. The sequence goes on from NC_026000.2 coordinate 4,071,899, forward strand.
CCCTTGGTTTTTGTGGTGGTGTTTTTTTTTTTCGGGGGGGCGGGGGCGGGGGGTGGTGTGGGGGGTTGATGTAGAGGTAATAGCCTACCCAACCCTCTTGCCATCCCTAATGGCAAGAAGTGAGGAGCATGTTGGAAGAACTTGAATCTGATAATTCAGATGGAGAGGCAACCTACCAGAAACTTGTATTTCTGATCACTAATAAGGCCAACACTATAAACGGTAATATTTTATTGATTAGCTTAAGCTAAGGAAACAAAAGGTATCGCTGCAATACAACCACACTGAAGGAAAACATGCACCAAAACTGCCACCCACACGGTAAACGTATCATATCAAGTATGATATTCATATAAAAGCAATACTCACAATTCTGAAGAAGCATCAAGACCTGAAATATCTTTTGCCAGTCCCTGATATAACAAAAGATTACAGAATTAGAATACAGGACACTCACATATGTAATGTGATACCGATCTAACATTAACTCACCCCATCTATTCTGACCAGTTTCCAGCGTTCATTCTTGAGCAACAGTACCTCTATGTCACCATCATCGTAAAGAATCTAAATAAAACCAAATTCAGCCTATTGTAAATAATAGTGACATAAATAAAGTAACATACAAGATCAAGAAAAACACAGCTTGAAATATAGCATACTTGTACGGCAGCATTGTACCTTATGCTTTTTTGAAACAGGATCAAAAGAATCAACGACACCATCATAAAACCTATAGAATACAGTAGGCTAAATGAGGATAACCAATATGATAATTACCTGATAAAAAATGATAAGTGACTACTTAAACTAAATAACTCCATTAAGAACAGCAGTGTGCGAAAATTAAGCACATCAGATACCTGATATATGTTTCAGGAATATTTCCATTTTGAGGAAATTATTTCAACAACATTTCAGAGTCAGTGATCATTATTAGTGCAGTAGTATTTGCTTGCTTGTAAACATCAACACCTTAGTACCAGATTATAGCAATCCATACCAAGCATATTGTACATATTCATAGGGAACAGACAACCACTACATCCCCCATAATGGGTGCTGGTACCACGAAATGCACATTACCAGTATGGGCAACAAAGCTGAACTAAAACCTTAGGTAAAATCTTCAATTTCTCCATTAAAAAGGTAAGCTCACATGGCGATCAAGAAATTAAGACTTCATGAGGATGAAACCAGATACTGCCAATGAACAATGTCAGGAGGGCAAACTTTATGCACATCATCTTAGATGCCAGTGATTCATACTCCTCAAAACCTACCAAAATCTAAAATTTCCGGTACCACCAAAAATTCGTGCAGGTAGCCCGTAAGTTTCAAAAGTATCTGTCTTGCATCAACAGAAAATGGCTGGACTGCAGGTGGCAAGAATAAACCTTTATGTAAATAAGACTGTTTAAACCACATCCTGATTTTGTTCTCCCACCAATCACATCAATACCAGTTAAAGAAGCTAATTGCCATTTCCTTTTCCGAATACCAAGCTTATCTTCATAATGGCAACACCAAGCTCACCCAAGAAAAAGTGATATTTTCTATTTTCATAATCAAGTGGAAATTTTAGAAAAAATGCTCAGAAAGTTTCAAGAACAATCTCCAAGTGCAATTTTTGAAATCCATCGAGATCATGCTGCCTTGCTACTTTTGGGGTTGTGTCAGATTGGTAGAAGAATTGAGATGATATGATACTTACGCCTTGTCATCTGGCCACCATACTTTAATTCTGGAACCGACGAGGCTCTCATCTAATACTGTACTTTGAGCTGGTGTACCAGAACCCTGGTATGAACATGATAATTAGAACACAAAGGCTACGAGGAACAACAAATCACTCAATAACAATACAACTAAATGTAATAAATCAAATGAAGAAAAAGAAAGAAACAATAAATAAGCACATTCAGGAAGAGAAACATATCCAACAAATAACAATGTCAATATGATTTAAATGGAACATAAGGAGTGCAACAAGGTAAGAATTTTAAAACCAAAAAAGCAAGATTTCAAATTAAGTTCACATCAATGTATCAATAACATTAACCCCCAACTATGCTCCAAATAATAAAAGCTGTCCCCTCATTCACCAATCATTCCTATCAAGGGCCGCCTCTAGCTTTACCACATGTTCAAACAAAGACTTCAAACCCAGAACTCCTTTTCTTATGCATTGAGCCAATAGTTGGTCAACATTATCTTTTGCCTCTAAAACGTCGGACCATCCTAACGTCCATAAAAAAGGCCCATATTTAAAATGATAAAGACCACTACACCAATTCCTTTGATCACTTTCCCATCTTGTACTAAATCCACCATGAAATGATGATACAAAAAACAGCAGTTTTACACGAATAAAAAACTCTGAACTGGGCACATAAATAGTTATCCACAATGGAACTAAGAAAACTGAACTGATAATTTCTTAAAATGGCAAGAATTGTTTGATCTATAATCCAGATTGGAGTCATTCAGAACATAATGGAGGAGAATTCAAATGCCTAGACCTGTCATGCCTATTCGAGTAAAGACACAAAGTTAAATCATTTGAAGATCAATATATATGTATGTATATGCGTGTGCGAGTGTGTGCGTGTGTCTGTGTGTGTGTGTTGTGGGTTTCGAATAAGAGCCCAAGTCTTAACCAAAGACCAGACTCAAGAAGGGACTATCTTCTCAGACCTCCTTAGGCCAAAATTCAATAAAGAAGGTCAACACAAAAAAAACAGAAATTAAATGCCAGCATATTTATTATACAAGTAAAAAAAAGATTATAATGTAAAAGCAATTATAGGAAGGCACATCATTGCCAGGATCCCATGACCGACAATTTGGATAGGGCAACTTAGAAAAATGGTTCACCATAAAATCAAAATATAGATCATAAGATCTAAGACCATGAATCATGGGCTCCTTTGCATCGTAAGATGTAGTTCAATGTCATTATAACATATCACTGCAATCAAAATGTCCATCATTTGTGATCTCCTAGGACTCCCCTTTAAGACCTATTAGGACTCCCAAGTTGCAATCAGGGTATATATCAGCCAATTATCTCTTTTTGATGGATCTAGATTAGCTGGTCGAGTTGAAATAGAACCCCAATAAGGAAATTGGACAGCAAACTATTTGGCACCAATACTAGCTAATTTGAGTGTCTCCATAAAAAAGATGCTAACGAAAAGAGTTAATAAATCCTCATAACTGGGCATCCAGTAGCCCCAAGAGAATCCCTAAAACTTAAAAATCCAAAAAACAAATCCTTGCACAATCCAAAAAATAAATAAATAAATGAACCCAAACCAAAAAATGGCTTTGGCTCAAAAAGAAAGTCAAAGAAATCACTTTTGCTCAGTCTTAGCTTCCGCAACCTGTGCATGATCCAACAAGTCATTCCTTGCAGAATCCATGAAACTTCATCCAAGGATCCATAAAAGGAAGTTCAAGACACCAATATGACTCTCCTACAGTTCCCAATAGAACTCCGATGGCCTTTCTAATTCACTTGAATGAAAATCATGATAGACAGCAGCATCTAAGATTGATCTTGAATTAGTACTGACCTCTCTTATCAACAAACAATAGTAACTTTAAGGCACATTTTACAAAGAATGATTCCTAATAATTTGACATTCAATGTCTAAAAGAGGGGAGGGGGGAAGAGCAAAAAATTAAACTTTGTGTCAATGAAACAAACAGTTATACTTAATGAACCTAATGAAATCTCAAAATATTTATGTAGGTGTTCTGACATGTTCAAATGAAGTTTGTCAAATACTGTCCAAAATGAATGGGCATTGGACCCAACCACAAAATGATTGATCCCACTTGAATTCTTTTGTCAATAATTACTAGTACATATATCAATAATATCACCGCTATTGGTTGCTATCTTCTGCTATCTTCTGATTGTTTCTGCACAGCTTATGAGCACTGTAGCACATCATTAAAACTCATGCTGTAAATTATACTAAACAACCTTCAGATACAAAATTAGATAAAATAAGATTACTGAATATATTCTGTTACAAAGGATTTATTTTTTTTTTTTTACATATATGATGATATTGATTAATTACTTGTTCAACTTTAGATTACTGTATCTTCTAATAAAGAATCATTTGAAATAAACTAAAGAACAAACAGTTGGGAAAATCATTGTCAAGGCCAGCAAGGGATCTCTCTCAATATGATACCAGAGCCAACCCCATGCATTGGACAGCCACCTTATATCATACAGCATATGCACGCTATAGATTATTGGCAAACATCATTTTCAGAGCCTACATTGCTTCCATCATCGTCAAGTCCATATAACTCACTCGACAATGTAAGAATGTCTTAAACTTTCAACAATAACATGCTTTAATGATTTATTTTCATTAGCATCCTACATATCAATATATCATATTTAATTTTGAAATTCACTGGATGCACACATATTCACAGGTCATGCTTTGGACAATGATCACATATTATACAGCACAGCAAGCTACAGATTTTTACCAAACAACAGCATCTTAGGAGCCTAAGCTGCTTCCATCATACTCAAGTTTGTATAACTAGCACTTGACGATATAAGAATGTCTTAAACTTTCAATGACAATATGCTTTAACAATTCATATTCATTCCTGAAGATTGTAGTTAATTTTAAATTCACTGAATGCAGAGGCCATTAATTGCAGCTATTCCTTTGCTTATATATTTTCTGCTTCAAGAGACTTGTGGTATTAGAAAGTTTCTACTAAAGGTGTACCTAAAGAATCAACATGTTTCGCGACTACAAGCTCATAGCGAATGTGGAACCTTAAATGCGCATTTGCATTAACAATCCCCAGAAGTTCTCTCTAGGCAATTAATCCTTGCAATAGTTTCAAACTGCAGCAAAAGCAGCTCCAATCAAATTAAAAAGTATTCAAAAGAATAATATTGTAGGGTAAATTATGGCATGATGTGGAAAACATGTGTGATTGGCTCCAAGTTGAACCAAGAAAAAGTTAAATTTACAAGAGAAATGAAAAGGAAGAGGAAGCTCTTGACAGCATGCAAGCTGTCACGTATAGAGGGGGGAGAGAGAGAGAGAGAGATGAAAGGAAGAATATAAAGGCATATACAAGAGAAAAAGGAAAGAAAAGAATGAAGGAACACGCAAGAGAAGAAAAGGAGAAAGAATCTAGAACAAAGATAAAATACAGATTATTATTCCCAATGCCTGAATATCAAACCATAGAGACACTCCAGTATCCTATTGTCCAAAGACAATAACACCACTCTAGATAGCACAGGAGGTGAGCATAAACTTGTCGACAGTGTTCATCAATACACAGGCATGTTACTCTCAGTCCCTTGGCATCCAGAATGCCTATAGAAGATAGACTTGAGGTGAGCATGAGCATGAACTTGTTGAAACATAAGTCTTATTCTATCAACATCCAAATGAATACAGAAATAATAATCATTACGTAATAAAGCCTTCATTTTTGACAGAATAAAATCTTAAAGACCATTGCATTACTACAGCAACTAACTAAGAAAATGATAAATATGAAGCAGACAAGTACCCTGAAAAAATAAGGCACAAAGGGCCATCATAACCCCAAGGAAAAAAAAGCGGGGAAAGTCTACATAGCACCAATACTCGCTTATAAAATGAAAATGGCATTTCATGTTTCCTCATTCCACCCAAATGACAAACCTTAAGAGTCAGAATCTCAAAATGGCTTTATACCAACAGCTAGGAAATGCATTAATACTATCGTTTCTAACTTCAGAGACAGCAATAACTACCAACCCTATCACGAAATGGTTTACACTGCACAACTTTATGGTAATCTATTTTATCACCTGAAGTGACCAATCAGATATGTATGCATCACACAAGGTGCAGTTCCATATACCAGTATTTATGAACCACAACTGATAATAAAATATGATAGTCCTATGCAATCCAAACATTGGAAAAGATAAAGGAAACCCTGGAAGTGCTATAAAACCCTCTTGATCCTCAACCAAAGGGACATACTAATGGTGTGCAGTATGCAGCAACAGATGGGCAGTACGACACATCTAGCAAAATGTAAGATACTAACAAATCCTATACAAGGAAGATGTAACTATTTCAAGATAGTCAAAAACACCACATTTTATTAGCAAGCTTCTGTGTACCTCTTCAGTCCCTTGAGCACGCTTTCTTTTAGTTTTTGCATGAGCACTCTCCTCCTGATTTCCTCGATCTTTATTTTCAGCTTTCAAAGCAGGCTTTGGTGAAGAAACCATTTCCCAAAAAAAGAAACAAAACAATTATAACCATTTCCCAGAAATACAAGGATCCAACTGACCACATAAATAATAAAAAAACATCCTAAGCAATCACAACTTCATCTTTGTTTTATCTACGTGGAATCATGAAACTTTTATTAGTTAAACCTATCAACTAAAGAATGGTTACAAGAGATTGTGATGGTGAACAGTTGAGTTTCTATGTAAGGGAAAAGACAGATGACATGGCAAGCTTCGAAAAACATGCACAATCTAGAAAGAACGAGAAAATGCCACTGCAAAAATAAAATAAAATAAAATAAAGGAATATGCCTCATGCAATTGTCCATGCAAGAGGCTGCCAACTAGATGGCATGATTCACAAATTAAAGGGCAAGGAAAGTAGAAGAAAAACAATGTCAGATGCAAGAGGGATATGTGTGTGTGGGTGGTTGGTAAATGATAGTAAGGTTAAGACAATTGATGAGGAATGATTACAAGGGGATTTATCGAGTCACTTTTATGGAGGGGATTATACGGATCAAGGTTCGCCGTCTCGGTACCGGACCCCGTACCAGTAAAATTCTGCTTAACGTCAGTACGCAGTTTGGTACAGTACGGTAATGTCAAGACGCTCCGAGATGGCATACCGATATGAGACCGATACGGTACGGTATGAAGCGATACAATATTCCATGATCCGGACCAATTAGGATGCATGTTTGTCATTATACAATTCAAACAATTGAAGAAACAGATATATAATAAACATGATGTCTGAATCCAAAAAGGTAAAGTGGGACAACCAAATGGAAAACCAACTGAAATATGGAAAAGCATACAGGTAGCTAAGCTTGTTTAGGTGGTACCTTCACAGTCGGTGATAACCTTAAAACAAGTGAAACGCTAAATGAACGATGAACCACTTTGGTAAGACAACCTTACAACAAATGCATCACACAAGATTAAACTATTATTTATGATATTCTATTTCTGAATCTCACTAAGATTATATGAAGATAATAAAAGCCATGGTTTGGGGTAAAAAAAACACCAAAAGAGAATTCTGGTCGGACACCAGAAAGATCAACCAAGAAGGTTATAATCTTGTGCAGACGATTGCAAAGAGCATGACAGTACCATGAGAGCTTGACGACTTCGAAGTACAAAAAGCAGATCACAAATAAACTTCCTGTTTTTATAGGATAACACCAAGGCTGGCCCTAAAGCCCAATGGAGAAGGTATAAACTACTGACAGAAGATCTGTGCAGAATACAACAATAGAAGGAAGAACTTGGATGGAAAGGAGGCTTAAATGACACGAAAAGATATCAAGCTATCAGATTCCAGAAGGTCAGGACCGGCAGAGGAAGCAACCTTTCATCAGGAAAGCGAAGAACATAAAAAGCTAGTGACAGGAGCCAATATGCATATATTAAGAAGAAGGGTTATCAACTTCACTATGACTACCTTCAACCTCAGCTCTCCAGCTACATCATTTTCAGCATTCTTCTGCTTGAGATTGGACTTTAACTGTTTATGTGATAAATCCAAATCAGTAACCCTTCTTGTGGATGTCTTTTTACTAGTCTGTCTCTGTGGTTTTGTTTCTGAATCACTTGTTACAGTTGTTGGTGTTTCACCATCATCAACATTCCGTGGATGTTTTCTGCTAGAACGCCTCGAAGACTTTCCTTCTGAATCACCACTGCCCTCCAGCTCCTTCTTAGAATCAACATCTTTCAAGGGTAATGCTTCATCCTGACCATGACCACCACCTCTCTTCAAGGAAATCCTTGACCCAGGGGGTCGGCCCCTTCTGGGTCGAGTCGCATCAGGACTCTCACTATGGTCTGGTGATGCAACCCCGCCAGTTCCATTATCAGATCCAGAATGGGGCTGAATCACATCTTTCATCTCAGCTGAGTCTGCTACTTTCCCAGATGAACCATCAAATTGTGCAGTATCAGCTTCCTTACCACGATCCTTCCTCCTGCTAGGTAATGCAGGAGCTTCTTTGTCACTGTCGATCCGAGAATTGTCAGTGGCTCGGCCCCTTATTTTCCTTGTGTTAAGTTCTGAGCTACTCTCTGGTTTTGCAGGGAATGACTCCAAGTTATCTGTATCAGCTCTATTAGCTGCAGAAGTATTTTTGGACTGACCATTGTGATGAGAGCGTCCAGGCCTCTGTCTCGGAGATGCTGGTTCCACCACTGATTCGCCATTGCCTGTCTGAACGGTACCATTGCTCATCACTGATCTAGGTGACTTGTCTGCAGCAGTACCAACTTCTTCAGCACAACCTACCTCTTGCTCCATCTTTGCAGAACCCTGAAATATGGAAAGGAAAATTTTCATGGCATCCAATAATTTAATTGTCAAAATAATTTTACCAACAAAGAACAATCCATGTAAATTACATGCCTGACGCAGCTCATCAGAAACAGTCCTCTCAGATTGTTTGCTGTCATCTGCCTGAAGCATGAAAACTCAATCACTAAAAAAATCACGGCCAGTCCAATTATCATAAAATCCAGTAACTGCATTCCAAGACTCAAAGCTAAAAAGATGCAAACCGACCAGTGATAATTTATCCCCAAACACATCCAAAAATGACAACAGGTAACATACGGTAACCATTGAATTATGTCACACCATATGGTACCCATCAAATGATATCACATGGGACAAATGCAGAGAAATGCCATTTCATGGCATTGCTGGACAGGCTGCACGTGGCAATAAAAAACTCCAAAACAAAAATAAATACAATAAAAACCTCAGCATCTAACTTCATGACATTCAGAAGCAGTAGCAAAACTACAACTGAAACAAATTGATAGATTATAAAAGAAAAAGGAAACCAATAAAAAGCATCCTAACTGAATGAAAATGATCAATAAATACCTGAAGCAGAAGTCAACAGACATATAAAATCAAGAACATTTCCAACCATCATAATACTCAAAGAAGAACAAAATGCAATCATATGAAGCACTTATCATGCAAGCGTATAATATTTTCCGCCAGGTTAGCTCATTTGAGAAACTTCAAAGACGTTAACATTAGTTGAAATTAGCACCAAAAAGGGCAGGTGGTTGTCCCCAAAAAAAATGTCATCCTTTCAAATTTCCTCAGAAATGTCTCAACCATATCCTCTGCAATCATATAATACTTCCCACCAGCATTGACCAGACAGATGAACTTCAAGCACTTCCAGGTTAGCTTGTTTCAGAAACTTGAAACATATTAACATTGGTTGAGCGCAAGTGGTTGTCACTAAGAAAAAAATGTCACCCTTCCAAATTTCCTCAGGAAAATCTCAACCATATCCTTGTCCACTGCCTTCCCCCCCCCCCCCCCCAACAAGAACCCACATGAGAATGAGATCAAAACACTACCATTATCAGTGGCACTGAAAGATCACTGCAGAAGTTCAAGAGCATAACCTGAGGCTAGGAAGCAACTAAGATTCATCCAGACCAATAACCATTCGTTCTATGCTATGGAAATAATAGAATAGTTGGGCTCTCAAGCAGCAGTTAATCTGCTGTGTGGATCATCAAAAAAAATGCTCAATAGAGAGGCAAAGAAATCTTTGGACTGACTGGGTACACAAAGATCTTTTAACACTGCACATCCTTTTCTGAACATCAAAGAATACAAGGAGGGGAGAGGCAAAAAATATCATTTTTTTGTCAAATAGCAACTCCACAAAATGGAAATCGTTAAGATTAACTATGTCTTATTTCACTGAATGTTTCCAAATTGCCTCATGTAGGTTGTGACTATATCACCCAAAACATCAGGGACAGTTTACAGAATCAGGTGTAACATTCAACATATCACAAGCAGAGATTCAAGGCCTTAGGGAAGGCATTGCTCGTGCTGTAATGAAATGCAGAGCCCCTTGTGTTTGGGTGGAAAAAAATCCAGAGGGGTCATTACAACACCGATTCAGGCAGCTGATGCTGGATTTGGACCACTTCTGCAGGATATAATTCAGTTGTTATAGCATTTACTTTTGTACAGCATATTTGGTAACTAATGCCTGGAGAGATTGGCAAAAAGGAGAGAATTCTATGAACAGTCACTTCCTTCCAACTATACTGTGGATCATCGCACTTTGGTGGTGAGAATACAGAAAGGCTGTTATTTGGTGGAGGATCATCAGTTCATCACGATGTACAGTTTCATGACATATATAATGAAATAAGTGAAATTCAAGCTATCAGCTGACAAAAAAAGATAAAGAAGATGCAAGAAACAGCAAGCCAATATACAAAGAAATTGATATATAGTAGTCTGCAATTAATAGCACCAAAACCACTTTTTAAGAAGAAACATCAGCACATGCGAGTATTTCAATAAGAAAGACCTTTTTAACACAATCTAGAAGTAAAATTTATCAACTAACAAGTGTACAGATGAGTTGTTGCATGACCAGGAAGCATCTACATTTTTAACACACACAATCATCTTCGGTGTTATTAGTAAATAAAGAAATTTTGATTTTTTTCCCTGCACTTTGTTCCAAAACAACAACAAGAAAAGCAGTACAGTTTTTGAGAAGCATTTTCTTTTATTAAGCTAAGATATAAAGTCAGACAATTTCTGACCCTTTTTGTCCATAAGCAGTTCTCCATGAAATGAAATGACAAGCACCTATACCAAAAACAAAGACGTGTACAATGTCCATAATGTGCTTATCATGGTTGTATAGATAACAGATTATTTTTAGGAAGCAGAGGAAAGATGGACACACCATAACCTCGCCAGAAACATTTGCATCTTTCTGGTCCATGCCATCAGAATTCTCATGGCATATCGAGCCAATAATTTTACTGTATTGACTTAAAGAAGCACTCATGGAATTAACTAATCCTTTCATGTAAGGTTTGAGCTTCATTGTGCAATTACTCATCACTTTCTCCCCAAGTCTGCGAGCAATAGGCAATATATCCTGAAGCAACCAAGAAGAAGAAGAAGGAGAGTTAGGATTAAAAAATGCATATTATCTAGAGGACAGATAACAGCATTCCAGAGATAAAAATTACTTTGTTTTCTTTTTTTACGGTATCTAGAAGGCACGTGAGAAGCTCTGTGGAAATATCTTCACTCTCCTCTAATACAAGTGTCATAATGGTCTCCATCGAATTAAAAACATTTTCTGAATGATTTGGCCTGAGATGAAAAAAATAAGTAAAGCACATCAATCATAAACAAGAAACATGCAACCGATAAACCAAATGACAAGAGAAACAGGAACAAAATTAAAAGTGTGGAAACATAGACAGCAAGGCAGTGCATAGAAAGCATGAAATGAGGACACTTGCTGAAGTTGGAAAGAAATTCTCCATAATAGAGTTACCATTAAATAAAAGTAAATAATTATTATAAAAACCTAAGAATTACACATCCTGATGTCCATCGCGGCAACATCATTAGTTCTTTATAAATTGTTGAATGCTAGAAAATTTAAAAGATGCACCATGAAAATTGGAAACAAGGTGCATTATCTGAAGAAAAAGAAAATTTGTATCCTGAATGAGAGGTGGAAAGTTACTAGAAACAAGATTTTGGATGAAAACTGTTCATAGTGAATTCTTCCACTCACTTTTTCTCCACTTTTTTTTTTTTGTTTCCACATGTTGAAGATTCTCTAGAAACACTGAAACAGTAGCCAGGTGCCCTTAACTATAAGAATTTAACAAGAATTTATGGTAAGGTTTGCACCCTCCCAACTATTAGCTTACCTTGGGTTCCTCCAGATACGATCAGGTTAGTTAGTAAATTAATGATAAATGGAACTTAAATAAGCTAAAAAGAACATAAACAGCACAATTTTGCAGCATTTGCTCACAGAACATTTACAAATATCACCGTGCACGCAACAGTTTCATAATCACCATGGTGAAAATGGTTCCCCCCAGATCTCGATCATGTTGCAATTTAAATATTTAATTAATACAAATTCCCAGGTTTTCTGCAGCTTTTGGGACTGCAGATTTTGATCCTTAGAAAAATAAAAGGTTCAAATAACACGACTGCACCATACATGCCCCAAACTATAATACCGAACACCAACATACAAAAAGCAGAAGTAGCTGTGTGCCTTTCCATTTAAAAGAAAAAAAGAATAACAGTTTGTATCATTCTAGCATAGGTTTAGGGGACTGGAGATATGGCATAAAATAGTAACACCATTAACAGACTTCCTCACCTTATGGTACACAGGAAATGACGAAACATCTCAAGAATCAGAGCATCACATTCAAGATCCAACATCACAACACAAGACCGGACCTTTGCAACAGTTTCAAGAATTGAAACTCTCTTGGAATATGAGCGACTAGATATGTCATCCAATTTCTCAAAGGCTTCAACAATCTTTTGAAATACCTCCTGGATGTTTATAGAGAAGGGGGGGTTAGACAAACTTATGAACACCATCATACAAATTGTGATGTCTTCCATAAATTGTCAAACAAGGTATATGCCTCGATAGAAAAATGCTTGTTTGCCAAACCTTCATTAAATCATCATCATATGGAGCATCTGGTGCTGTTATTCTTGTGATTTCACTGATACATGATGCCACAGCAACTTTCACATCTGTGTCTGAATGTCCTAAAAACTCTTTAGCGACCAGGGCCTTCATTGCAGGACGAAGCGCATTGGACATTGACTCAGATGGTGATTGTTCCACTCTTCCTAAAAAACTCTCAGTTTCTGGAAATTAGAAGAACCAAAGTCACATGAAGGAACATGGCATGTGGAAGAATCAACTTAGGAGGTGCATTAAAAGAACTGTTATGTACAGCAAGTGATCAAACTCTGATATTTTCAATATGGTCATAAAGTACTGATTTTTGCCAAGTCAAAAGGGGTGTTTAATTACTTTAATAACAATAACCCTCCAAAGAAAGACTGTTCAACAGTGGATAAAAGGTTGATCGCATTGGAACAAGTAAAAAATGAAAGGGCAAAAAATAAATAAGTTGAAGAATAAATAGCCCATCACTTTTTATGCGACAAAAAAAAAATGTAAGATAAACAATACACTTTCCTGAAGGCCACAATTAGTTTGATAATAACAAGCTAGAACCATGACAAAATAGAATATAAAATAATGTCAGCAGCAAAGATATGTGCCTGCCTACTCTTATATGAAGAATGCAATTGCTGATATAGTTTTATATGAAGAATGAAATTGCTGATATAGTTTTTACCTTCTGCAATAAATGATTTCTGTGAGCATACCAAATAAAAGGAAAAAAAAAGGAAAGAAAGAATTGCATGCCTGCTCTTAATTTTACCCATCTTTTACATAAGTAAGGCATTCTATCATGCTCGAAACAATTGTGTGTTTCGCCTATTGATTCTGTGATATAGAAAACATGCTTGGTAGAGCATCTTCACATAAGTTTTCACAATCTAATATTCTCAGTTCCTCAGAATGAAAGCGAATACAGTACTTTTATCATGCAGTACTAAACAAGTTTAAAATTGAAAGAACATTAAAGATTTCCATACAGCCAACTTGAAAGTTGCACTAGAACTCATTTACTGTAATCCATGAAGAAACTTGCAGAAGTTTAAAAAATAAATACACACACACACATATATATACATATATATATATATATATAGACACACACACACACACATGTGTATATATATACACACACATATATGTGTGTATATATACACACACACACGTGTGTGTGTGTGTGTGTGTGTGTGTGTGTGTGTGTGAATAACTGATAGACCCACATCTCCATGCATCAATGCACCGAGAGTCCCCTCTGTTTGCAAGTGTGATCATTCCCTATGGTTCCATGGGTGTCTAAAATCCAACTCTTTCAACTTCTACTCAACAAAACATATGTAAATAGATATTAGATGCATATCATATGCCGAATAAAAATTTGAGTTAAAAATCAGCATACTAACAAGCAAAGAAACGAGGCAAATCTAACCCAAGATTCCCAAGAAAAGAAGAAGAAGAGGTGGAGGAGGAAGAGCAGGAAAACCTAAATCCTACTTATTTGAATGATAGATTCGATTGATGAAATAAACAGATAGTAAATCCACACATGGGGGAACCCCATGCATTCTGATATCCTAAAAATCAGCAACAGACTGATCAGATAAATCACACAACAAAGGCTTAAAAAACAAATCGAGTAGAAAGACAGCCAAGTAGAAACCTAACGGAAAGACGGTACTAGGGCTTACATCAAGAAGATCGAGGAGTTCATCGATAGCGGACGGAGGAGAGGCGAGCCGGTTCCCAACCTCCTGAAGCCGGTCCTCCAGCTCCTTCTGTGTGGACGTCATTCCTCCAAGCTCGAGATCGCCGGCGCTCCGAGCTCCCCCGAAGCGTCAGGGCATCGGAACCCTGGAAAAACCCTAGAATGCCACCGTGGGGACTCGAATCAAGAACCAGAAGAACGAATTGGAGAGCCAAAAACAAAACAAGAAAAGAAATCGAAATCTAGGGTTTCTAATGGGAGAAAGAGCTAGGTTTTGGAGAACCGAGCTCGGTGAGATATCTACCTGGCCTTTTTTTTTTTTTTTTCCCTCCCTCTCTCTTTCTTGGTCGCGTAGAAATGGCTTTCGCCTTTATTTTGTTCACTCGATTTCGCTCCGCCCTGACTCGCTCGCTCTTAGGGGCGCTGCGCGGCTGCGGGCTAGCTACGAGGGAAGCGGGATGAGTGCCCGATAAGTACCGACTAGTGGAGGGACAAGGGGCTTTTAAGCGGACCTGACGGATTCCGCAGGGTTTATGCGATCGGGTTTTCCGAGGACTTTCGCGTCCGCAACGGGTTTCCCTTGGCTCTCGGGTCTCGCGTGGGAAGGTCCGAGAAGAAATCGGCGGTGCCGCCGTGGTACTTCGATGAAATGACTGGTTTGCCCTTCACGGCATGTTTAAGGTCGGGCCTGCCTTGAATTATTTGTTTTTTTTTTTCTATTTTTATTTTTATTTGATTGAAGTATTCCACGAACATGATTGTAAAAATATTTGCATATTTGGAAGTGGTTTGAGAGTTTGGTGTTTTTTTTTTCCATTATAACAATGGTGAGGAGAAAACCTCGGTAAATTAGGATAATGATAAGATCAAATCTATCTCAACTTTATTAGTTTAATCAATTGATGGTTCATGAAAAATTTAAATATTAGATATATATTTATAGATTATTATATAAAATTATTTATTTTTTTATTTTTTTGGATATGTTTAGTATCCAGAGATGGATTAGGTTTTATGGGTAGTAGTCCAATTTGTAATATATTGAAATTATTATAAATTATAATATAGTTTACACCTAATAAAATCATATTTGACCTGGTTGTAAAATAATGTCATTATAGAGGGCAAATTTTTCTACCAAAAAAAAAAAAAAAAGGACAAATTTGATATTTTACGTAAAGCACATCTCCCACATTTGTTACTGGAATCTTACCAAATATTGATCACGTACATGGATACCATAAAGGCGCGTATGGACACTCTGGCTATCATACATGAGATGCTCTAAATTTAATGCTTTAACACTAAAAGCTAAATAGCTGCTCGCCTGCGTTTATGATTTTGGAGATTAATATAATTTCGTTTTGTTTTGTTCTTGACGCTATAATTATACTTAATCATGCTATTTGCCAACTGAAACTAATATAAGCGGAAAAAAAGATCAGATTGATATTACCAAATACTTTCAATAGAAAAATTAAATATACGATGAGATTGGCCAAAAATAAAATCAGGTGCATTTATTATATCATAGCTTTTGTTCATTCTCTCATCTCGTAAACAGATTTGAGTGGGCAGTGATTTTGATCAAATCCAATATTTCAGTAGTTAGCAAGTGTAATAGGAACAATTTTAAACTCAACTAAACTCAATGTACTAAAATTTCACATCTGGGAAGCATATCATTGCACCAAAATGCATTCCATTTTTACTTTAATTTTAATGCAACATTATAGCATCATTATATCGTGACTCGTAACATGCACTTTACTTTCCCTAGATTAGCTGCTAGATCCCTTAATAATATGAATTAATATAGAGACAATCAGATGTAATTTATTGGATAAAACAGTATCGAGCAATATTAGTGACACATGGTCTAAAAAGGAGGGTACATTTAAACCCAACTCTTTTCATGTGGTTGATTTTTTCATTCATTCCTTTATCTCTCATCAAAATTATTAAATATATTTTTATTAAAAAAAACAATAATACACATACTTTTTCAAACTTTTACAATTATTTTTTTAACTACATGAAACATACCACATCATTTATTAATTTTAATAAACAGCAAATATAAAAGATAAAGTTTTGAACTTTCTTTCTCCCTCTTCATGTTTTTTTCTTTTTATTTACAAACTATATTTAAATTTTAAAATTTAATCATATCAACTAGTGAGCTGCCATAGTTTCTTCATGACAAGAGTTTGAGTGCATAGCACCGATTAACTGTAATAATTTTTTTGAAAAAAATTATTCTAATATCATCACAATGATGCGTTGATGGTCATGCAATAAACCATCCCTATCATAAAAAGTGTGCAAACTTTGCATTCCATATGTGTACACCTAAGGTCGTGCTAATGAATCAATCTAGCACTACATACATTGAAGTTAGACATTTTCAATGCATTTTAAACATGTGTGAAAACAAAGGACTTTCCAAGTAGTGGAGCCTCACAAATACTGTTTGAAAGTTAAACCTTTAATAAAATATAAATTTTGCTTCATATTTATGAAAAAAACCACACACTCACAATTTGACAGAATATTATAAAGCGACATACACTTGGCCACTAAGTTGATTCTTGTGTAAAATTAAAGAACACCCAACCTCTTTGTCTCCAAGGTGCATCATCCATGGATCGGGGAGGAGAAAGTGTGTATATTTTTTCTGTAGAGTTGGGTTCTGGCCTAATGAAGAATCCAGATATAAAATTTCTAAAAAGATGTATAAATCCAACCAAAGAAGGTGCGCATCTTGCAGGACTGCTGAAAATTCCATTTTGCTGATGAATCGAGGAAGAGGAGAGAGAAGGAAGCCATGTTTTTCTGTGGGGCTAGAAGCATTATTACTTCCAAGCTAGAGCAGTCCATCCCAAATAACATCACAATCAGCTTACAGTGACTGCCCTTCGGCTTGCAACTCACATGATAATCCACATAGGAACTCTGAATATTTCCCCTAGATGTTAACAGAAGTTATATCGAGGGACCTAATCAGGCCTCTAAAATTGTGCATCTTTTAAGATCCATGCAGGTGGTTCACAAAAAAAAGGTCCATGTAGGTGTGATTCTATTAAAAAGCAAGTCATAGAAACGAAAAAAAAAAGAAAGGTATGCCATAATTTTTCTTATCCAATCAGAAAGAGAGATCTTCATCGTCACTAGAATATCCACACTGGTGGAACATACATGTGGAAAACTGAATTACAGTAAACTTGCGGTGCAAAATTTTCTTTACATTTTAAAAATAGTTAGTAAATAATCTACTACAGATGACCAAAAGAAAAAGTACAGATCATTTGCGAAGATAAATGATGTTGTCTATACTAACTTCAGCTAATAGAAAACCCTCAGATTGATTATATAAGCCCCCTTCGCCAAAAAAAAGCATCATGACTAGCTCTGATTGGTTGTGATTAACCTCCTAAATCTTTCCGCATCCAAATCTCACTAAATTGTGATTGTTAAAAAGATATTGACTAAGACGTTGTAATGAGCCTTGAGCTGTTGTCTTTCACAACACATTGTTCCAAGCAACATATAAATACATGACCGGTCTGGTTAGCATTGTCTGCAATTTGCATACTTAAATTTATTCATGAAGCAGTAAATTGAGTAACTAACGATTTGCAATCATGGGAGGTCATCAATCCATCCAATATTGAGATCCAATTAAGAAAATTGCCCACAACATGTCTCAATTATTAAGAAATATTCTATCCATGTGGTAGCAATTGACATGGTTTCCTATTGAAATTAAAAAAAAAAGGTAAACATTGAATCGGGGAGAAAATGCCAAAGGTGATGTAACGATTTAATATTATGTTATTTTAGATCTTAAATGTCCTCACAAAAGATGTAGAAAGGATCACAAATACTCATTCGTAGTTTGGGCGTTGCTCGTCATTTCATTGGATTAAAAAAGGAGAACCAGAACGAACGAGAAAACTCTGGAAACTGACTCCAGAGTTTGTTCAACAATGCGAAGGTAACTTCTTCTCATTAACAAACTCTGGATTTTTTTCAAGAATGATTTGCCAATAAAAATGTCCTACAGATTTAAAGATAATTGTCTGAATCCGAAGCATGTCATCCATACCACTGAGATTGCATATTTTGCTCCCGACTATGGATCCAAAGAGAGGTTTTCTCATCCATTTTAACTCACAAGCATGAAAAAGACAGGTACATCACGGTGCATGCTTTGCTGGATACAGCGTCTCAAAAATATCATCTCAGACATCCATTCAGAGATGATATGTTCTCGCATTACAAGAAATACAACCAATGCAACAGCTCTCATTGATTCCATATAACCATCAGGTCAAGAAATATAGCAAAGTCTGCCTTCACAACCATGTAATTTTCCTTAAATGCAAAAGGTAGATATAGAGCAGGCCAATCTAGACAAAAATCCAAAAGGTGCTATTTATTATCGATTAACACCAAAATGTAACTGGAACTAAAATCCGAGAGGCATAAAATTCCTGTCGTGCTTATTTAACATATGGACCAATCTACTTTAGTCTTTCAGCCCATGGTGTAGGATGGAGATGGTAAGTTAATAACAGTGCTCTTAATTTTCGTCATCATGTTGATACTGTTAGTAATTCCCTGTGATCCAATGCCACTGTCCTTCAGGCCCTGAAATTGCACCAGCCATACCATGGTGAGCACAAGACGGAGCGGTGAATACAAAACTTTGGATATATATATACATATATATATATATATATATATATATATATATAGATATATACATATACATATACATATAGATATATACATATACATATACATATACATATATACATATACATATACATATACATATATACATATACATATACATATAGATATATACATATACATACATACATATATATATATATATATATATATATATATAATATACATATACATATACATATATATATAGATATACATATACATATACATATATATATATATATATATATATATATATATATTATAACGTGGTTATCAGAGATAAATTATACCTGGAAAGGGAAATGGTCAGGCCCACGAGCTGGTGCTGAATTGATCTGTACCGTTCCTGTTTCCATAGCATCACTGATCATCAGTGCTTTGTTGATGTCCCTTGTGAAAACACATCCCTGTGCCACATCAGAATCGGTCAGATTTCACAATAAAAGAATGCAGCAGAGAATGTTAACAAGAGAACCTAAAATGTACGATAGTGGTTACTGGGTAGTGAACGTGGATATTAAGCATGAGGCAAGAATCAAGTGCATAAGTTTTATAACATGCTCTTCTCATGAATATGCAGGTCAAACACTCCTTGCTAGGCTCGAGCAGGACCAAATCTCATAATGGCGGTATTACAAGTATCACAGCCCTTGAAAACATCCATTCCTTTGAATTGCTAATTCAGAAACCAAAAACAATAATATCAACTATTAAACTAGAAACAGAAATTAATTAAGAAATATTGATATTGTAACTATTTTCTTACTCATTCTGAAATAAGCTGGTGCCCCAAACTTTGGTGCGCCAATATAGGGAAGTTAAGATCTAGTTTTGTTGATGATCGAGTTTATCAAAAGAATTATGATATTACAGAATCCTCATCTTTTCCTTACACAAACCAGCTAATGGTTTTTACTTTATTTCACAAACAATACCAAGGTAGACTGAATAAAATTATATCGATGAAGAATTCCATATTCTTTTGAAAAACATATCCACATCATCAATCAGTTGCTAAAATTTTTTCACTCTTTTGTTTTGTCATTTACAAAATTTTTAAGCAAGATGTCATGAATCATCTGAACTTTGCAACTTATGCAATGTTTTTTTTTTTTTTTTAATAAAAAAAAAGGAACAATGAAGAAACAACTGTATACCTGGAGCCCAAAATTGCTAGCATTGCAGTGATGGATACCTTCTTCAACAGAGTTGATCCTCATCACTGGCAAGACTGGTCCGAAGGGCTCTTCCCAAGCAATCCTCATATCAGGTCGGACATGATCTAACAGCAATGGCCAGATGAGGTTTCCCTCTCTTCGGTACTCCTGGCAAAATGTGGCTCCTTTTTCTTTGGCATCCATAACCAACCCTTCAATGAAATTTGCAGAGGATTCTGTCACAACTGGAGTGATATCACAATCCTCCTCTGGCGAACCAACTGTGAGTTTTGCCACCTTAGCCTTCACCTTATCTACAAGAGCATCAGCTACAGATTCCATAACTAGGACAACCTTAACAGCTGTGCATCTTTGACCACTGCAGCAAACAAAAGTAGAGCAGTTTATCTGGTTGAAATTAGTCACTAAAGCAATTCAATATTAATTTACATATTAATAACAGGGCCTACAATACACCGACTATTGGAATTAGATATCTTTCCACATATACAAAGCTACTTTACCATTATAAAATATTGATAGTAGATGCAAATGTTCTGTTTGCAAACTTTTGTTGTTTCTCAGGCTTTTAAGGGATTAAGATATATGGTTATTGGAAAGAACTCTAATAAGGACTATTGCAAATTGACTTCAGCAAAAGATTGCCCAGAGGCAGGCTTGGAATACCACCTGTATGAGAAACCTCCTTTCACTATATTTGCAGCAGTCAAATCAAGATCAGCATCTTCAAGCACAATGCATGCATCCTTCCCCCCAAGTTCCATCTGGAGAGGGATCATGCCTGCCTTCTTTGAAATGGCAATTCCGGTATCACCACCAGTAAAGCTGTGATGACAATCAAGGAAGTCTTAGAGGCAGGTTGCTGAAGGATTAGATAGAGAATGATTTCAGTAAACAATCTGATGTTACAGCAGCTAAAGGGAATTACCTTATACAGTTCACCCCAGGATGCATTGTCAGAAAATCACCAATTTCTGAGCCTTTGCCTGTGACACAACTGATCAGGCCTTTTGGGAAACCAGCCAAGTGAAAGCAATATATCATATGTAGAGCAGACACAGCACCCTGATTGGAAAAAAGAAGAAGAAGAAAGAATAACAGAGAACTGTTTCAGAACATGTGCACATCTTATGGACTGAGAACTGGTGCTTATACTAACGTATAATACCTGCGTGGGAGGCTTGAGCACAAGGGAGTTGCCGGCAATTAGTGCCGGAGCAATTTTGGAGACTGCTAAGTTGACAGGATAGTTGAAGGGTGGAATGGCCAAAACGACTCCAAGAGGGATCTGCAGCCAAATGCAAAAGAGCATGTCAACCACAAAGGATTGTGAAAAGAAACTGCAATTTTATGTCTTCCATGTTTTCATATTTTATCTGAAGTGGTGGGGATAGCTTAGTTGGGACTTGGGAGAGCATTAGACTGAAGATCTGACGGTCGAGTTGCAGTACGTGAGAGTGGTCAACCGTGTTTAATGAACTTAGACTTGGTTATAACTCATGTTATCAAGAGCTGTGGTTCTATCTCTATTTAGCTCCATTTGCTCAGCATATTTAATTACCAAAAGAACCCTCACTGAGATAACTACTGATTGAGGGCTCCCTTTCCTGTCTCCATTGTTCATTTCCTTGGTTTGAATAAGTTTTATGGGCTGACCCAGAACTTTAATAAGATGCCATTAGAAATGCAGGAGCATCATCAGATGCTGACCATCATAGGTCGAGAAAGAAATGCCAGATGCAATAATTAAGCCAAGAAAAAGGTATTAGATGCAGTAACACAACGAGTTTAACTTTGGGAATAATCGCACAACATATATGTGAAGTCACTAAAGATGTCACACAACTAGTAGAAAAACAACAGCCAAATACTTCAGGAAACCAGATAGAGTGGTATATCTAGTCACTAAAGATGTTACATGAAGAACGATTTGTTTCGCCAACTAATTTTAGCTGAGAGGAAGGACCCGATCTGCCATTCCATAATCCATGCAGTCTTTTCAAGTTCCAGAAAACAATCGATGTTAAGCATTCAGCACTCAGTGAGAACACAAACAGATTCATGCAGTGCAAAATAGTGTAGAAGATGCAGAATATTCCCTTGGTATAGAATATGGATACTTAAAAGTGCTCTATTTGGCGCACTTTTAATTGTCCATACTCCATATGCTTTATGAAAGGAATCTGCATGTGTTCTCACTATTTTCCACTTTTAATTATTCAGCAAGTTTTACACAATTTTCCACTGTTCTCACTGATCACTGAATGCTGGATATTTTAATCAACGATCCAAAAAAGGATTCAAACTTTGTGAAGTAAAGTGGTACAGAGTGATACAGAAAAGACATTTGGTTCCGATGATGAACCTGGTATTTGAATTAGTACCCTATATCACTGTAGGTCATAACCTTCCAACCATATTGTAGTCAGCTTTATGCCTCTTCCCATGAATTCCTGTTGAGGATACCCCTAAGGTCTAGAGCTTAGGTATTTACAAATTTATGATGGACCTGATCACCTTGCAACTTCACTTTACGTTGGTGTCCAAAAGAAGATGCCAGCTGTCCTATCATTGGGTTTACCAGAACTTAAACCATGCTCCCTGAAAGTTAAAGCCATATTGTATTTCATGCTGAAGTAAAAATCTTCTCTAATTATGCAACAAACCTAGCCCCTGTCCTTTCTAAAATCAACTAAATTTCGACTAATGTTTGGCATCAGCTTCTTGTTTTTACCTTTTTCTGTCACAAACATATAACTTGAAAGCAAAACCTCTGCTCCTTTGTTTAGGCCTTGAGTTTTGCAAGAAATGCCAGCCTATCATGTAGTTAGTTTCAAGAAAAATATCACCATGATGCAAATTCTGTATTCATAGCATATCATCAAGTTGGAAAGATGTAGAGTTCATGGAGACCAACTATCAGAATGTAGCTACTGATCATCCTCTCACTTTTGGCAAGATTGATCAAATCACCTTCTGCCTTTCACCTCACACCATGGTTCAATATAACAAACATTGTTTTTAACATATATTCATGACTCATGTAGGTAAGTCGTCACAACTGCACAACAAAAATAAATGCCATTATTTGCTATTTTCACTATTTTCAGAATAAAGTATCATTTTGTATTAACATATCACATATGCCTAAATATACGGATGAATTAATTCAAAAAATAATACTATTATCTGTGAACAATGTTAATGTCGGAAATATAAAATATTGCTATTTTGCTAATTCACCATCATTTTTTGTTACAATAAACCAACCATTGCTGTTGTAACTACATTATCTTATTCCAGAAACAATAGAGAAAGACTTACAATTGTCCTTTTAACTCCATCAAAAAGGTATCCATTGAACATATAATGGAATGAAAGCTTTGCCAGGATCAGGTCTTTTTGAGTTGTCTTAATTAATTTGAGGCTCCCAATAACCCAGAAAAGATTTAATAAAAGAAAAACTAATGAAAGAAGAAAGAAGGACTATACCTTAGAACTGAGGCAGTATTTGGTGCGCTCGTTGCCGGGAAAACTATCCGAGACTAAAAACTTGCCCTCCCCTAGTATCCGAACTCCCTCCTCCGCCGTATAAGACACCAGATCCCCTGATCTCACCACCTAAAAGAAATCAACAAAAAACGTTTTAACCAGGAAAAAAAGATTCTTGTAAATAATGAATAAAATAAGCGGGACGTGAGTTTACCTCAGTGACGGCGTCTTTGGCAGGCTTGGCGATCTCCTTGACGAGGCACTCCGCGATGGAGGCCCTGTGATCTTTGAGGATGGCCGCCGCCTTGTGGAGGAGCTCCGCCCGCTTCCACAGCGGCGTCCGAGCCCACGACTTCTGCGCTGCCTTCGCAGCTTCCATCACCTTGTTCACTTCCTCCTGCGTACATGCTACACCACAACACGATCTCCGGTCAGCGAGAACCGGCCTCAAACCACTCCAACCCAAATTTCATTTTTTACAGAGAAAAAGCGACAAAGTTTGCTCTTTTCCTTTTTCCCCTTTCCGGAATTGGGAAATGAGAACCGTAAAGTTGAAAGCAAAATCTCGTTACAACGAAAAACCCCAATAAATTAATAATCATTTTAGATTGTCGAAGAAACAGAAGAAATTCTCGAGAAAACGACGAGCTCGAACTTTGTATTGACTACTAAGGCTTATCGTCCTGGTTCCCAAAAAGAATCCAATTATAGCGGGGAAAAAACATAAAAATCCTTTTGCAACAAAAACCCGGTGAAATTAGATTCCAGTTGCCAGAAAACTAGATACAAGAAGACGGAAAATCCAGTTAAGGTAAGATCTTGAATTAAAAAGATTATAAGGAATCCCAAAGTACAAGCCGAAGATCTCGGGCCTTCCACTGAGGCTCCCGTTCCCGGTCTAAAAAAGGAAAACAATCCATTTTTGAGGAGATAAAGTCATTAAAATTCCATTTCTCCGGAAAATTAAGAAAAGACAAGTTAAAATCACATCCCAACCACCAGAAAACCCAGTGCAAGATATCGAAAACTCCGGCAAATGAACAAAAAGTTTGCTGCGAAAAAAAATTACGTCAGGTACCTTGAACTTTGTACTGAGTCTTCCTCGTTGTCGGATTGATGATCGGGACCGACTTCCCCGAAGCCGACTTCTTCCACTCTCCATCCGCGTAGTACTTGTACACGTCCCCGTCGATGATCTCCTCGAACACCCCCTTCCCAGCCATTACCGCAAGCCTCCGAGCTCTCCTACCTCTCTTCCCCTCTCTCCTTGCACTCAGAGCCCTCGGTGGCGCCGCGCGGAGGACGGATAGCGGAGAAGAACGGCCGATAGGGGGCGACTGTGAGGAGTGGGCGCTATATTGAGACGAGGAGAGCCGCAACGATGAAAGCGGATCGGGTATTAATCCGCCGGATGTTTCCAAATCACCGTCCGAACGTGAATCGGAGTTCGAGCATCCAACTAACGTCCAAAACAATATTGATTTAAAATATATATATATATTATATCTATTTCTTGATATTTAATTTTATTTATAACTCTAATTAAATTTATATAATAAATAATTATATTAATATATTATTAACTCCATCTACCGTAATATATTTTGCTACAGGAACTTATCATCTCGACCGTCGTCCTCATCATCGAAAATATACCTCGGTAACAAACATCATCTATATGTCCTGCTTATTTTATGAAAGGTCCATCATCGCTGTAATTTCGACTCGAATCTCCCTAATTATTTGATCGAACTTAGACCAACAGTTTCAAAAAAATTTTTGGACGTTGGATCGTTACAAAAAAAATACGAGCCAGCTTCACATTCTTTAAATGTCAAATGATTTCAATAAAACTCTCAACTGTTACAATGAAATATGGCGTATCACTTGATGTCATTAATCATCCATTACTCATGACTCATCATATGTTATGATTCTCAGTAGCGATTGGTAATTAAGATAACGTACATGTCCTCTCATTTATAAAAGGAGATGATAAAAAATTCTTCAATAAATTTTTTTAAGGACCGACTTAGAGATGCCACTTTCTTACTAAATTCTTCCTCATTGTTCTCAATGCTTCAGCTAACTTAAGTATTGGAGATTTTCCATCGAAAAATCTCTGATGACCAAATTTTTTTTTATCGATTATTGAGCTTTCTTTTTGGATCTTCACCAATCAAGTTACTCCACCTCGCCTCGAAACATTGCGGCTACATGTTTGATTCTAAGATTTTTTTTTATTGGTAGAACGATTATAAGTTTGCAATTATTCGAACTCGAGAACTTACATTAAAACTTCTTGGGTGATATAAATAGAAACGAGGGTCGTTGTCTATCATCAAGTAAATTGGGCACTTGCACCGTCTGTTCGGCAATAGTTCAGACAATCTACCCGTACATCATGTTCGTTCATCTCGTCCATAACTCTCTTGCATGATTGTCAGTTGAACTATATTGAACACTAGCTGGGACGAATTCGAAAGTCAAATGCCCTTAGATGTGTTTTTTTCTTTTTTTTTTGGTAAGAACCTTCCGATATGTGATATTGTCCCTTTTAGCCTATATGAGATGAGCCGTGTCCGAAAAACGACCGGCCATCCTATATGGAGCCGTACGATTTTGTCTCTGGATCTTGAGCCTAAAAGCGTGCCATACGTAGGAGAAGAGTCTCCGAACCTTATAAGATAAGGCTCTCAGACTCACTGTTCAATATGGGACTAAAGTTCTCCTCGTCTCAACAGGTCTCATGAGTGCCATAAGCAGATGGCCGGGATGGAGTGTTCATGTCTCATTCTGGCTGGTTCCTGATATCATTTTAGGTTCTGTTGGATGGGACGAGCCTACGAGATGGTTGCAAAGTAATGGCCTTGCAACATTGAACGTGCTTCAGCTACCTCTCAACACTTCATCTTCCCCCTAACGATGCGAGTACGTCATCGATTATGAGCAGTCAGTATAATCGAGCTAAATATCAAAGCTGGTTAGACCGATAACAATTAAAGAACGTTTAAAATAGATGTCTCAGGTGCCAGAGAGAATTATATCATGTGGTTGGAGATAGTTGGACGTAATAACTTTGGATGCATATTTCATCCAAAAAAAAAAGAGTTGAATATATGTTCATGGGAATACTATGCATAAAATTAAGCTAGTGTTCATGTCATTACTAGCTTGTTGGCATGCATGTGCATCAATTTCTATGCATAGTTCATTTAGTGCAAGAATTTCTGTGGACCAATTTACTGAAACATAGAGGACCGCACAGCGGGTATCTGAAAGTTTGGTGCAAGAATATATGATATGGTTGCATGTTTCCTATCTCAAATTGTGATGCATGCCCCTTTCTCGTGAAGCTATCTCAGACGAGTAAGATTTTTGCCTTTCGAGTAACTGTATTGTTCTGTTGGCGCATCAAGAGCAGGTGAGAATTGTTGCTAAATAATTTAATTTTTTGCATCTAAAATGTAGATTCATGCCAATTGGATGGTACTGGATTAAAGGGCATATATCGTGAGGATAGATTTACGTGCCATGCCATGTAATCCAAATTGAGATAAATATAGAACAAAGTGGATGGGAACTACAGAACAATATGGTCTCTCTCAACCTCAAAACATAGATGTTTAAAGTTATAAATATTTTTAAAGATATTACAGAATACATGCTCGGCACTCCCTGCACCTCTGGAGCTTCCTCCCTCTTTGCCATGCGGGGATAATTTCCCTAGCAAAAATCTAATATTTTCTTGATAAAAGAAAAGAAAAAGTATTTATTTCGAAAATAGCCATAAAATTATTGTTTGAAGTATAAGAGATACCATTCCAATTCCCAACAGGAACTGTATATAGAGAAAGATCGGTACAATTTTAGCCATTGGACATGTTGTATGACTCATATTATCTTATATATAGATGTTGCATGGTGTTTATTAAATACTATATATACTAAATCAACTTAATATAATTGCAGCAGTTGCTACGGTTACCATTGATTATGGGATGCATTGCTCAGCTGATTAAATGGCACTATATTACACGAGAACAAGGCATGCCGCACGGTATAGTAAAGAAGGAAGCATTAATGCAGGACACCATACTCATTGTAGAATAGAGTAATACAATAACTAATAATTTTTTTTAAAAAAAAAGCTAGTCGCCTACTGAGATATCTATCATAAGCCCAGCGTAGGTCAATTGGAGCGCATAATTTTCCGAAATGGTCCAATTGCATGCCTAATTTACAACTTAGAGAAAGACATAGCGGCAGACAACTACTTGAATTTAAAGAGAACACATATATAATACTCTGTGGATTTCTTCAACTGGTTTTTTGATTCAATTTTTAAATATTTTATTTTCTAACTTTCATGGGCATATATATCTATATTCATTTAGTTTAATTTAATACAGAAAAGTATATAATATCCTACCAAGCAAAAAAAAGAAAGAAAGAAAGAAAATTGAGAATATGGAATACAGGTACGTATATGCACTCCCGCAAGGGACCATGGAGAACAAATCAAGCACAGTATACTGCAGTAAAGACAAGGTTTTTTTGGTACAAGACTGAAGACGATTTTGTTTAGGCCATGGAAACTACAAGCTTTGAAGTAATTTTAGTTCAAGTGCTTTGTTGAATCCAGTGGAACCGACAAAAGAAATATGGTGTCCCCTGATCGAAGCCAAGGTTTTTATATATATATATATATTTGTCAAAGGCATGCACTGGAACCAAACTGTTGGTTCCACGTGCTGCACCAGGTATTTAACTATGGCCCAATGTTTTGGACTGAAGCTAAGCGATCTGGTTATAGATTGCAAAGGAACACAAAAAGGACGCTACTTTTCAGGCAAAACGGTGCTGAAAGGTCTCGTGCTTCTCCGAGGAGAGTGCGTAGAGATCCCCTCCGAACGTATGCAAGGAAACGCAAGATATTATTGTATCTAGAAGTCTCATGCACCTTAGGCTGTTTTTTTCGGACAATTATTAAGCTTCTCCATGAAGCTTGTTAGGTAGTAGCTTTTGTGCCGTCTCACTTTATGTGGATCATCGTCGGATGGGTTTGGTAGGAAGTGTGGTAAGTAGCACATGATATAGTTAGTTAGAGCTCCCACTTTACTGGACAATAATCATATATCAAAGCATATCTTCACTCACACTCATTAAAAAAGCCCAAGAGAAATGAATTCTAGAAGATAATTACAGTTTGGGCAAAAGACTGTATAATATGACGTCTGACCACTTGTTATGACAATATTGAAGGATAGAAGGAGGGCTGCGTAAACAAAAAGCTTTGTTGATGCAATAGAATGCAAGTAACAGTTTTGTTTGCAAAACCAATTCTATAGTTTATATACACCTCCACCACCTGGGGTAAGACTATGACATACTAGTGTTGGATGGTTGCAAAAGATGTGATGGTAGATTCAACTGCCATCAAGTTTTTTTGGGTAATGTTTTTGATGAACGTTACTGCATGAATAGGGAAGGGATCGCTTCTTAAACACGAATCTAGCTAATGCATAGCTGTGCCTAATTAGGTCCAGTGCTAGCCGTGACAAAGTGCACAACAAATTAATTGGCAACAACTTTATGATAAAAAGTTATTTGCATTCACATGATTTTTTTTTTTTTTTCTTTTGATTAGCGTTGAGAACATACAATCCATATGTTCTAAGTCTCAGTCAAGGCTTGATACAACAATTTTGAGATTGTGAAATGCAAAATGGTAGTCACTTTTTTTAGGAAAAGTATAGGGGAAAAGGATCCTCCCGGGGTATATCGACACCTAAACTCTGTTGCCCAAAAGTTTCCACGCAGCAGTTCGGTGTCTTCAGCTCCACAAATCAGTTGGATGTCAAGACAAGAATGTTTGTTGGAAAGTTGGAAGGGATGATGGCATAACCTGGTAGCACATCCGCGTCTTTGGGATGGGTAGCAGTGAGTCAAGTGGATAGGATTCGTTAGGAAGGGTAGCCACGAACTGATGTGAAGACCAGCAGAGCCCAAAAACGAGTGGCTTTGATGGGAGGATGGCGTTCAGGCTCCATACAATGGTGACCACATGTTGAGCCGGAACCACCAGAGGAGGAATTATACCATATACCACATGCATCTCCTTCGTGCGGGCTTTATCCATGATGTGCTTGTCTTGGTGATTGACCCAGAGAAGGAAGGTGCGATCATTTTTGATTCGTATAGTATACAGCCATATTAGCGTATGCCGTGTAGGATATAATTTCTCCAATATTGGAGGGCCTATTCGGGTTTGTGGGGCTTTGATAAACTTGCTGAAATGTAAAATGGACTTTGCCTTGCCCTTGTGTTAGGATCTTCTCTGCTTCTCCTGTTCTTAATTGAATTGGAGAGGTCTAATTTGTGCAGTAATGGACATTTATGAATCATGTGATGGCTGCAATTACGTGGATCCTGGACAGTGGAAAGGTTGGTATTGGCTTTTTTTTTTTTTTTTTGATAAATGTATTGACAAGGCTTCAAACAATTGTGATCATTGTTGAATATATGAATTAATCATGGAAGCGGAAGTCTCAGATTCAACTCCATACCTGAGTATCCAAAATCATTTAATTTTGTGGCAATCAGACCTTTGGAGATGAAGAGGACCGAGTCATTGGTTGCATATTATACCATGTATGCAAATAGAAGTATGATGATGAATCCCGCTACTTTTCTTTTCATGAAGTGAGCTACCAATGATAGACATGATTCGAATTGGCTACAATCAGAGATCGGCCGAAAACAAAACCAGTCTTAATTGGTTATGAATTCTCAAAATCGAAACCAGAGTAGCAAATGTTGACACCAAATCAAATTGACCCAATGAAAGATTTTTTTAATTAATTATCTGATTGCCCAAAAATAATGAAAGCAT
This sequence comes from Elaeis guineensis, assembly GCF_000442705.2. Lineage (NCBI taxonomy): Eukaryota > Viridiplantae > Streptophyta > Magnoliopsida > Arecales > Arecaceae > Elaeis > Elaeis guineensis. The sequence continues at coordinate 4,102,737 of NC_026000.2, forward strand.
GGATTTCAATGTAAACAATCCATTGATTCTATTTGTGAAAAATCATTAAAATAAATATTCAATATTCATACAAAAGACATAATATACAACAATATTATGTAACAACAAAACCTAAAGTATGCATCTTGGACATAATATGTTTAATGACAATAAAATCTAGACCATTAAAAATTGTTATATTGATGCAAAGAAATCTGGTTCAATTTTGCTCCCATCTCAATTTTAAGCAGGCTTCCACTTATCATAGGTTTTTTTTTTTAATATATTTTATTTAACTAGAAAAAGTTAAAAAATATGAACCATGAACCTATAGCATAATAATCCATGATCCAAATTTCAACCTCTAAATAATAACTTTTGTAGAGGCACTTCTACAAGAACCTTCATGTAACCCTCTCCGTGATCCAAGTTTTAACCTCTAAACAATAATTTGCAGCATTTATTTGTTTGACTTTTGTAAAGGCACTTTTACAAGAACCTTCATTCATGTATTGCAAACCTTCTTTTTAACTAGAGAATGAAAATTTCGACCCACATGAGAAGAGGGGGTACTTAGGTCTATTTGGCACACAAACTTACAAATCTAGGATTATTACTTGAAAATTTTCTGAAAGATCTAAAGGGATGCTTGATTAGAAGGAGTGAAGGTCCATAATCAGAATGAAAATAGATGATTCTTATTCTAACCTTTTAGTTTAAAAGAGTCTGATTTTGATTCCAATTCCAGAATAGAATGAAAATGGTTCAATCTACCTATAACTCAATCCCTACTTTTTCTTATGGATTCAAATTTTCATTCCGATTCAATCACAAGCCAAACACTTTGGAGAGTTTAGCTATTTCGATTTTGATTTCAATCCATTTCGATTTTTATTTCAATTCTGATTTTAATTACAAATCAAGCACCTCCTAAATATCCTGAGAGATAAACCACTCAATACTCCATACCTAATTCCTTATCGTTAGACAAAGAGGCACCATGCTGAGCTCAGCGCTCTGGTTGCAATTTTTTATTTTTTTTAGTTGTCTAAGCTATAAACAAGTATGTACCTTTCTTGCTTGACTTTGAAGCATCCATGATGCCAAACTTTAATCGACTAAATGATGATTTTTTTGGGTAAAACTAAATGATGATTATTTAATTATATTACCCGGAAAGACAAGCTGCTTCTTTATCTTTATCTTACCAGGATTAGGTGCCGAAGGAAGATTTCTGACCCTGAATTGCCCAACCGGATCCCACGGAGTGAATAAATTATTAGTTTGGTACACAAACATGTAAAAGATGAGATGCCATGTAATTTGACTGCACATCTATGGTGCCAAACGGCTGGCACTCCGTCTCCGGAGTTGCTCTCGCCTTGATAAGTACTCCTCAATCGATCAAGTTATTACTTTAAAAAGTAGGAGTAATAGTAATCTACATCCCAAAAGTTAGAATGGATACATCAGATTAGAGTTAGATATGACAAAATTTTTTCAATTAAATAAAGAAAATCATAATCCTATACACTTCCAAACCATCTTTCGTTCACTGGCATTTTTGTGCTAGGCACTCCTGCAACCGTTATGGGACACACGATTGATGCCCGAGGAAGACAGATTGAAGACCCAGCGTTTGTCTTCTTATGCCTCTTGGTCAGGTCTAGGCCTGCACGAAAAACAGGTTGCCCCGCTCGAGCCCAGCGTGTTTTGGACGGACTTGGATCCGGTTTTTCAGCCCAGTAGATCAGACCGGGAAAGAAGTTTAGCCCATTCTGTAACGGGCCGATCATGAATTTGCATCAATCCGACCCGAGCTTGACTCAAACCCGTTATGTATGTATATAATATTTTTAAATATTCTTAAAATTTTATAAGATTACAATCCCAACCTATAACCCTAAAGCCGGTTGCCTCCTCACCTCAGCAAGCCTTCTCATCACATCGTCTGCTTAATCTCTCGCGACCATGGTGTCGTCCCCTCCCTTTTTGGGTGTCGTTGGGATTCTAAAGCCTAAGGCTAGCTTGACATCCAAAGCTGAGAAATTTTTTTTGCACTCGAGAGGTGCAAAATCGTACGGTGATGATTGACTCACGACGAGATCAAGCATGATGTGTGAATTTTTTTTTTTTTTTTAATTTGAATGTAAGCTAATCACAATCGACGGTGCATATGATTTTGCACCGCCAGCGGTGCATAGAATTTCTCATCCAAAGCTATAGAGCTAGGCACTAGAAAGTAACCCTGAAGCCCCGGCCGGGCTGCACTTGGATCTGGCTACTTTTGGTTAGGTATGACGTTGAGCCCGGCTCGAATCCGGTCCGGCCCGTCAGAAAAGCAAGTTTGGTCAGGTCTTCAAATAACGCAGCTCAGCATCTAATCAAACAAACTTAGAAGCGTTACCCAATCACTACACCAATGGAATTCACCCACGACAGCATGAAGTGCATGCGGCGCTGTCTCATTGGCAAGAGACCATTCCATGACGTAGCCGACGCATCCCCCGATCGAAACGCTAGGCGACCCGTCAAAGAAGGAAACTCGGGTAGAGCTTCAGCACATTAATTAATGGTGGCAAGAGATCGAGACGCGAAGCAAATCTAAACAAGAAAGCAAAGAAGACGACTGGATCGGTCCCCTTATTCCATTCTTGCTTCCGGTCCTTCGCTCTGGAGAGCCGGGCGGAGCGCGCCGTGGCTCCACCCGGGCCACAGAGCCTCTCTCGAAGGAAGAATCCCGTCACCGCCTCTCCTCCGCCCTCTCAACCTTCTTTTAGACGCCCTCGTCCTCCCCCGGACTTCCCCTTCTGGCAGCAGAACTGGTTCTTGGTCCTCCTTCTCGTCATGGCTATCTCCCTCCTCGCTCTCGCCGCCTTCCTCCTCCTCGGCCTCGATCTCGAGGAGGGCTCCGTCTTCCCAGCCGCCGCGGCCCCCGAGGGTGTCGAGGTTCGCTTTCTAAAACGCTAGATCTCTAGATCTTTAGCCACTTGTTTGATTTCCAGGTTATGTTACCTATTTCTTGGTTTTTCTTGTTGGGTTTTTTCTGCGTAGATTACCTACGGGAGTGTTATTAAATTGATGCACGAGGGGACGAAGTTTCGATTGCATTCGCACGAGGTGCCCTATGGGTCGGGGAGCGGGCAGCAGTCAGTCACCGGGTTTCCCAATGTCGACGATTCCAATAGCTATTGGGTGGGTATTATGTTCAATTTAATCGTCGACTTTTTCACCTTTGATCTAAATTTCTTTAGACGTATACTATTTAGCATCAATTTGCGCGCTTGTAAATTGCAGTCTTTGATTTTTCCGTGACTTGTAATACTAACTTCGAATTATGAATTTTGCCCCGCCCCCATGGTAGAGCGAGGAAAAAGGGTGATGTCCTGAGAATGTTGCTATTGTGGAATGAGTTTTACTAGAAAGGTTACGAAGCGTATTTATTAGTCTTAGGGGGTGCTATATTTCTATCAAGGGCCATTTCTATTATTTTCTCGTTCAGGGTTCTATTATTAAGTCATGTGCTATTAGTTTGAGAAGACTTCTTATGATTTGGATTATTGTATTCGTCTTACTTTGGTACAACTTTTTAAACAATGTTTTACAGTCATTATGTTTGTGTTTCAAATATGGCTTTAATGGTTCTGTACAAGTGAGTTCCGAATTTTACTGTTTATAAAGACTTTGGTCGTGTTTTGTTAGGAAGTCTGAAAGTGTAATGTGATGGTCCTTCATTATGAAATGAGAAGAAAATTGCTATAAACCAGAATTTGAGTTTAGTTAATGAATTTCCTAGTTCTTGTCTCTTTTCTACTAATTTCCTGTTCCTTATGCACCTTTGTTTTTGGACTCGAGGATTACTGTATGATCTGGCTATCATTTCTCTCAGAGTGTCTATATGTTCATTTTGTCCCTAATTTTCAGCAAAATAGATTCAAAAAGAATTTCTAATCTAATATAAAACTAGTATTTCATCCCTTAATGGGATATAGTCCCTTTTGCAGATCCAGTCATCCTATTCAATGTCTAAACTAATATGAGTTAGCTTGGATTGCTTATGGTTGGAAGGTCAACAGATGTTGCAAGTTAGAGGAAGTTAGAGTACTTTTCCTTTATGTATCGGAATTTGCTGACATGATGAAGCTTATATTTCAGCTCTGTAGTTTTATAATGTGATATGTGTGGTTATCGATTGAAAGATACAACTTTATATTCATGGCATAGTGTTTGAAATCTGATCAATTTGGGTGAGGACATCTATTTGCTAGAAATATGAATGTTATGGGAATGAAATGATTTTTCCAGCTCCTATTCCAACACTGATCGTAGTGTTATGGAGCAGAAGTTTTTGTATAAAGTTTCAAAACATAGGAAAAGGATCCACTCTTTATTCAACTTCTTGCCAACTTATTGAAATGATGAACCATGTGCTTCCTTGAACCATCTTTAATTCTTTGGTTGTTGCTGTTGTTGTTTTGGTAAAGAGGGAGAAGAGGCCTTAAAGAGTAATTGAATCCGCTACAATGAGTGCGGAGAGCTGTTGAGGCACTTCCACACTTGGGCCAAAACTGTAATCACCATGAACTTCCCTTCCCAATGTCCAATCTGCAGGTTGATTATCTTCCCTATGATGTTAATCACCAGAAGTTCGGTTCCTAGCCCATTAAATTTTGTCATAGAATCTGTTTGTAACCAAATCAAATTAGGCTTTAGTCCATGCATTCCTACTGCTAGTCCTTTCCAAGCAGCCCTTAGTTATGCTGTTGGCATTTAGCACTGGATATGATGATGACTATCAGCATACAACATTCTACCTAGGCAATCATTTGTGGTAAAGCTTGCATCAGCAAAAGGGTCCCTTAAGAAGCCATAATAGTTGAAATTAACCATTTTAAAGGATGGGGGTAACCAGTTGATTAAAATGGTGAAAGAATTAGAGGAGCTTGGGGCGTCATTGGTACTGCAATCCCTAGCAGTAATGGTGTAGGTCGTTTTCCTCTTGGCTTGTGGTACTCATTAGCTAGTTGGATGGCCAAGATAACTACACATTGCCTGACTGCACCTTGGGTTGAGAAAGTCATTCATTCCTAGTATTTTGTGGTTCCACCCGGCATAACAGAGCTCTCCTTGTTGTCTCTCTGGTAAGTTTAGAGCTGACTGGAGATCTATCAAGTATCAACTTTGGTAAGGAGCTGAAATTCATGCAAATATAAGGACTTTAATATATGATATTCCAGGTACAGCTAGTTGATTGATGTTCTACCACGATCTGGTTCACAATCTCCTCTAAGTTGCTGCATAGATCACATGAAGGTAGAAAAGAACACTAGTACAGAATGCAAGAAAAAAAAATCGTATAGCGATTATTTACAGAGGTTTTAAATCCTGTGGGACAGGGCCATCATGGTTTTTCTATGGAATGGGATGCACCCCACCGGGATTGGAACTTGTCCTTTACAACCTCATGTATTCCCATGTTATCATCAAACTGACTATTTTCACTGCATTGATGATCTCATGTAAACAGGACAGAACGATCCTTTTGTTTTAGGTTATGTATGAACAACCATGTGTAGGCTTTAAACTCGGACTAATGTCATTGACAAAAACCATTCATTCTAAAACATCTGTGCACAGTTTGACTTTCTAAATATTTAGCAAACAAACTTATTATTGCAATTTACTTGAAGTATAGGTTAGAACCATTTTTATAGCTTGTTGATCTCTTAGTTTCTCATATGCCAATTTTTTTATATTCAGAGAGTTGGTGTCTTTGTGAGAGCAATTCTTAATGTCTAAATTAATTTAATGTTGGTCTGGCTTTAGTTATTCAATAGATTGTGTGAACTGTTGATTTATTTGGCTTAATTTGATCCATTAACATCTTTCTTTTTTCCAAAAATGGATTAAACATTGCAGATTGTAAGGCCTATGCCTGATTCAGCTGCCAAACAAGGTGATGTCATTCAAAGTGGAACTATTATCAGGCTTCAACATATGAGGACTCGAAGGTGGCTACATAGCCACTTGCATGCTTCCCCAATTTCTGGCAACTTGGAGGTTAATAGGGATTTGAATTTCACTTTTATATTATGCAGCTAAGATATATATCTATTCCATTTTATCAATTCAATTGGTTAGTAGTATTATTTTGTTTCTATAGGAGACAACATGGTTGAACTTTGTTGTTTTTGCTTCAGTCATGGTAAAGATGTAAGAGTGCTTTACAGGGCATTTAGGTTGTGGTTCCATGTTTTTATCTTCTTGTTTTTCTATCTCGTTTAAAATCAAGTTATTTAGAAACCACAAGTAATATGGACTGCATTATGCCCATGTTTATACAATATTCGTAATAGTATATATGCATACACACTGGAAATGCATTAACTTAATGTAGAATCCAACAGTAAAATAATTTCGATAAAAAGTTAGTTACTAGATATTAGATGACAAAGACTACTTATTAATCTTGGGACCAACTTGATTCCTCAAAAAATTATAGATATTTTGAATTTTTAGTTTATAAACAATATATTGACCAACAAAGGTATCCGACTCTGAATAAATGAGTTAAGGACCCTAGTTAGTGATGCCTCTTCAACATTTGCCTTCTTTTCTTTTCTTTTTGAAAAATGTGGATCCTTGTGATTGAAATAGACTTTCTTAGTCCAAGTTATTTCTATTGGTTGGCTAGTATTTTAATTTGAATAAAGCATCACTTGCTTAACAACAGAGTTTTTCATTCGACTGATATATCTCCACTATTGGTTGATACCATATCCATATATCATCCAAGATATACTAATAACTTATCCAATCTGATGGTGGATTTCTTTCTTCTTGATGGGGGTCAAGGGGAAAATCGAGCCATACCAGGATCATCAAATCAAAGAGGTTTAGGACAAGGATAACCCCAAGTTTAAAGGTGTAATTATCTGCTATGAAATCCGGTGTCGGAGGAGCATGTTTCCATGGAGGATGAATTGATTCATGGGGGACGACATTAGCAGTGGTGCTGATGGATGGAGAGTCCGGTGTGTTTGGGAAGCAAGGAAGGGTGTAGGATACAGATGGAGGTTTATAGGCATTCTTTTCATGGATGGCTTTGGTATGTATGATGGAAAAACTTGTCCATTGTTGCCACTTTGGGAGAGGACCTTGGAGGGGAAAGAAACAGAAAAATAAAGCAGGAGATGGGAAGAATAAGAGGGAGATGGAGTGGGAAGATGGGTTTAGTCAATGGTATTGGATGATGATAATGGAGGACAAAAAAGGATTAAGATGAAGGAAAAGAGAGGGAAGAGATTGAGATGTTATGTATGCTAATTAAATAATCTTTGTATTGGAATTAAGTTTTACAAGAAAGTTAGTTTGGTTTTAGTATATCTGCCAATTTTTCTTTATCTTACTTCCTGCATCTTGGGCACAATATCAGAAAATTTTTCTCTCCGAAATTTTTTGCCTTCATTGTCAACCAACATAAACCAACATCTTGGTTGTCCTTAATACCAGTGGCCCATCAAGTTAACCAAGATATTTGGATTTTTAAAACTTTAGCTAACCTGTGCATCGGTAGCATTTGCACTTGGCTGCTAACTCAGTTGCTTTGACCTATGGCATACACATTGGGATGGTGTGGCCCGTTTTTACTTGACTGCACCTAGCTCCAACTGATTTAGTTTCTTCCAAGCATTTGAAGATTAGGACTTATCTTATGAAGCTACACTTAGGCTATGTAAGGTGCAGGTTTCACTGATTAATATACAGCCATAACGTAACCCAACTAATATAAGAGTCCCCTCCTGATGATGAGCGATCAAGTTGAGAACCATAAATAGAATTCATGGAAAGAGATAACTTTAGCCTATCAAGGTAAGAATACTGATGAGGAAGGGTGGACTAGATTGTTGTGAAAATATCTGTACACTTAGAGCCTATTTGGATGCCCAAATAAAGCATTCTTGGATCACATAGGATTACCAGGCTCCTTCTAAAGTGGTGATTTCTCCTTTTTTTTTTAAGGGAAATTGGACCGTAGGTTTTGCTGATTGGAAAAACTATTCCTTCCACTGCTAACTCTCCGGGATGATAGCAGTATGTGGGTTTATTCCATGGACAGTTTATTCTAGCATACAGACGAGCCCTTAAAAATATGCAAGCAGCAGAGCTCACCTCATCTATTTTATGTTGAGTGTTTTCTAATTGCAGAAGCAGGATTAAGAAGATAGAGAGTCCCATTATTTGAATTTTGGTACTTGCCAATTTGGTTTCCTAATATTTAAACCCAACTCGACCATCCCTTCCACATCAATTGCCTTTACTAATACTAGGTATAATGCATGTTCCGAAGCAGAAGGTTGCTAATCAAGATTTTAGATATAGGATAAATTTTTAAAGGATTTTAGCATGAAATGGGTGTTAATATACCTTTTTCATGAAATTGTTTGACTCTTATTTGGTAAATGATGATCTTAATTAAGATAATTGCTGTGAATCATGGAAATCCTAACTTAAGGAGAGGTTCCCCCTTGATTCCTCCTCGTCATTGGAGTCCAGTAATGTTAGGATCCTTTTTGTAGAAGTTTATCATGGTTCAAACGTCCAAGGGAGAAATCAAATTAAGGTTATCATGGGAATTAAATGTTGGAAATATAGTCACTGGCATATCCTCATCAATAACTATTTTCTGGATGATCTTTTCTATTTTATGCCGAAGAAAGAATAATTTGACTCCAGGAACGTGATATATCTCAAATTGTGACAATTCTTTGAACTAGATGATTAAGTATGTACTGATGGGCTGTAATTCTGCATGTTAAATGATGACTGCATGGATGTTATTTTCTGGGCTAAGAGAGAAGTAATCTCAAACCCAGCTCAGTTTTAGAAAATGAGATCATGCCTTCTTAAATTTGAAAGTTGGAAGGCCTTATATCCTGCCAAGATTCGTATTGTATGGCAGGATGCACCTACAAGATGCCCAAGTTTACCTTTTGGCATCTTGGATTGTATTTGTTGTGAACAAGAGGCTGTAGGTACACAATTATCACTGTGTTGGAGACATTTCATGCCTCACAAATTCAGACAGTCTTTCATCTTTTTATGTCCTTAGAACTCCAGTTTTGCAGCAGTAAACAATTTTAGGGGATATCCTGGGAATGATTTTGGACAAGTTATATATATATATATATATATATATATCATACAAGACTAAATGGATGGCATTATATGCGTTAGGAGCATTAGATGGATAAATTATGCTTTTAACATTAGTTTATTTTGAGATTTGGGATGACAGGGAACATCTTTAGCAGAAAAAGCATGTGAGTAGAATATGATTTTTTTTTTTTGAGGGGGGAAAAGTAGAATACAATGAAACACAAAATGGTTGTGGATGTTGAAAAGAGAGGTATTATTCTCAGACAAGGCCTAGGAGATGTGCATGTATGGTGGAAAACAAAATTTATGGACTGAGGCTGCATTAGAGGTGAACATTTTGCTTCAAAATGATGAAGTTTGAATCTGGGACTTGAGCGGGCTCATCCGGTATCCTTTTAAGCTGGCTTTTTTTTTGGACTCAATTTATCAGACACCTATGGCATGGTTCAGTAAGCTCAACATAGGTCTGTTCTGTGTTTCTTTGGTCCTCATAATGCCTTGATGACTGGTAATCATTAATTGTTGTGTTTAACTGGTTCATGTACTACTGTTGTTGCTAGTCCGTGTGCAACTTTAAATTGTGAACGACACAAAACATGTCATTCCACTTTTGTAGTGTCCATTGCTTGTATTTATTTAACAAAGTTCCCCTTGGCCATGTCTGAACACCAAGGGATATGCTCTGTCCGCCGTCTCTCGTCTCCATAATTTTTTCTTCATGTAAATATGTATGATGAAAAAATATCCTTCATAACCCTTTTAAGGATTTGTTAAACAGCAAGTATCCAAATCAGTTATCACATCATATATGTATGTATGTATGTATGTATGGCATGGTGAGGTTAATTTTTGGCATTGCAGAATGTGGGGTATGGTGGGATGCCTTAACTTAATTAACTTATTTCTTCTCTGCAAAACTAGCAGATGGGAAGGCTTGTCACTTAAGGTTGCATATAGTTTTCCTGTTAAGTTTTAGATTAAGCAAACCCCAGCTTATGAAACTTTATAACATATGCACCTCCTACCATTTCAATTAACTTAGGATCTGAACTGCGAGTTATTGGTGTTTAGTCGACCTAGACCAGAGGGCATATTACCTTATTCTACCACCTTTTTCCTCCACCTCTAGTCAGGCCACAAAATGGCAGGTGCAAGTTCAGGCAACCGTGTCAGTGTTTTAATCGTGCATGCCTAGAACGTTGGTTGTTTTGGCTGGGCCATGGGTGACTCAGCTTGATGTGCATGTTTTTTTCTATATCACATATCAAATGTACTATTCTATTTGTATCTTGCCTGGTTGAACATGGAGAATTGATGTTCGCATGAACTCCATTGTATAAGAAACAATGAGATATTAGGGAGCATCTTCTCAATTTTCATTTTTGTTATATAAAGTCCTTGCCTACGCTTGTATAAAGTTGTGATTTTTTTTTTATTTCCAATGTCTTATTGCCCATCATCTGTAGGTGAGCTGTTTCGGAGGAGATAATGAGTCAGATACTGGTGATTTTTGGCGGTGAGACTTGCATATCAATATCGAAAAATTCTAATATCTGACTCTGTCTCTTATCCATTTATTCATGCCACGTTTCTTCAGGCTTGAAATTGAGGGTAGTGGGAAAACATGGAAGCAAGACCAGAGAATAAGGCTCCGACATGTTGATACTGGTGGTTACCTGCACAGTCATGACAGGAAGTACACTCGCATAGCTGGAGGGCAGCAAGAGGTAAGAAGAGGATCTTCGTTCTTGTATCTATTCTCTCCAACAGTATGGCGCTGCGGAAGCTGCCCAACTCAAATCTGCATTTATTTTTAATCCAAAAGGAAAACAGAGATTATTTTGAGACTCTCGTATCAACAACTTTCTGAATTTTAGGCTTCCTTTTTGCTTAACATCGGTTTGATACTCTTGCAGGTCTGTGGTGTTCGAGATAAGCGCCCTGATAATATCTGGTCAGCGGCAGAGGGTGTATACCTTCCAATTAGTGGAAGCAAGTAATGGGTTGTTCTTATTAGAGTTGGAACAGAAATATTTAGTCCATAGAGAACTGATGTCCATTAAGGAAGCTGGTGGATTTTGAGCCTGAATGTAGCACCGAGCACGTCTTGGTTAAGCATAAAATGTACCTACAAAGATCTTTCTTTCTTGCTCTCTCTCTCTCTCTCTCTCTCTTTTTGTGGCGATTTTTGTAACTGTTATGGAGATTCTCTTGAGAGGTCTAGCTTCACCAATTTATCAAATTTACATTAGATATCAGATTTTTACGGAAATAACACTTTGCAGGCATGTACAACATGCATACCTTCCCATGTATACCCTTGTAATGTTTTCTTTTCATGCTATTGCATATTCTGTGATCAATCTGCCAAATGTAAATGAGTAGTAGTAAATTTGACAACCACGGACTTGCAAGACCAGTGCAGTAGTAAATTTGCAAGCTGGTTATAATTCAATTTTGTTAAACAGTTGTTAACAGAAAGGGGGAAAAAAAAATCAAAAATAAGTATATTTCTGTTTCAGCAAATTTGGACTCATAATGGTTGTTCTGCTCTTTGATATCACCCGAAGCCATTGACTCAGGAGCAGATTTTGAAGGTTTGTTCTTGGAGATTATCTTTTCACTATAAACTAGGCCTTTCCTTTCCAATTGACTTGCTGTTTAAAAAAATATTAGAAAAGCATTTGTTTAGCTGCAGAAATTGTAAAAATATTTTAAAATGTGTATAAATAATAAGTTAAATTTCATAACAACAATTGATTTGTAGTAGATGCAATCAACATATGTATGCATACGCATACATCCATCCATATATATATATATATATATATACATACTATACTAAGAAGGCCCATTTAAACTTCAAAGGCGTGCAAATTGCGAGGCAGAGCAAACGTCGTGCGTGCGTGCGTGCGGTTGGTGGTGGAGGCTGCCTTTATCCTCCCGCCCCTGGCTTGGGTCTAGAAGAATTCCATGCGGACATCGCGGAAGCCGATCAGGAGACGACGAAAGCAAGGCATTACTGCTCTTGATGATTGGGCCAGGCACGGCGGGTAGAAAGCCCTCCCCTGCTGTCAAAAATAATAGTTGGTACCGTCATGCATGCATCGTGGCTAGCTATCGATCAACGACACCAAACGCCGAGTACGAGTAGGCGATTGGCCGGCAGCGGTTGGTGGATTGATATATGGAGCCCACCTGTCCATCGCATGACGTGACCCTCATATTATTCAGACCGCTGCAAGAGATTCAGCACCATTCTTTACTTACCGTCCCTCTGTTTTTTGTTTTTCGTTTAAATACTATTCCTTTGCTAATATTGGATTATATCATGGGGGGGGACTAACCATGTTCTTTTTTTTTTTCTCAGAATGGCACTCGGATGGATGGGAACGGCAAAAATATTTTAATAAGCATGGAAAACATGCAGAGCGGCGGTGGTGCATGAAGAGGGAGGGTGCTTTTGGCATTACATATCCTTCCCATCATTTTCTATTTTAATGCAAATTATTGTCACATGATCCATCTGAAGAGGAAAAATATGTAAGAAATCTAAAGTTGTTTGTTCAAGGGGCTTGGACATAAACAGATATGAATGCAACAAATAAGATGTCGCATCTGCGTCAGAAATCTTTTGTGAATTGATGAATATTTTCTTCCCTTTTCCCGACCAGGATGGAACGAAGAGCATGAAACAAAATTGCCTATGATGTGCCGCAGCTTCAGCTTCAGTTGTCACATAGAAACACTGTAAAATACTTATTAGCCTGCATTTAGCTTGCCCAATGCCGTAACGATTGCTTTATGTGCATCCGGATGTAGGTTTTCTTTAATAGCAAAATATGGGCGTAGGTTATTATCACCCGTACTGTAACCATCATTCTCCTCCCAAATGATGCCCCACATCTGACGTCGGGCCAACGGACCACTTTAAATTAAGCAGACGAGTCCAGACGCTATATGAACGTAGAGCTAAGGATAGTGTTGTGGTAAATCTCATCTCTCACCCAATTAAGTGAGCAACCAATTACGAGGATCACGTCAACTTTCACATCGATCGATAATTCAATTTAAAATTGAACCGATGATGATCAGTTAATATGAAGCCGGATTTGAACCAACTAAATTCGACGTGCGAAATGTCAATATTTGATTAATAATTTTTTTAATTTTTTACCGGCTATTTCAATTTTAAAAAAATATGGATCGAATGTTACTCAATGTGGATATTGCTTATCCATGTTCATGAGATCGTAGGATATAATAACTAACTATTAATCATTCTTTATTCGATTTTAATGATGATTAATAAGATAATCATTCACTAAAAATAACAACTCTCACGTTTCAGATTTTATGGAATAAAAGTTACATGATAACCCCATTCTCTATCTTATATAAAATGATAAGTAGAAAGATTGAGATAAAATTTTTTTGACTATTAAATATTATGTCCTCGTGTTTTGATCTTTGATACTATTCTCTATCTCCAACTAACTTTGACATAGGAGGTCCTCCATTGAAAAACTACCGATTTCTCTCCATTCAACAACCAGACGCAACACTATGGTAAACAGCCGATCATCTTATCAGGGATTTGTGCAATGGGTAGAAACTAACATGACTACTAATAGAATAATTTGATTCATATGGTGCCGACCGACATGAAAGCTACAGAAACCTGTACGTTTAAAAACCACTCTCAACATTGAATTGGTAGGGTTGTGTGCGGATAGAATGCAGAATCTGTTCAGGAATTTTAACAAGGGAAGGGCTATTTCTCATTCTCTACTCTATACATCCCCAGTCCCCACCAGGCCAGGGCTATTCTCAGCGCTCTCTCGACCCTGTACCCACCTCCAGGGAAGAGCCGATAGTCTTAGGAATCCAACTCTTCCTCCTAGCCTAGAGTGGCAAGAGATTGTACCATCCGAATCAAGGTTCGGATTGTTTGTAGTTTATAGTCCACAATAAATCCAGATAGCTATCGCCTACGCACATGGAGATCATATGCAACACTTCGACATCTACATTTGCCACATAGGTGTTACTGGACGTATATATTCAATAATAACACGTGATGCCAACCATCTTAAAATAAATACTACGTAGACATTCCCAAGTAAGATAGCATATTTCGGGAACTAGAGATACTGCCAAAGAGTACTTCATCCCTGAAATGCCCTTTTCGCTTTCTAATCCATTTCTTCCATGCATCTGAGAGCTCAGGCATTATAAAGCAGCTGGCTATGACAATCATACAATACCAACCACCCGAGATTCCAATTGTCCCACACCACACTACCAACCGTGAAGTCTCCCTCCCTCGCTGCTGCTGCTGCTGCTTCTTTTTCTTTTCTCCATACAATTTTTTTTTAATATTAAAAAAATAAAAAATTAAAATTATTGAAATAGATCCTCATCACTTAACAGACTAGTCTTCTTTACTACTAATCTTCTTTCTCGCCTCCTAACTGATTAAACGCACAATATTCGATTCTTTCCAATCTCTATACTGACCGAATTGCTGTGATTCGATGAATAAATCTGGACTTGATGGACGTTCGATCGATCAAGATCGACAAAATTTGACCACTGACTAAAAGCGACGGATCTAGTCAAAATAACCGACTTGGTTCAACATACAACCTACGATTAGCTGAAAATATTTGACATCTATCCAACTACTTCCTTGGAGCCATACTAACTATCTGAATCGACGACAGTTATTCGACTTGGATGTTAACTATACATGAATGTATAGCATAATTGTCGCTCATGAGCGATCCATTACTCGATCTTAATGGCAGTTAATGGGATAACCACCCACTAAATACCATAACTCCCACATCCTGAACATTTAGGAATGAAAATTACATAGTAACGGCATCACCTACTCTATAAATATCAGTAAAAAATGGGAGACATAGTAAGTTTTCTTTAGATAAGCTTTCACTCTCGTTTTGGGCTTTCGTCAACTGTTTTCTTTCTTCGACTAACTTAAACATCGGAGGATCTCTAACTCCAAAACGCAACAACTCAACTTTCGACTGACTACCTTGCCAGAGACGGACTGCAACGAAGATAGTTCATTCAACATTCAACAATAACTCCTTGTATATCCACTCTCTCTTCTCTCATACAATCTAACAATCGTTATCATTAAATTCACAAGAAGATATATTCCTAAAGACAGATCGAAACAAACGGCCACAAAAAGGCAGAGAGACTGGCTATACAAGACCGTTACCTAGAGACGATAACGAAAGCTCGAGAGGGCTTTTCAAGTCCAAGTTTCTCCCTTGGCATTCCCTCCTCCCTCCTGCAACAGCACGTGCATTCTATCAGCAAGCATGATTAAAGTAAAATAAGTTACAATTAAACAGATAAAATAAAATGTTACCGTGGATTTCTTTATGCATGGCATCTCTCTCTCTCTCTCTCTCGCCCCCATGTGTTCTAGAAAGAGATTAGGAGTACAGCCGTAAGATCCAGCCATCCTCCCTTTATTTTTTGGGAACTCTAATAAGCCATTTCCCGAAGACCCAAAGATTCCCAACTCGTCACGGTAACCAAGGGTCCAAGATCCATAAGATATGCAGGGTTTCCATGACGCCGTTACCTCTTTCTTTCAAAATAACGCTGTTACCTCGCTATAAAGGCGCCAAGGCTACCGTTCACGGCGGTTACTATGGAAACAGCACTTGGCCATCATTTTCCCAGTCCAGCTTTTGAAATTTTTAGTCAATGTCATCACTTATAATAAGAAATAACTAGTAATTACAGCAAAACTACTGCATTTTTTTCACAAAACCGTTGCAAATAGATGAATGAAAGCATCTGTATATCAACTACACACCAAAATAGATAAATACCTACTCCAAAAACAGTACAAAATATCAAAATAACGGCCATAGTGCAACATGTTGAAACCTCTAACGTAACATCATAACAGCCGTTGCTCAAAATCATAGTTACGGTTAAAGTATTATACATACATACATACATACATACATACATACATACATATATATATATATTACAAGCTGGGAACTAAAGCCAGTTACAGAGAGGAGATCGGGCTCTGGTCTGCCATTCGGCCGTGGAGATGCAAAACTGAGAAAACGGCCAACACTTCGTTACTCACCCAATGACGTAAAAGGCCCCGGTTGTTGGCCACATGACAAAAGAAAGTCCTGTGCAAAGGAAGAACTCGAGAACCAAAGCCACTCATCACTTGTAGCAATAGCATATATATTCTAGAGTAAAACTACCGTGGTAGTTTTGGGAAGGAGGCCTCATTTTGGGAGCACAGAGGAGACAAAAATGTGAATACGACGAAAATGAGAAGTAAAACAAAGAAAGAATATAACCTTCCATTCTTCAAAATTACCTCTTATTTCTAGACTGGAAGGGCCAGCTCTTGGAAGTGGAGGAGGCGGTGAGCGACTTCAAGTGATCCGATGGCGCGAAATCCTGCGGAAGATTCGCCCGCCTCACGATCCTCCTCATGTTGCTCTGCAAGCTCTGCTGCACCAATTGCTTCACCGCTCTCCTCTCCTCGCTCATCCCCGCCTCCTCGTCCTCCTCCCCCTCAGCCGCCCCTCCGACGAGCGGCGCCGACACCGCCGGCACTCCGCAGCACCCTCCTCCTCCCCCCTCGCCGAACCCTTCCGAGACCTGCTTCCCCTTGTCCACCCTCAGGATTTCAAGAATCCTCGACGCTCTCTTCTGGGCCAGGGGGCTCCCAAGGAGCGTGAGCTCGAGGAGGGAGGACATGATACCGGCCTCGATCATGGCCGCCCAGTCGCCGTAGGCCTTGTGGGCCATCACCATTAGTACGTACGCCGCCTTCTCCTGGCACCCCGGGGCGTCCGACCAGTTGAGGACGTCCACCAACATCGGGAACGCGTCCCGCGATTGGCTCACCGCCCGCCGCCCCTCGGGTGCGGCGACGAGGTTGGAGATCACCGAAAGCACCCGCTCGCTCACCTCCATGTCGCTGACCGCCGCCAGGAGGCAGGGGATGATGTCGGCGTCGATGAGGTAGGGGGTGTTGGCGGTGGCAATGGAGAGGTTGAAGAGCGCCCGGAGTGCGTCATGCCTCGCCTGAGAGGAGCCTCCACCCCCGGCGTTGGCGCTAGGGTTCTTGAAAGCCCTCACGAGGAATGGTATCGCGCCGGAGGAGCCAATGATCGGCTTGTTGGAATCCAGAGCGCTGAGGCCAAGGAAATTCGCGACGATCGCTTCGGACACCGACGGGGAGCTCCCCGATTCGATCAGGCTCAGCATTTTGTGCACAGCTCCGAACTTCACTACAGCGGCCTTGTTCCTGAAATCAAAACCTCTAATCAGAAACGACGAGCTTATAGAATCCCGATCGGAGAAGGAAACGAGAGCGCTTACGAGTCATTTCCGATCCCCAGATTAAGAAGGGCGTAGAGCGCCGAGATCTGGAAGCCAATATCCGGGGAATCGAGCATTCCCACCAGGGGAGGGATGGCGCCAAGCATCGCCAGCGTCTTCCTCGCCTCCGCGTCGTCCTTGGCGAGCCGCCGCACCTCCGCCGCGGCCTCCTTTCTTCGATCCCCTCCCACATTGTCCCCGCCGCCGAACTGGAGCCTCCCCACCACGCGCTGGAGCTCCTCGAAGACCACGATCCTCCGCCTCGTCTCCGCCTCCACCTCGTCGGAGCCGGCCACCGAGACCTCCGCTCGCAGCAGCTCCGCTAGCCGCTCCGACCGGTTCCTCGGCCGCTGCTTCGGCGACCCGAAGGTGGCGCCTCCCTTCCGCCGGTGCGTGGAGACGCCGCATATCATGGCCTCCAGCAGCTTCCGGCGGGACACGGCCGCAGAGAAGACCGCCCACAGGCGGAATCCTCCGGCCGCGGCCAGGGATCCGGCGTCGCCTCGCTCGCATTTGGCCATCTCAGAGCTCCCCTTGGGAGTCACATCGACGGCAGTCGAAAGACGTCTCTCTCCACTCCCTCCCTCTATCCAGCTAATATACTATGCCGCGACTCTCGAAGCCTCTTTCTCTATCTTCTTCTTCCCTTAATACGACACCGAAGGGCTCTCTCCAAGTAATAATTAGACCTCTCTTTGTCGGTTTAATTTAGGATCTTGCTAAATTATTATTTAAGTTTGTATGTAAGCATGGATTTGTTTGTTAATTTATCAGTTAATCTTTGTTTGAAGCGGTTAATCTTTATTTGTGGATGACTTTTTTTGAATAACGGTTTTGATAAGAGGAGTGATATTGGTACTCTTCGACTTTTTAACCTTTTGTATACTGGAGGGACGGACGTATTGATTTGTCGGAGCTTTAGTGAACGATGGGTGGAAAATATCAATTGCCTTTTTAAAATAGGCTGCTTTAGTGAAATAATTTTTAGGGCGTCGATATGGATTAAATTACATGAATGCCAATTCTCCTCTACGACCGAGCGTGGAGCGTAGTTATGAGTTGGGTTTACGAGATTCCATCACCGTTAGTCGCCATGCTGAAGCTTTAACTGCGCGGGAGAAGCGGGAGCGGGTGAGGAGGTCCATTCATTGGCTATGATTGCTTTTCTCGGTACGAATGTAGGGTTATGGCGCGATTCTTGTGAGAAAGGATTAAAGATGGAGGCAAAGTTCTGCATCCCTCCTTGGGCAGCATTGTAACAGCTCTTGAAACATGTCCAGCGTATCATAATACTGATTTTCAAATAAAATTTTATTACGATATTCTATAAATAATATTTTATTATAAAAATATTTAAAATATTACACACCTAATTTTTTTATATATTTTATTATTATTTTTTTATAAAAAATATTTTATTATATTTTAATTTTTCATTCTTCTTTTCTTCGTGACTCCTCCTCGCCGTCGCTTCCCCCCGTCCGTCTTCTCCTGCCGATCGAGACTGTCGCTCGCCGTCCCTTTGCACCGATCGAGTCCGCCCCATTGTCGCTCTCCTCCTCCTGCCTATCTACCCCCATCAATCGAGCTTGTCGCTTGCTTACCTCCTTTCTCTTTTCACTGCCCGCCTCGCCCTGCCTGTCGCCACCTGCCTCCTCCTGCCTGTCTCCCCCAGTCAATCGAGCCCGTCGATTGCTAACCCCCTTTTTCTTTCCGCTGCCCGCCTCTCCCCCGCCGCCCATCTCTCCCCACTGATCGAGCCCGCCGCTCTCATTCTCGCTGTTACTCGCCTCCCACGGCCATCACTCACTTCCTTACCCTCTTTCCTCTTCTGTCATTTGGACTTGCCACTCTTTTTCTCCTCCGTCTCCGCCACATGCCTTCCCATAGCTACATCGCTGCCACTCAAGTTGCGCCCCCTTTCTCCTCCGATTTCGTCACTCACCTTTTTATAGCCTCACCGCTGCTGTTCGGGTCCGCCGCTTGCCTTCCCACAGCACGCCTCCATCGTTCGGGCCCGCCGTCCCCTTCTTGGTCCGCCTCCGCTGCTCATTTTTTCGTAGCTCTACCGCTGCTGCTCAAGCTACTATCCTCTTTTTTCTTCCTCCTTTGCTGCTCGAGCTCGATGCCCCCTTCCTCCTTCGCCTCCATAGGTCATCTTCTCGTGGCCCCACTATTGCCAATCTAGCCACCGCCCTCTTCTTCCTCCTCCTCCTCCATTGCTCGAGCTCGCCACCCCCCTTCTCCATTTTCACCGCTCGCCTCTCCACCATCACATGCCAACCCTTAGTAGGAAGGAATAGTGGTTTATCGGAATGAAGGAGAAAAGAGGAGAAGGGGTGCAATTTCCAAAGCACCCGATGAACATTTTTGCTTTTCAAATTGTATATGAAGTTTAAGTTATTTACTGCATCAATTATGCACATGACCATTTAAAACTAATTGCTGATAAATAGATCAACGTCATCTATCTTAAAATGAACGCATAAAAAAAATTAAGAATAAAATGATTAAAAAAAAATTTGGAGCAGCATAGGAAAATCCTTTCAAACAACATGTATTATTCTTTAGCACAAAAAAAAACATGTATTACTATTTATTATCTTATCATAACAATCATTTTATAATAATGATAATGTCTGCTATTTTGTATTCTTACTATTTTTGTGAATAAATAATATTTTAAAATTTATGTATCAGTTAAGAAATGATATACATTTAGTAAGGATCGAGAACCGGTTCTTCATTTCCAAATAGACTAATAAGTGAGTTTGGCATAAACCAATAGTAATTATTAAGATAAATTTTAAAAATCTTTCTCAAATTGACGTTGTTTTACTTAACATATTCAAAAATTTGTAAAATCTATACTTACGTTCAGTGAAATTAACAATATTAATGAAATCATTGGTCTCATAAGAAAGGTTGAAACTGCCTTAAATTGATGAGAAGGATTCTATATATTTTCTAATATCCCTGGGCAGTTGTTATATTTCTTGAAGTTATATTGGTTATTCTCTAATTCTTTTTCTAATACAGTATTTGAATCTCATTCAAGGTAAATGGTTTGACAAATGTTTTGTTAAGTTATAATTAAAGTATTGGATAAATATAAATTCAAAAAGATAACTGTAAGCCTAATTTATCTCTAATTTTAAAAAAATTTCTGTAATTCATCCTAACCATCATTTTCATTGCAACAGAGGACAAGTAAACCATTATGTTTTCAGAAAAATCCTCCTCAATCATGAAAAATATTTACTTTCATCAAATCAATATTTACCATACACTTTAAAATGATTAAATGATATAAAACACTAGGACTGGAGGTTTTTTTTTTTTTTTTTAAGCTTCAACTTTATTATTTTTTCGGAATATATGAGGTTATCTTCGAGCAAGGGCTTAATAGACAAAGACATGGCGGAGTTCACAGACTACAAACTGCGAGCACAGGGTCGCAGGCACGTATACAGAATATGGATTCATAGTACGCAGGACTAAAAACAAAGGACTAACAACCCAAACACAGCGGCAACAAAATCAAAGGAAACTGTACCATGAAAGCGGCAAGAGCATGAACTGGGGCCCTTGCAAGTTCCAGAACTAAATAACAGAAGGCCAACCCTCCAACCACGAGCGTCGAGTATTGAGGCATGGCAAAGTTTCTCCCTTCACTTCACCATTTCCAGACAGAATGATGAAGGGGAGTTAATGTGGGGGCCCTACTGGTAAACCTGTGATTTAGTGGCGAATCTGTGTCCACTATCCAGAAATGCTGTCGGTCGTTGGCTTTACGGAAAGAGTGAGAGTGGAGTGGAGTGGAGTGGAGCATGGCCTGCATGGGCCGAGGGTTCAGCTTACATCTTTAGGTCCGTTATTTTATGGTAAGATATTATGAGAACGTTATTTCATTTTTTATATCCATCAATTTATTCATATTTTTATATTTTTTAAATAGATAAATTATTTTTTATTAATAATATTTATTTATAAAATAAAAAATAAATTAGATAAATTATTTTTTATAAATAATATTTATTCATAAAATAGAGGATAAATCTTATCCATTTAAAGATGATTAAATTATTTTTTTCATCAATCAGTAAAATAGATATTTAATTTTATTTCTAAAATATTTCATTCTGATTTTCAATGTCTCCATCATTTAATACCTAATAACTCAATCATCCACTTTTTTCAAATTTAAAAAGAATAAAGAATATTATGAAAAATATGAATAAATTTTAGTAACTTATCCAGGAAGATAATAATGTAAAAAAAATTGATAAAAAATTTTGAAGCCACTTTCTCATATATAAAAGAACTAGTCGAAAATCTGCGCATTGCACGGGGTCGGATGTAGAAAAATAAAATATATTGATTATATCGTATTAAATAATTGCACTGAAGAAGTGTTCTTTCAATCTATTTGAGAAGCCGAGTTGGCAACACTCTAATATTCCAATCCATGTCTAACCCATTTTCAACCCTACGGCCATATAACCTATAAGTGCATCACAACCCCTCAAATGATAAATCAAGTATATCTAAGCATGTACCATAATTATGCGAGCTAACATATTATTTTTTTTAATTTTAAAAATAACAATATACTAATTTATTTTTTAAAAAAATAGTAATATTATTATTATTTTAAAATAATATGTTTCGAGATCTGAATCGATCCATTGGATCAGATCAAACTTAATAAATTATCTACAAACAAAGCATGGTACTCTATTGATTTGAAAGCCAAATCTCTACATTTAATAGCCTCCGAGCAAGGGGCGGGCTCGATTCCATCTTCTGCACTTTGCTTGCCCATGGTGCCTCCGCCACAACCTTCCCCCCTCGACCGGAGGAGATAGAAAAGTCCGTAGATTTTTCGCTTACATATTATCTTTTATATATATTATTATTAATAAAATAATAATATTTTATTATTATTACTAAATATTTTTTATTAATCAACAATAATAATATTTTATTACTAATTAAGAAGTCTTAAACCTAATCTAATTGGGTTTAAACCCTTTAAAAGGGCATGTATGCAGAAACAGTGGTAGTGTGGTCTAATTTTTTTGCCATGGACGTGCCATACAGAACCGTACGGAACTCGAGAAGAGAGAGAACGTACCATTGAGAGAGGAAGAGCAGGAGACTCCTGGACAACGGACGCCAGTCGCTTCAGGGGTTCAGGGGGGTCTTTCAAGAGAGAGAGCTTTTGTGAGAGGAACTTCTAGTGAGAGAAAAATTGAATGTATGAGGATTGAGGATGAGATCTTCTCTTGTAAAATTTTTTTTTCATAGTGAAATTTGCATGCTCCGTGGAGGCGAGCCCTTTTGTGGCTGATTTATGTATTTTGATTATTTTTTGTTTTATTTCTTCTTTCTTCTTGCTGCATCACGTGGTACTAAAAAGATCCTGAAAGGTGATATTCTGGCCAGACATCCACCCAACAAATGATATCAGAGCGAGGCGGTACAATGATGCAGATTGCAGTGGTGGTGAGCAAAACTGAAGATGAAGAAGACATGAACAATCAAGATAGAGATCAACAAGTTTGATGGTAAGAGCAATTTCTCCTTGTGGTAGGCAAGGGTGAAAGACGTGCTCATCCAATAGGGGTTGATCGATGCTCTCTTGTGTAATGAGAAGCCAACCACCATAGAGGTGCAGGATTGGAAACGACTACAGATGCAGACGGTGAGTACCATCCGCATGTATCTGGCGGATGAGATGATGATCCATATGCTGAGTGAGACTTCTCCGACGGTGCTGTGGTCGAAGCTCGAGGAGTTGTACATGGTGAAGTCTCTTACCAACACTCTTTTCCTTTGGAGGCAGTTTTACCAACTGTGGATGGCTGAGGGACAGAGCGTACAGGAACATCTGAGCCACTTTCAGAAGATCCTCACCGACCTCCTCAGCGTTGGCGAGAATGTTGAGGAGAAGACTAGGGTGCTGGTTTTGCAAGCATTGCTTCCACCTTCGTATGAGTCCTTGGTGACTGCTCTTCTAGTGGGAAAGAGTACTATCAAAATGGACGAGTTTACTGTGGCGATACTCTAGAACGAGGTTCTCATGAGGGAGAACCCAGCTTCGAGCTCAGGTGGTGGTAGCTCAGCTTTGGTGGCTGCTAGAAGAGCAGGAGGCGGTAGACAGAGCGACAGAAGATCGCGACGAGGGCGATCCAAGTCTAGGAGGGACTTGAGCAAAATCAGGTGTTACTGATGTGAGGAGTTGGGGCATCTAGCCAGAGATTGCCCTCAACTCAAAAATCGGACAGTGACTGCTGTAGCGATGGCCGACAGCGATTCAGATGGAGATGTCCTGGAGATATCTGACGAGGTATCTACTTCTTCCCAGCAGTGGATATTAGATTCTGCATGCCTCTATCATGTATGTTGCAGAGAGGAGTAGTTTGACTCCCTAGAGAATAGTGAGGGTACTGTATATCTGCCGGATGGATCGAGCTGTACGATCAGAGGTACTGGGATGGTCAGCTAGAGACACATGATGGTGTAGTGAGAAGATTGGAGGAGGTCCAATACATACCCGATTTCGGACGGAGTCTTATCTCAGCTAGCAGACTGGATTTGAGAGGCTACAGGACGGTAGCTGGTGGAGGAATCCTGAGGGTGCTACGCAGCGATAGGATTGTACTGAAGGAGAAGAAAGAGAGCAGAGGATATTATTACCTGATAAAGAGTCCAGTGCGAGGTGAAGCTTCGGAAGCCAGGTGGAGTCTAGAGCGAGGTGGAGCTTCAGGAGGTAGATCGGGCATGAGACAGGAGACTCAGAAGGACGAGAGGTGACGCCGCAAGGTGAGATTCCTATTGTCGCAGGATGATGTCCCGAGCAGGTCTCAGATCAGGAGGAGCACAGCATACGACAGATATGGGATCGAGCAGCCTGGCTCAATCCCATGTTTGTCCATCTATGATCAGCAGGCGATTGTCCCAAAGCATGGGGGCGAGGAGATCTAGAAGCTCTCGGAGTTAGTAGGAGGCCGAATAGCGAGTCGAGGTGGAGATTGTTAGGATTTGATGCATCGAGATTCAGTCCACATTGAGCCCACAGCGAGGTCCGTGACGAAAAATATAGTCCAACGAGACTAAGATCATCCAAAATCGGAGTGCGATCGGAGGGTCCAAGGAGCTTCCGATCATGATCCGACGGTCCAGGGGCTTGATTTGGGCTGATTAAGGAGTCTTAAACCTAATCTAATTGGGTTTAAACCCTTTAAAAAGGTATGTATATAGAAACAATGGTAGTGTGGTCTGATTTTTTGCCATGGATGCGCCGTACGGAACCGTACGGAACTCGAAAGAGAAAGAGAACCGCACCGCTGAGAGAGAAGGAGCGGGAAGATTCTGGACAGCGGACGTCGGTTGCTTCAGGGGTTCGGGGGATCTTTCAAGAGATAAAGCTTTTGTGAGGGAAACTTCTAGTGAGAGAAAAATTGAATGTACGAGGGTTGAGGATGAGATCTCCTCTTGTAATTTTTTTTTTTTCATAGTGAAGTTTGCATGTCCCGTGGAGACGAGCTTTTTTGTGGCTGATCCAAGTATTTTGATTATTTTTTATTTTATTTTATTTTTCTTCCTGCTGCATCGTGTGGTACTGAAAAGATTCTGAGAGATGGTGTTCTGGCCAGACATCTATCCAATAATTTTAGAGAAAAAAATGAAAAAAACACTAGATCATAAGAAATGGAGTTTGTGACTTTCGTAACTATATTTTTTTGGCTAGTTCGGTATAAGCTATTTTGTAGTGCTCGAAATTTTAGTTTTAAATAATGATGCTTTTCCTATCCTAATAGGCACCCAAAAGTATGTCATTATCTTTTTTATGTAAACCAATATGCGAATGGTTGGAGTGTTATTCATGGTCAAAATGGTTGTTTTTCTCCTCAATAGTTTACTCGGATACTGAGTTGCCAATATCAATGTATCACGGTGCAGAAAATATTTTATATGCTAAACTTTCTATTTCTTTAAGTCATAGCCAAAATATCATGAATAAATAGTACCATGTTGAGAGTTTTTTTCTCACCATAGATATACAGTTCATAATAAATTTTGAGATTTATATATATAATACTCCCAAACACAACAGCAAGCACCATTGTGAATATCTCAATGTATAACTTTTTTTTGGGTTACAATGTATAAATTTTTTATATGCAACAATGCAAGAATGAAAACTCACGTATGTTTCAAATCTTGCAATGGATAGCTCTTGTATGCAGATGTGCAATCTCCTCCATGTGTTAATTATTTTTAACTTTTATTTATTTATTTCTAATTATATATTAACAAACGTTTTCTTCTATTTTGAGTTACACACATGCAAACACTATATGTCAAATTTCATATCATGCAACTCAAATTTGCCATCTATCTTGTAGACAAATAACTTCCTCCCTTGAGACATTTCTATTAAAGATAGCAATGTAAATGATCAAACATTCTCTTAAGTGACTCATAAAAAGGTTTGACACCTTCTTCTTTTTTTTTTTTTGAGAAAGTTTTGACCCATTTTTCATATAACAATAGAGCAAGGTTTCTAATGTCTAGCTGAAATTTGTAAACAAGAAAAGGACAACTAATCTATCCGCAGGTTATTTCAGCATCCTTCTTACGTGCTACATGAAACTAATGAACCAGGCCATGATCTGGCCTTTTAAAGTGGAGCGGATCCACATATTAACAATCGAACCGCAAATCCTCTAGCCGGCTGCAAGGAATTGTGAACGGAAAAAAAAAAAAAAAGGGGCCAAATAGCCTTGTTCATCCCGACGGAGAGGGAGAGAGGGAGAGAAAAAAAAAAAAACCCGCCTTTTTTTTTTTTTTGACTTTTTGGTGAACCGCCCCTGCCCTCTCTTTGTCTAAAATTCGTAGGGTATCAAATCTAGGGTTTCGATTGAAACCGGATCTCGAGCCATCGCCATGGACTCGACCGCCGGGACTCCCCGATGGAACCTCGAGCGTCCCTTCCTCACCGGCCGATTCTATCAGGTACCCTGCTTCTCTCCTGAGCTCCTTCGCCTCGACGATCGAAAGGCCTCTCATTCTTTTTATCTCTACCCGTTCTGACTCGCCGTCTTTCCTAAACCTCCCGTCGATTTCAGGAAATCAAAGCCCCAACTCACACCACAGGATCGAAACCCTTCTCCATGGATTCCTTCACGTATACTTCAATCTCAGTCTTCTAACAACTCAGCTCCATCTATTGTCTCCATTTCATGCATATATGTTCAATTCTACGTACTGGTATTTTATTTTCAGTGTTCTCTAGTAGCTGAGTTGTTGTTTTTTTCTTTTTATACTAAAATTTCCATTTTGGAAACTTTCTGTTCGGCAGTCGAGGCACGGATAATGTCATTGGATCCTACCCTGTTTCAGTCCAGGTATG
Organism: Elaeis guineensis; assembly: GCF_000442705.2. Classification (NCBI taxonomy): domain Eukaryota; kingdom Viridiplantae; phylum Streptophyta; class Magnoliopsida; order Arecales; family Arecaceae; genus Elaeis; species Elaeis guineensis. The sequence continues at coordinate 4,129,702 of NC_026000.2, forward strand.
ACATCTTCCTCGAGTAAATTCTTTGAGTTGATCACTGCATTCAACTTAATGTCACTTCTAAAATGACTTGACCTTTAATGAAGATGGAATATCAAAGCTATAAGTTTTAATGATAATGTAGGAGCTCTTGGTCATTGATGACTTGCTGTCTGCTCTGGTGGGCATTGAGGGGCGACACATTTCAATAAAAAGAGTGCGAGGGAAGGAAGGCCATGTAATATTTCAGATCGATCCATCCATGGACCTGGCACTGCAGGTGAGACCAAAAGATGTGAATGGTTGTGGGAAAAATATTAAAATGGAGCCGGGGTTGACCAGCTTTGATTGGTGCAGGAATTGACACAGCGGATTTTCCCTTTATGCGAGGACTTTGTGTTGATCTGTCAGTTTGTTGAGTCCAAGTCCCATTTCAAGAATGGCCTGGTTAACCATGCATTTGCTGCTGCACTGAGAGCCCTCCTTCTGGTATACTACCTCTTTGTTCTCCCTGAATTTTTCTTTAGTATGACAGTTGTTTGCGCTGAATTTTTCAGGTACCTTTTATTTTAAGGCAAGTCAATACAACTGAAATTCATAACCAACCAGTTTTGTATAATCAATTGAGGCTTACTTCTTTTTTTTTTTTTAATTTTTTTTGTTTCAATGCTAGCATTTGTTGACCCTTTAACACAAACCCAAACTTCTCTTCTTTAGGTCTTCTGATTCTTCATCTAGTTTTTGAGTGTGACTGATGTGCTACAAATGTGCTGTTTCTTTTCGAGTTTCTTGTGATTTGATCAATGCATATGTCGTCTGTGGTATGCACCTATCATACTTGTCGCAGGCAGTTGCCCAGCCTGGTCTAAAACCATATATACATGTATTGCTTGCTCTTTTTTATTTTTCCAATGCATGCTGACCTAAATCTGCACCTGAATGGAATCCCCATGCAATCGATAGTAAGTAAATTTTGACTTCATCAAACACAATATTTAAGTACATAAGGAGATTTTTGAATATTTCGTATGTTAGATGATATTTCCCAACTTTAATAATTATATCAAGAGTAGAAGTGTGTTTGTGGTTTTGTGCAATTCCAGATGTATGCTTTCTCAGAATATTTCAAAATAATGTTGCACCACTTTTTCTGTGAAATAGAATGCTCTCCTTCACATCAGAATGCGAATTTTAACATCTTTTTTGTCTTTTTGATAAGAAGGGGATTGAATAGCACCTTTGGATCTTAAGGCTCATTAGAGTACCATGATCTTTCCCAGCAAAGCCAATCACCAAATATTACTTTGACATTCTACTTGAGTAGGTTCATCCCAGTTAATGATATATATGTCAACACACCAATATGTATGTCTGTTAATTATTATATGACTCTTTAACATTATTGACGTTTCAGCTTTCACTTAACTGAAAATAGTTTGTGACTTAATGTGGAAGCTACTGTTAGAATTATTTCTCCAGTTTCTCAGACACAATTCTTTTATAGTGGGAGGTCCAACCTTTAGTGTGATTAACTTATTTTCTTGTTTGATATCAGGATTACCAAGCAATGGTTGCACAACTTGAACATCAATTCCGCCTCGGAAGACTTTCTGTTCAAGGATTGTGGTTTTATTGTCAGGTTGAGGTTTTTTTAATGTGTCTACTTTTATATACCAACTCCTCATTTGTATTCATTCAATTACTATGTGCTGCTTCCAGCCAATGATGGGATCACTGCATGCTTTGTCCATTGTGGTTGAGAAGGCTTCTTCTAACAACTTCTCAGGCTCTGCAATGCTTAACCTCTTGCAAAGCCAGGTAAATATCTTATTCTGCAGTCTTAGTTTGCGATTGAGTATTTGTTGCTTCGGTGATTAGACTATGGAGTATCCACATTGTTATAAAATTCCTTCGCTTTTGCTCTTCATGATCTGCATTGTCTTGAATGTTTTTTTTTTTTGCTTTTTTTTTTTGTTTTTTTTTGTTTTAAGGATCATTTGAATTTATCAATCAGTCCATAACAATATTTGATCTTGTAGATTGTTTTTTTCCTGTCAGAATATCTGGACACTGATTTACTTGCACTGTCTACTTCGGTGCCCTACCTTTTCTCCCATCGTTTAAAGATTCGACTTTGGCAATCCATGCAGCCTCCATCACCTGAAAAGTTTGTGCATATGCTCTATCTTCTGCTAGATGTTACAACTTGTCATCCTTTTTTTTTCTGCAATGCAGGCCAAGGCTATGGCAGGTGACAATGGAGTTCGGTCATTGCTTGAGAAGATGACACAGTGTGCAAGTTCTGCATACCTGGGCATACTAGAGAGGTATCTACTTATGGAAACCTTGTTATTAGATTTCACTTTTATGGTTTCACCATTAATGGACCTCTCTGCTTTCTTACTGTTTTGGTTCTAATTTAGTGTAGCAATCATGTTCAGTTATTTTGTACAAGCTCTGAGGTTATCTACTTTCTTTCTGAAATCTCCTGTTACTTTTGTTTCTAATATCATTTAGTCTGCAGGTGGGTATATGAGGGAGTAATTGATGATCCTTATGGTGAATTTTTCATTGCTGAAAACAAATCACTTCTGAAGGTATCTGATATGGGTTGTGGATTGACAACCTGTCTCGTTGTTTTGTGCTCAAATGGATCTTTTAATTATATGTTTCTACAGGAGAGCCTTACCCAGGACTATAATGCCAAGTATTGGCAACAGCGATATAGCCTCAAAGAGGGCATTCCTAGTTTCCTTACAAGTGTTGCAGGGACAATTTTGACAACTGGGAAATATTTAAATGTCATGAGAGAATGTGGGCATAATGTTCAGGTACGCCATTAATTCTTTCATATATCACTGTCTAAATTTTATCTGAAGGATCAAATCACCATTCTTTGATCATAGTTGTGAGTGCCCCACTTGTCATGGTTAGGTCCCTTTATCAGAAAACTCAAAATTAACAAGCTTTGGATCAAATCATCATTATCTTGAATGTATCAAAGCTGCATACGACTTTGCAAGTAGTGAGCTCTTGAATCTCATCAAAGATAAGGTAGACGATGATTTCTGGTGTCTGTCCTGTTTATAGAACATTGGTTTCTTATGCCAACAGCTAATATGAGAATATGTTATATTATTTACTCAGTATGACCTCATTGGAAAATTGCGGTCGCTGAAGCGCTACTTACTTCTGGACCAGGTGCTTTAACACATTATTTATTTTCAACAGTAGTCGGTATATTGGTGGGCAAATGATTTGCAGCTGTCAAGTGTATTCTGTATTTGCCAACATTTGGTTCCTTATGATATATACCATAATGATTTTTCATTTTAAATGGATCATCTGTCTTTCTCTGTTGTTTGGTATTGATCTGTTATGCGGGCTTCTATACAGTTTATTTTGTGAATGGATGCCTTTTTTTGAAGTATGCCTATTGATATTTGCAATCAAATGCTTAATTAGAGGTTTTTTTTTTTAAAAAAAAATCAAATGATCCAAGTGTGCTGTTGGTTTTCAAATGTTTCTTGATCCTCTTTCCCTGGTAGCAGTATGGAGGTGGCGTAAAACTCAACACTCTTTTGGTTATCTTTCTTTTTGGGATGAAATGGTCTATATGGTTGCTTATTTATTATAATATATTGGGTTTTTTTACATGTGTACCATCCCAAACATTCAAATTTGTACAAATACTCTTTCAAAATTGATATTTACATGTATATCCTTATAAATATCTTTTTTTACATATGTACCTATATCATCTAACACTGTTAAAAATTAATGGTTTAAAATTAAAATGACTCAAATATCCTTAAGGATAGATGTGCAAAAAGAAAAATTTATAAGGATATATATGCAAATAGCAATTTTATGAGGGTATTCACATAAATTTGATTATTTAGAAGGGGATACATGCAAAAAATCCTCAACATAAATGCATCTTTCTTGGTTTGTTAATTCTTTGCTTATTCTAATAGAGAAAAATTAACATATATAACTAAAATAATAAATTTACTTAATTTATTAATTTATATAGATAAGATGATCTTTTTATCAAATGATAGATCAAAATTATTTTATTTAGAAAATAAACAGATCGTAACCATCCATGTTTCCTCTAATGTATAATAATATGCTTCTAAGAAAAGTATCTAAACCTGATATTAGATGAATAACTTGTATATTTGCATAGAATGGACATAGTTGTGGATTTGGACATTATGTAACAATAAGAATTTATAATCTTATTATATTTTGTTTTAAATTTTTTATCAAAAATATCTTTGTAAAGTGTATAAGGTATATTATGTTGTTATAAGATGGATATAATCGTCCTATCTTGCATAAAAATAAAATAAAATATAGTATTTTAATATATAAAATATTATATAATATCTTCATCGTGTTGCTATATTATGTAATATTGCTACTACATTGTAGAGTAAGAGGGCTTAAATCCATCTAGATGAAATAGGTAAAAATTAAATTAGAATTTTTTACATATATATATTTTTTAAACATTCAAATTTACATAAATTTTTTATGAAATTGCTATTTGTATATATACCTTTATAAATTTTCTTTTTGCACATCTATCTATAAGAATATTTTAGTCATTTAAATTTTAAACCATTAATTTTTTAACGTCATTAAATGATGTGGGTACATATGCAAAAAAAAATAAGAAAAAAGAAAGATATACATACAAAACAAGTATTTTATGAGGGTATACATATAAATATCAATTTTGAAAGCATATTCATTCAAATTTGAATATTTAGGAGGGTATACATGCAAAAAATCCTAAAATATTTTCTTTCTATCATCATAATTACCTCCTTGAGCTTTTTTTTTTTTTTTTTTTTGTGTGTGTGTGTGTTTTTTGTTCTAGTACCTTCACTTATTAAGCTATTCCTGGTTTTACAGGGTGATTTTTTGGTTCATTTTATGGACATTGCTCGAGATGAGCTTGCTAAAAGGCTAGAGGACATTTCCGTTGAGAAGCTGCAGGTTCTTTTCTTAGAACTTATCACACATGCTTTTGCAGAGACATGACAGTTTGTGAACAGGCCTAAATATGGTTTCTCTGTCATGTAATGTTACAGTCTCTGCTTGACCTTGCTTTGCGCAGCACTGCTGCTGCTTCAGATCCATGTCATGAGAACTTGACATGTTGTGTGGTAAGTGATACAGTGCATTGTTAACCATGTGTGATGCGCGTGCGTGCACACACACACACACATAATATTTACATTTACTTCTGATTATCTGTATTCATATATACTGCCAAGCAGGAAAGAACCTCATTGCTCAAGAGGCTGACTGCACTTAAAGATTTGGAATGTGCTTATCCTCCACATTTAAACAAACCGATTCCTGATAGTGATGACCAGCCTGAGCCATTGAGCATCACGGGCTTGGAAACATTCTGCCTAAATTACAAGGTTTTGTGTATTCCCGTGCCCACTTATCTTCTATTTTTATCATGACTTTTCCAATTACGATTTCATAACTTCTAGAAATTGGATAAATTTCAGGTTCAATGGCCATTATCACTTGTTATCTCAAGAAAAGCTTTAACAAAGTATCAGTTGATTTTTCGGTTCCTTTTCCACTGCAGACATGTTAACCGCCAACTTTGTGTGGCATGGCAAGTGCATCAAGTATGAATCTTTCTGTTTCCTCCATATAGTTCATTTGATCAATTCTGATCTATGTTTATTAAATTCACTGAAAATTATTTTACAGGGATTTCGTGCTTTCAACACACTAGGAACACCCATCTTGCGATCTTCTATTCTTTGTCGCAGTATGCTTAAATTTATAAATAGCCTTTTACATTATCTAACATTCGAGGTAAGATTCAGCATTTTTAATAAACATATAGGCGGGAAGTGTTGGAATCCTGATTCTTTGGGTGTATATCTTTCTCAGGTTCTAGAACCAAATTGGCATCTGATGCATGATAGACTTAGGACTGCAAAGAGCATAGATGAGGTTTGTGGATTGGATATTATCTGCCTAGGTACATTTATGAATTATAGAAACAGTACTGGATTCGCATATTTACTATTGGATAATGCTTACAGGTCATCCAGTTTCATGACTTCTTCCTCCAGAAATGTCTGAAAGAATGCTTGCTTCTTTTGCCTCAGCTTCTTAAGGTGGTCAGCTCGTTTATTCATTCAAATTTTAAATAGAAAGAAACATATCTGAAAAAATAAGTAGTCAATTATGTTATTCATGGTTTTCCCCTTACGGTGGAGATTCCATCATCCTTTATTTGCAACTTGAATATGATGCACTGAGGCCTTTTTTTTCCTTGTTCCTTTATTTATTTTTCTGGAACTTGAAACCCATGTCATCTTTTTGTTTCTTGAAATATAGCCTGAAGGGAATTTGTTTTTCCAATGCGCCAATTGCTGCAGTAACTTTAATCTTATCCAGCAAGCCTTTTCATTTGTAAGAAAAGCAAGCCTTTTCCTATTTTATGGGCTTCTCCTTGCAAGCATTGAGGATTTTGTATCTGTGGCTCTTGATCTAAATTCAACCCTCTGGAGCAAGAAAGAGAACATAAAACTAGGAAGACCATTTAGAAGGAATAGACATATATTGGTCTTGTTATACTTTTATACTTAAGCAAGCAGGGAGAAGCCCATCGCTGTGCATGCAGGTGGGTGTGTGTGTGTGCACATGCGCGCACACGTGTGTTGGGGGGCTATTTCTGTGCCCATGTTGTAATGTTGTATGTATATGTATGCATGTATATGCATGCATCATATGTGCTTGTTGTTGATGTTTCTTCTTTTCTACATTCAACAGTTAAAGAGTTTTCAATATTATTCCCTTGGCACAACTATATGCTATCAGAAAGTAGAGTTCTATGAGATTTTTTTATTCGAAACGCTGATTGTTATATTAGCACCTCACATTTAATTAGAGAGTACCGAGGTGATAAAACAACACCCATCCATGCTGAGAAAATACCGGGGGCTGTGTCTGCTTGAAGCTGATGATACATTTCTTAAGCATATGTTTATATATTTAAAATTTATCTATGCCTCCAGCTAAAATAATGTTAGGAAGATTGTTATTTGGTGGTTTAGAATGTTCTGGTGCAAAAAATGTTCATGATTCTTATGCCATCTAACTACATGCAGAAGGTGGAGAAGCTGAAATCAATATGCCTTCGCTATGCAGCTGCTATTCAATTGTTGATACCATCAATCTATGTACCTGAGCCGGATGCTGCTGTTGGCTCGTTGGGATTGGATAGATCTAAACCAAGGAGATCTCAGAGTAGAAATCAGCAATTGAACCTTGCAGCAGAAAGCTCCAAAATCTGTGATTCTATCATGTATGAACCTCTGTTATCAAGACCATGCGAAGAATCCAGATGAACAATTTTGTCCTTTTGTTACATTTTGTGAATTTGTTTTTGCTTCATGTGATGCAGGAAATTTGAGAAGGAATTCAATGCTGAGCTTCAGAGTCTTGTGCCCATCTTGAGCAACAGTTCACAAGCAGAGCCCTATCTGACCCATCTTGCCCAGTGCATTCTTGGGGTAGGGAGCGAACAGTGAGTTACTTGATGATTACTGCACTACTTTGGTACCGGAAAGGTCACTCTCTTCCTCACGTGAAACTGTGAATAGTGATTTTTGTGTTGCAAAGGCAAATGCAAATATCCAAAGTACATTGTTAAGCCAACTACGCTAAATGTGTTCTCTTAGGTTTGTTTTATGCCTGTGCGGTAGCAGTTCTTTATTGCTCGAGTAGAAGAGCCAAAATTTGTATCCTTGTACTGGTACTAATATACATGGATTTATTAAGCGAGTTTTGCTGAACTTATTTATCAGTTTAAAGACATTTGTAATTGAGGGGAGTTGTAATTAATATTTTGTGAAGCGGTCAGAGATGATCTTTTGACCGTTGCGCGTGCCTCCACGCGCTTAAAGTAGTTTTATATGACATCCGTATCCGATAACCAACGAAGGGCTCTTTCGAGAGGGTGCGCTGTCGATAAATACCTCCTGCTCTGCGTCCGAAAGCTCGCTCTGAAATCTTCTCTGCACCGATAAAGAGGGGAAATAGAAACCCTAGAAATGGAGTCCAAGAAAAAGCTCCGGGTTTTCGTCCGATGCCGCGACCTCGGTCTCTCCACCCGAGCCCTGACCCTAGCCCCCGATCTCACCCTCCGCCGCCTCAAGCTCTCCTTCCTCCCCCAATCCCTCCTTTCCCAAACCCTAACTCTTGATTCCCTTTACTTCTGTCTCAACGGTAAGCCCCTACCAGACTCATCCTCCCTCGCGGCCGCTGGTATCCCCAATTCTTCCGCCCTCACCCTCCGCCTGCGCCTCCGCGGCGGCGGCGGCGATGGCGGCGCCACCGGGGCCGAGTCTCGCGACTGCTACCTCAACATGTACGCCACCAAGAAGCCCGACAAGGTGGATCCGAACGAGACCCGGCTCTCCAAATGGACCACCTGCGCCCTGTCCGCTGAGCCTCTCGTTCCCCCGTGTGTGATCGACCGTCTGGGCAACCTCTTCAACAAGGAGCCGCTTGTTGAGGCCCTCCTCCACAAGAAGCTTCCCAAGGAGTTCAGCCACATCCGGGGATTGAAGGACATGATCCCAATCCATCTCACCCCGATCCCCAGTGCTGCCGATTCCGAGACCAAGTTTCAGTGCCCGATCACCGGTCAAGAGTTCAATGGGAAATATGGATTCCTGGTGATCCGTGGATGCGGGCACGTTTTGAGTGTCAAGGCATTGAAAGAGGTCGAGTCATCGACTTGCTTGGTTTGTCATAAAGAGTTCTCGAATATGGATAAGATTGTGATTAATGGAAGCGCGGAGGAAGTCAGAGCGCTAAGGGAGATGATGGAGGAGGAGAGGGGGCGGCTGAAGGGGAGGAAGGAGAAGAAGGTGGGTACATGTCTGAGTGGTACAAAGCATGCCATTAATGAGAAAGATGGTACTTTGGATGACCGGAAGAAGGATGGGGGTGGTAAAAGGTTCAAGGCAGTGGATATGATGCCAGCCCATGCTACGAAGGAAGTATATGCATCTATCTTCACGTCATCAAAGAAATTTGATTTCCAGGAGACGTTTACTTGCAGGTCGCTCCCGCTTGGGAGGAACTGATGGGGAAGGATGTGGTGGACAGAGAGGAGCATCCTGTTTTATCATACCGTTTCATGGAGGTTTGAGGTTGCTTCTTACTCGTTGTGTAATATGCTTGGTGTATTTTTTTTTTTTAGAAAAAAGAAATTGCCATGGAGAACTCTTTTAGAGCAGTTGACTTATCAAGTTTGTGCTTCTTCATGTGCTGAATATTAAGGAGGTGCTACCAAATTTATTGTATAGATATTGTTTTAATGCATTTGATCATCATGCTGCTTAGAATGGAGGGGGTTTGAGCTCCTTCTTCTGTATATGGATCATATATTCTCTTGCGGCGCCCCCCCCACCCCCAAACCATTCTTTTCACACTCACTCACTCACATAAGCTATGTAAACATTTTTCTTGGTTAAATGAGCTAACCATACATGAGTCTGCCATAAATTAATTTGTTTTAGGTGTGTGAGTGTGCACTTTGAAGCTGACTATTGAGCATGCCCGACCTACCAACCTAAGTCGTCCCAATGTTATTAAGGTGCTCGCCTAGGCGCACCTAGGTGCTCAAGCAAGGCGCCCTTGGTTGAAAGCGCCTCAGCCTCCTTTAGGCGAGGCGCCTTCAACCAAGCGAGCGCTTTTGCTGCCTAGGCACTCGCCTTTGGCGTCCAATTAAAATTGATTTTGTTCTCCTGGCTGTTTAGCTTCCAATTTAAGAGGATGATTTGATGTTTGGTGATGATGATGACTTGACATGGGGTGCAGTAGCTAGGGCAGTAGGTGTTGGAGAAGGAAGAAAAAATACCAGATTGCAAGTAAGGTCAAGAACAGCAGTAGCTTCAACTTCACATTCAGAGCCACGAAACTAAAATCATGAAGAGATTAGTTCTAGTTCAGAAGAAGAGATTGAGGAGAACGTAGAGAATGACCTATTTGATGATGGAGGAGATGATCATTATGACAACTTAGGCATAGAATCTGATGAAGACTTTTAGTTTTAGACTTTTAGAATGGAACAATAGGCTGCCCTGTGTAAGTAGTGGAGAAAACAAAAAACTTAGAAAAGTTTTAGTCTTTTGGGTATGGTGTTTAGACAAAAAATCTGATGAAGACCTTTAATTTTGGATTAGATCATTTGAACAATAGGTGGTAATGAAGACTTATAGTTTTAAAAAAGACTATATTTATTTCTTTTTTTTTTTCCTAAAAAAATGGCGTTGGACTTCAATCAGGCACTCGCTTTTTCAGCGCTTAGCGCCTTGAGGGCGCCTGGCGCCCTTAGCAACCTTGAGTCGTCCTTTAATCTAGTGATCACCCATAACCTGCAGTCTGTGAACCTGGCATTTATCAGTCGCAGAGCTACTGCAAACTGCCCTCTTGGTCTCTAAAATCAAGTTCATTCTACCTGTTTTGAAATCTGAACTATTTTTTATTAATCCTTCTTCCTGCATTAATCTAGGTTTCTCCTTTGCATTACTTTGCCACTTATCCAAGTTCTTTTTGTGCATCATATACAAATCATTGGAGATAAATTTTTTTCCGCCTTAGTTGCAATGCATGAGATCATATAGGATTACGTTTAGGGCACTTATAGCAAGTATTGTAAATGCTGATGTCTAGCTGTTTCATCTTCAATTGATTTATCAAGGGTAGTTGAATAAGTATTTATATTGATATTGTCTTTTTTTAATGGGAAACATGCAACATAACTAGTGGGGTGTTTTTTGACGCTTCTTTTTCATGCATACAATCGCAAGCCTTGATTATATTGTTTTGCTGAGCCATATTAGGACTCACTGTGTTTTTTTAAGGTGTGGAATGCTTATGATTGTAAGGCATCCAAGTGACCTTTAGTTCTTTGTTAAGTCAGATGCACTTCAGAGTGCCGTGTCTTTGGTTTTTGTGTTTTGAGTATCTTCATATGCATATATTTGTGTTTTTTGAGTTTTAGAATTTGGGAATGCATTGTTTGAATGTTGGTTATTTTCATGTATCCTTAGCTGGAGAATTTTGCAAAAATGTTCTTTTTTGTCCCTATACTTTTCATCGATTCGCTAATTCTATGTTTAAGATGCTTATCACAAAATAGTGAATCAAGGTGAGATGGTGTGCACAAGTTCTTGTATTTCTAAGGTGCATGAAAGGTTTAACAGGATGGTGTGACAATTCTATAAGATGATTGAGTTTTTATGGAGATATTTTGACTATATGGAGCAAAGAATTTGATGAAATAAACAAAACAAGGAGAAGGATATCTTCTTGTTCTTGTTTTTGTAATCCATCTTCTCTTTGTTTAGAGTGGCCTTAAGATTCATCATTTGCTGGGAAGCCTTGAACGGATGCATCCATTGGCATCCCAATATTATCATCATTAGTGATATTTGACATTGATATGTTGAGAAAAGTATCTATATCAATGTTCTGACAGTCATTTCCAGGACTATGAAGATATCTCAACTTTGTAAGGAAACACTCTTAAGTTGTTGAAGATCCTTAAGGATGTTCACATTTAGCAAACCTTAAAAGTAAAGCTCTTGTCAAAAAATCATTATAAATACCTTGTCTTAAGATGATTGAAGATAGTCTGTTATATTTTATTTTTTTCTCTTTTAGTTCTCAGCATCTGTTATGTAAGATCCAACTATGTGTTTGAACGGAAAAAAAAAGTATGGCATATGAGGCTGCACATAGTGCTACATTTTTTTAGCTTGTTCATGGGAAATAATTGGGAGAATTCTGATGTGATTCAGTTGAGAGGCTGCTTGGTCTTTATTCCTTGTTTTTTTTCCTATGGGATCATGTCATTTTTGTTTGTGCAGTTTATAAGGTGAGCTTAATTTGGTGGAAGCATCTGATACTGATGTTCTTCCTGCAGATCCTGGCAATATGTATGGGTCAGATGTAAGTAATTTCTTTGTATTCTCCATCACTTGGTTGGACCACAAATCTTGACTTTAGGAAGGAGTAGGAATTTCACTTTAAAAACTGAAGGGCCAAAAAGAGCTTATTTAGGATTATACTATATTTGAAATTCAGAACCAAGTTATAGGTTTGTTTTGGTGCCTATTATTTTTAACCATGCGGTTGAGGAATTCGGGATTGAATTATTGGACTGTTGATGACTTTGAGGAACTTTAAAATCATCACCCCACTTTTTTTCTTTTGTAACCAAGGCATGAAGGACGAAACATTTTTTTAACCAAAATACAAGACAGACTACAAATCTGATGGCAAACATGTCCAACTGTATCCCAAGCCATACATATATTTTTTGATGACCGGTGAACTTACAAAATTTTTCAGGCTAAAGGTTATGTTTTAGTTTATATTATATTTCCCTTCCCTTGAAAATTTGTTTTTTTATTTCTGTTACTTTAATATTGATAAGATTTTGGTATGAGAGGTGTGTTGCTGCAGTTTTATTGGTCAGAGGTGTATATACCGTGTCTCTCTGCCTTTTATTCGTTTTCATAGCCATATCAAAGCACCATTGCTTGTGATAGATCAACGCATTCCCTAGTTCTCATATATGTGAAAAAAGATTTTTTGTCCTCTCGTTATGCAACTCCTTGTGTCTTCAGTTCTGGAATTCATTCTTTTGCAAAGAAAACCGACATTGTTATTGAGTTAATGAATTGATGACTTTCTTTTGTGCTTTTTTCCCCCAAAAACTTAACGTTGTAGCTGACAATTACCTGTGTATCTTATGCTTCACATCTTCGATGCACCTTGATAGTTGCATGACAGTGCATGTGGTGGTCGCCCAAGTTCCTTGATCAGGTTGCTATGCTTAGAGAGGCAGCCCTTTTTATGACCAGCCTTACTGTCATTTTCCATCATGCATTTTCTCTGTTTGATTTATTCTTGTTAAATTGTGATTGAATCTGAGTGAAGATTGAGTCAACCGGCAACGTCTACAGCATTTTATTATGTAAAATTCTAAACAGTTGGTAAGGAGTATTTAGCAATCTATATTAGTCATTGAAATGTGTTTCTGTCCTTACTTTTTTTGTGCCAGTGATTGTTCTCTCTATCTGAAGTAGAAAATGGATGTGACAAGTGGAAGTTGACTAAGGTGTACCGACTTGATGATACTCCTGGCAAGTGGAAGTTGTTTTTTTGTGAAGAGAAAGTTGATGAACAACCTTTCTTTTTTGCCTTCTTTGTACCGTTTGAGATAATTCTGTTGTTCCTGTATGACAGTCTACTGATATCCTAAAATTTAAACGGTCTTAAACTATGAAAATTAGAATTTGAAGAATCCTCTGATATTTGCTCGTTGGAGTGCTTGGTTTCTTATTCCATCTTGGGAATCACTTGATATATCCAATTTTATTACTTCTAATAGGGAAGCTAGTTGCTGCTCTTATGATACCTGAGTTGCTTTCCTTGAAAGCTTTTAAGTGGACAGGTACGGATGCTGAGAGGTCATTGAAGTCTTTGCAAGGATGTAGCACCATGATTTGCAAGATAATGCTCTGGTTCCATATTAGAGACTCTTTTAAGGTTTGTGAGACGTGATTTGAGGGAGTAAAAAACTCTTTAAAATAAGGATATCCCGTATCGGCCTTCGAACTAATCCAGGATATCACTGTAGCAGCATGCCCTTCTGTCCAAATACATTTTAGAGTTTGGAAATGACCATTTTTACAAGAAATTTTGCCCTATACTGCATGCACCGTATGGTCGTGCATGCAGCCACTTATGGCTGCTCGTTGTTGTGGGCTCAATCAAGCATTCATCTTATTGCACTACTCTAGGAATGAGGCGTTGTAATTACGTATGTGCATGGCCACGTGGTGTATGTAATGTAGGGTATAAGATTCAGCTATTGGCACTGACAGGTGATGGTAAGGATGTGCACTCCTTTCACTTTAAACAATAGAATACTCCTCTTCACCCATTTGCCAATGTTTGACTGGATGAAACTTCAACTGATTATATCATATGCAAGAATAATTATTGAATTGATGAGTCCATACTCTCCAACTATTTTTAGATTTATATGGTCGACGGTTGCATGTATCAGTATCACTTAGCAAAATATTTTTTCTGGGGTCATAGTCATGGTTGGTCGTTCCCAAGTGAGGTAGCTCCATGCTGCTTTCCACACGGTTCCGACGGGACCATGGACTAGTTTGTCTGAATGAAGAACGCATCCAAGAGTTTCAAGGTCGCAACCCAGTTTAGCGTGGCGGCGTAAGGTCATCTTCCAGCTTGCCGGGATTGATCAATTCATCGCCATTTAAGTGCCTTCTCGGATCCATCCCCACCCATCGTTTTCTCCGAGCTACTTCCTGGAAATCTGCTCACCGTCTCCATGCTTATTACCTCCTCGTATGTTTGATCTTTTCTTTCCATTTAAATTAAGATTTAAGTCTCCGACTCGTTTTTTAACGACTTGTATGTTGTCTAACATGCACGCTTTATCTTGCTAGAAAACTCAGCACCTTTAACCGGGAGGAATTGGAGAAATTGCGGTGACCCATCTTTTTGCCATACTATGAAGCCAACAGGTATGTTATAAACAGGTAGAACTCGGGTCTCAGAATTTTGATTCTGAAGCAATTTCTTGAGAACATTGACTTGTGCTGCAACACAACTCTGGGGCTGCCATTTCTGTCCGGTCAAAAATACCAAAATTTGAACTTTGACCCAACCAATTTGTCAGTCCTGGTTATTACAAGTGCACTTTTGACAGTGCAATTTCATAGGGTTAATGATCACCGGGAAAGTTAACCGTTAAGCTCACTGCGGTGACGAGAAGCAAGTCGATCATGCTACGGCTTCTGTAGCCCAACTGGTGCTTTCCGTTGCCAAATTTGTCCCCCAATCCTCCCCGCTCGGTCTAAAGCGTGGACCGGGTCGAACTTGCAACTCGAAGCGGTTCGGCCTCATAGGAGTACTTGTTTCAGGTACGAGACGAGCCCTTCTCCCACCACCACACAAATCACACCAGAATCTATCTTTTGCATCCGGAGTCGTGCATCTCCTCTAGACACGCCTGCCCATTCTCTCCACAGGATTCCTCGCTATTTTTTTGAATTCTTTATCTAATTAATAAAAAAAAATATTTAATTTATTTATCAGATTGATGCAAAAGGAATGAAACGCTATTTTGAATGGCATTTTATCATTGCCACTCACCCATTTTTTTCTCCATTCGACGTCAAAAAAAAAAAGCCATATTATTTGATGATTTTAATTTTTTTCAAACGAAAAATATAAAAAAAATAAAAAATAAAATTTTAAATTTATAAAAAAATAAAAATTATAATTTTGATAAAAATAAATTTATCATTTCACATTAGTATTCCCATTTCAAATTATCTTTTTAAAAAAATATCTGAAAAAAATTATTGTAAAAAAATAAAAAATACCATAAAAAAGAATTGAAAAAAAATAAAAATTATAATTTTAAATTTTAAAAAAATAAAAATTTTAATTTTAATTCAATAAAAATCATCATTTCAAATTACAATCTCCTTTTCAAATTAATTCTTAAAAAATCATAAAAGAAGGAAAAAATAAGAAAAAAATGAGAAAAAAATAAAAATTATAATTTTGAATGAATTTTAAAAAATAAAAATTTTAATTTTAATTCAAATAAAAAAGATAATTTTAAATTATTTTTTCATTTAAAATTAATTTTTAAAAAAAATATCTACAAAAAATCTTAAAAAATTTAAAAAATAAAAAATATCATAAAAAAGAAAAAATGAGAAAAAAATAAAAATTATAATTTTGAATTTAAAAAAATAAAAATTTTAATTTTAATTCAAATAAAAAATATCATTTCAAATTATTTTTTATATTTTAAATTAATTTTTAAGAAAAAAGATGTTCAAAAAAATAAAAAATTAAAAAAAATAAAAAGTACCATAAAAAGTTAAAAATCTAAAAAAATGAGAAAAAAATAAAAAATATAATTTTAAATTTAAAAAAGAATAAAATTTTTAATTTTAATTAAAATAAAAAACATCATTTCAAATTACTTTTTCCATTTCAAATTAATTTATTTAAAAAATATTTCAAATAAAAAAAATACCTAAAAAATTTCATAAAAACAGAAAAATTGGTAAAAATGGGAAAAAATTAAAATTTTAAATTATAAAAAATTAAAATTTAAATTTAAATTCAATAAAAATAAAAGAAAAAAATGCCATAAAAAAAGTGAAAAAAAAGAAAAAATGTGAAAAAAATAAAAAATTAAAATTAAAATTTTTAAAAAATAAAAATTTTAACCTTAATTCAAATAAAAAATATCATTTCAAATTAATTTCCTCATTTCAAATTATTTTTTTTTTAAAATTTGAAAAAAAATTGGTGTAAAAAAAAATAACATAAAAAAAGGGAAAAGAATTGAATTGAAAAAAATAAAAATTCTAATTCTAATTCAAAAATAAAAATTATAATTTTGAATTTAAAAAAATAAAAATTATAATTTTGAATTTAAAAAAATAAAAATTCTAATTATAATTTAAATAAAAAATGGTAAAAAAATAATAATTGTAATTATAAATTTTAAAAAAAATTAAATTTAATTCAAATAAAAAATTATCATTTCAAATTACTATCTTCATTTTAAATTAAATTTATTTATTAAAAAATTACATAAAAATAACTAAAGAAAATTAAAAAAATTAAAAAAATCATAAGAAAAAGGAAAAAAAATAGAAGAAAATGCCATTTCTTTTGACATTTTTGAAGCATAAAATCTAAAAAAAAAATCTCTCTCCCTCTTTTCCGACGTTTTCTCCTCTTCGGCGGCATGGCGGCGAGCTCCCAGCGACGGTGAGCTCCCTCCTCTCTCTCTTTTCTCTTCCTCTCTCTCTCCCTCTTCCTCTCTCTCTCCCTCTTTTTCCTTGGCCGTCGACGATAGAAGGCCGGTGGTGGGCCTGTGTGCCCCGACGGCGGCCCCCCACGGTGGGCCCCAGCCCTCCCCTTCCCTTGGCCGACCCCCTCCTCTCCCTCTTCCTTTCTCTCTCCCTCTTCCTCTCTCTCTCCCTCTTTTTTCTTGGTCGCTGGTGACAGACGGCTGGTGGCGGGCCCGCGTGCCCCGACGGCGGCCCCCTGCGACGGGCCCCGGCCCTCCCCTTCCCTTGGCCGGCCCCCTCTTCTCTCCCTCTTCCTCTCTTTCACCCTCTTCTCTCCCTCTTCCTCTCTCTCTCTCTCCCTCTTTTTCCTTGACCGCCGGCGACAGAGGACCGGCGGCGGGCCCACGCGGCCCTCCGGTGGCGGGCCCGTGCGGCCCTCCGGCATCCTTCTATTTCGATCTGCAGTGACGGGCCCCGGCGATGGGCCGCGGCGGCAGGCCCCGACGACGCCCCCCCGACGGCGGCCGGCCCTGCGGGGGCCCGACGGCCCCCGATGGCGGCCCCGCGGTGGCTCTCCGATGGTGGGCCCATGCGGCCCTACGGTGCCTTTCTATTTCGATCTTTTTATTTTTTATTTTTATCTCATTAGATTCAGATTTATTTTAAAATTTGATTTGATCATAATTTAAAAATTTTAAAATATATTGTAGAGTAATTATATCTTAGTTCTAATTGATGACGATGAAAATGTCGAAGAAATGCTGACCTTTCTCTTGAAATATTCAGAATGTCGATTTTTAGAATTATATATTGAAAAGGAAGATGTACCGAGCTTTGGATACTATAGTCGGCTTTTAACTCAAGCGAACAATAATGTTGGGCCTTCTTCACCTTTCGTAACTCCTATGGTGCAAACCGATAATGTTAAAGCCGTATTTGCAGAACAATATTCCACTACTGTCGGCCCTAGTTGTCCAATTATTCAGAGTCCTATGGTGACTTCTCCTGTGTCTTCTGCTATGGTGAGTTCTCCTTTGCTAGAAGTAGTAGTAAGTGCGGGAGACGACCCTTATATAGGGAATGATGACTGGATAGTCGGTGGAATAAATTCTGATAATCTAGACTTTGAGTCAGATAAAAGCGAAGATGAAGACTGTTGGATGGATGAGGACAGTAACAGTAATGATGATGATGGTGAAGATGAGAATGATGATGAAGATGTTCAGACTAATATTAATGTGGGAGAACCTCAATCTCGTTTGCACGAACGCCCATAATTTTTTAACGATAAAAATTTAGATGATGGTGGTTGTGTTAGTGCTAGTCGAAGATTGAACTCTGACTATCAGTTTTGAGATTCCTCGATGACTGAATTTTCTAAAGGTCTAATGTTTGAGAGTAAAGATTATGTAAGGAGAGCTGTTGATCTTTATTACATTATGAAGCATCGGACATACAATATAGTTCAGTCGCATTTAAAATTATGGTCCGTACGATGCGCATCATCAGATAATGTTTAAAATTGTAAATGAAGGCTTCGTGTTGCATTGTTGAAAAAATATGGATATTTTCAAATTACAAAATATGAGGGTCCTCACACTTATTTGTTTACGGGTTGAGTCGAGACCACAAATATGTCAGTGGAAGGATGATTGGCACACTAGTCCGACATATTGTTGAAAAAGATCTCAGTATTAAAGTTGAAGCTATTATGGCAACCGTTAATGATCAATTTCAATATACAGTGTCATACAGAAAAGCATGGTGTGGAAAGCAGAAGGCATTGGTTGTTATTTATGGAGAATGGGAGCCGTCTTATACTAAATTACCCTATTATATGGCTGCACTTCAACATGCAAATCCCAGTACAATTGTTTTATGAAATTTTTTTCAAACTGTGAATTTCAATGTCTGACTTTTAAATTATATTTTTTGGACTTTCAAACCATCTATCCAGGGTTTTACGCACTGCTATCCTGTAATCAGCATTGATGGTACATATTTGTATGGAAAGTTTAAAGGTAAGATATTAATTGCAACAAAAATTGATGCAGAGAATGGGATATTTTCATTAGCATATACAATTATGGATGAGGAGACGACTGCAAGTTGGAGTTAGTTTCTTTTCTAGCTCAGAACACATATCATCAAAGATAGAAATGAAAAATACTTAATTTCTGACAGGCATCCAGGTATATTAAATGCCATCGTAGATGAGTCTATTGGATGGAGTCTACCACGTACCTATCATCGATACTGCTTAAAATATATCTGCAGTAATTTCAACACTCATTTTAATAATATGCAGCTGAAAAGAGCAGTATGGCAAGCAGGAAGTACTCATCAAGTTTGCAAGTTCGACTTTATCATGGGTAGGATCAGAACAGTGAATGAAGAGGCTTGGAGCTGGTTGTCTGAGATAGAAAAAGAGAAGTGGGCATTGGCACATGATGATGGCATGCGCTATAATATCTTAACTATAAATTTGTCGAAGATTTTTAACAGTGTTTTACGAGGAGCTAGAAATGTGTCAATTACAGCTTGTGTTCAAATGACATTTTATCATCTTGTGAAATACTTCAATATGAGGCATGCCCAAGCTTTGAGATATGTAGAAGAGAATCCAAATAATCTTTTTACTCCTCATGTTGCAATTAAGATTGCTGAAGATCAAGTTAAACCTAACCAGTACCGAATAACAGCATTCAACCTTCAAAGAGATATATATGAAGTGCTTATGAGGAGAGTAAGCACAGGGTTACGAGGTAGAGAAAATTTTCATACTGTTACTTTAGCTGAAAGAAAATATTCTTGTGGAAAGTGGTGCATGTATAAATATCCATGTTCCCACGTTTTAGCTGTGTCAAAAAATTACTGTATATTTTAGTGATTTTGTGGATGATGCATATACAATTACAGCATATATGAATGCTTGGAGCAGTGACTTTAATCCATTACCACATGAAGATTATTGGATGCATACACGTATGTTCAAATATATTCCTGATCATCATCGTTTGAGATCCAAACAGAAAAGTAGATCAAAGTCAACAAGACTACGAAATAAGATGGATGATAGGCAAATAAGAAGTAAGAACCACTGTGGCATTTGTAAGGAACAGGGTCATGACCACCGCCGCTATCTTAGGATACTTCAACACACTTCAACTTCAAGCAGTGAAAGAAATTAAAGACTCTGAAGATATATTTTCATCATTATTTTATGTATTTCTGTAATATTGTATTTGAATATACGTGTTTAATATCCTGAGATGAATTGAATTTTATGTTTAAGTTGTATTGTATGATAATATTGTGTTTAAAATATATTTTTCATAAAATGAATGACTATCATATTTCTTATTTTTTAATACACTTGTGATAATATCATTATTTTAGATTCATTAGTGTATTATGGCTTACGATCTGCGGTGTTTCGATCTTCGAGACAGCAGTATTCTTACATTGCAGAAGTACCATCGATCACAGACTATTTTAGATGGCGGCGTAAGTATTCCAATCTTATTTACTATTTAAATTTTTTTAAAAAAAATCATATACATTATCTAATTATTATATTTTATTACAGGAGCTCAGACACCTTCATCTACGATGATCCGATGCTAACTTCTGGAGGACAGAGGACATCCCACATAGAGTATGGATTATTTACGATATCTTGGATTTTATGAAGTATATCAGATTGATCGTATACATATGGACATTGGTCTTATTACTGCTTTGCTTGAGAGATGGCATTCAGAGACACACACATTTCATCTTCTATTTGGTGAGGCGACCATCACTTTACAGGATGTCAGCATTTTTATTGGACTACCAGTTGATAGCGATCCAGTTATCAGAGTTGATCCCACGCTTACCATTTCGGAGTGACAGACTTTGTGCTTGCGATTGCTAGGATTTGAGTTCGATGCACACTTTTCGATCATTCACGACTTAGTATTGAGTATTTGGATGATCGTTATCGATATTTTCATATTGCGGATGATGCACCAGAGGAGATGGTGCAGCAGTATGTTAGGAGTCAGATGCTGCGGTTGTTAGGTGGTGTTCTGTTATCCGATACTTCATCGAATAAGATGAAGTTGATGTTTTTGCCATTATTAGAGGATTTAGACTTCGCTCATAGACTCAGTTGGGACAGTGCAGTACTAGCTTGTCTGTACAGAGCTATGTGTCGGAGTTTCTATGCTGATCAGAGCGAGATTGATGGTTATCTTGTATTATTATAGGTATGTGAATTAAAAATTTTTATTTTTAATATTCAATTATATTCCAAACATTGGGTATATCATGTATGATTTTTTTAAAATTTGCAGATTTGGGTATGGGAGTGTATGCCGACTATCAGTCCATTACGATGACAGTTGCTCGTGATGCCATCAGAGCAGTATGATCCTAATGTTCCATTCAGACTAAATGGACCATTAGAATATAGGTATAAAAATATTATTTTTTTATTTGAAACTTATTATTTTAAATTTGATAAAATTTATTTAACATGAGTAGATTGTGAAACAGATGGAACGTTGCATTCAATGTTCATCACGTATCGATGAGAGACATGGGTTTATAGGTGCCAGTTGGATACATTAGTTGATACATATAGATGAATAAATTTTAAATTTTTTATAAATATTATTTTACAGTATTCATAATCTATTAAAATTTTAGCTTACTAATTTTTTTTATTTTAACTCTATTAGTTTTTGTGGAAGCCATATACAGATGAGATATTGGCTATATTACCGCAGATGTGTACAGTTGGATATGACATATGAACTGCTAGGGTACCACTTATTTATTTTGATGTAGTAGAGTGGCATCTTTTCGATCGTGTCCTACGGTAGTTTGGTCAGATTCAGGACATCCCAGAGCAGTTTGATACCACCCAGGGACTTCATCGTATTGATCGACGAGAGAGAGCTCATATTGATTGGCGTATCAGACATGTAGAGTACATCGATATTTGAGATGCACGTCGAGATCACATTGTTCATGATGATCCCATTTTGAGAGGCTGTCATATATCGATGACTACATGACTTGATTTTTTAGCATTACAGTGCGAGTCATTGGACAACCTCGGTATGTAGTTTCCGGATACGAGGATGAGAGTTCTGCTGTGCGTCTTTTGGTAAGACTACGAAAATTAGTTTATGTTGTTTGTGTTATATTTTTATTTTATATTTTATAGTATCTTGACTGTTTTATTTTTATTTTGTAGACTGATTCTATGTCGGGTCTTATGTTGGACGCTCGTCGTACTTTATCTACGACTGATGAGGACGAACGGATTAGGATATTGCGTGAGATAGAGAGAACAAGTTTCGAAATATTGGTGGTGATTGGTGTTGATCCATATAGCTGTACGCCTTGGTATGGAGCAGCCGATGCGCCAGATATGAGATATACGCCATCACCATATGTTTCACATATGCTATCATCGCATATTCTGCAGATGTCATCACTAGATGCTGCACAGATGCCACCGCCTTTTGATCCACAGATGGTAGCACCTTCTTCTTCCTACATCCTCCAGATGATATCATCGGATATCAGTTGGCCACATGAGTATGATACTTTCTTTTCAGGCCCATCCGTGTATCCAAATGAGAGGGTTGAGCGGATCGCTCAGTCCGTAGATGATCCGACAGCATCAGTTATTCCTGAGCAGCATGACCAGCAGACCTCCTCTACTAATATAGGGGAGGAGCCATCACAGCAGGAGCAGGAGAAACCGTTAAGAACCTTCCTAAGAAGGTCCAAGCGATCACGGACACCACGACGTCCTTGTGGGACTAAGCCTTTTTTAGATTTGTACTTAGTATTTTTGAAACTTTTATTGTACTATTTTTTGTATGCTTGATATTTTTATTCTATTTAATATTATTAATTATTAATTTTATTTTATATTATTTAATTTCAAATGATCAGATATTATGCTTTGTGGATATGGATACACATACTCCAATGTGTCTCAGAACATTAGGAGAGAAAAAGTTATGCTAAAAGGGCTATAAAACTTATAACGTAAATAATAATAATATATCGGATAATTTAATTATGAGATGAATTGGACCGCACTGGTATATCTCGATCTGGTACGAGCACGAACAGCTACGTACGGTGCGGTATGGAAAAAAAATTAATTAATTTGAAATAGAGAAAGTAATTTAAAATGATATTTATTATTTGAATTAAAATTAATTTTTTTTTTAAAATTTAAAATTATAATTTTTATTTTTTTCTCATTTTTTTTCTCATTTTTATGATATTTTTTATTTTTTTAATTTTTTAAGATTTTTTGAGATATTTTCTTAAAAAAATTAAATTTAAATGGGAACAATAATTTGAATATATATTTTTTATTTGAATTAATATTTGAATTTTTATTTTTCAAAATTTAAAAATATAATTTTTATTTTTTTTTCATTTTTTTTATTTTTTTGTCTGGAATATTTTTTTAAAAAATAATTTAAAATGAAGAATGTAATTTGAAATGGTATTTTTTATTTTAATTAAAAATTAAAATTTTATTTTTTTAAAATTAAAAATTATAATTTTTATTTTTTTTCTTATTTTTAAAATATTTTACTTTTTTATGGTACTTTTTTTAATTTTTTATTTTTTTGACATATTTTTTTAAAAAATTAATTTGAAATGGGGAAAGTAATTTGAAATGATGAATTTTATTTGAATTAAAATTAAAATTTTTATTTTTTTAAATTTAAAATTATAATTTTTATTTTTTTCTTATTTTTTTCTCATGTTTTATGATATTTTTTCTTTTTTATTTTTTAAGATTTCTTTTTGAGATATTTTTTTAAAGAAATTAATTTTAAATTAAAAAAATAATTTAAAATTATCTTTTTTATTTGAATTAAAATTAAAATTTTTATTCTTTAAAATTTATTCAAAATTATAATTTTTATTTTTTATTTTTTATGATATTTTTTTAAAAAATTAATTTGAAAAGGAGATTGTAATTTGAAATGATGATTTTTATTTGAATTAAAATTAAAATTTTTATTTTTTTAAAAATTTAGAATTATAATTTTTATTTCTTTTCAATTTTTTTATGGTATTTTTAATTTTTTTACATCAATTTTTTTAGATATTTTTTTAAAAAGATAATTTGAAATAGAGATGCTAATTTTAAATGATAATTTTTTATTTTTATCAAAATTAAAATTTTTATTTTTTATAAATTTAAAATTTTTATTTTTATTTTTTACTATTTTTTTCTTTTTTTTGAAAAAAAAATTAAAATCATCAAATAATATGATATTTTTAAAAATACCATTCCTAATAGTGTTTTTAAAAACATTATTCCAAATGATGTTTTTAAAAATATCATTTCAAATGATGTTTTTAAAAATATCATTTCAAATGATGTTTTTAAAAATATCATATTATTTGATAATTTTATTTTTTTATTTTTTACAACGTCTACGTGAAAAATGAGGGATGACGAGCGATGATAAAACATCATTCAAAATAATATTTTATTATTTTTACATCAATCTGATTAATAAATTAAAAAAATTATTTATATAAATAAATTTTTTTTACATTAATTAGAAAAAAATATTTTCGTTTTTTAGTCGCTACGTGGCAAGTATCCATCCGCTGGATGTTTTGTGAGAAGGGTTGGGTCCGTCTTTGACGTCGTGCAGGCTCCACTACCCAGCTGCGTGTTGCCACCAACTTTCCAAGAGTGGGCCCACGCTGTCGGACAATTCCACAGCCCATTAGCAGCTTTAGTCCTTCAAACCTGCCGTCCATTTCGGTGTTCCCACTTCCCATCTGCCGATGACTCGTGTCCATCCTGATATCCCGCATCCTGCTGTGCTCCTTATCTTGACGGCTTAAAAATTTCAAACTTGTGAAAACCGTTTTCTGGCCC
This sequence comes from Elaeis guineensis, assembly GCF_000442705.2. Taxonomy (NCBI): domain Eukaryota; kingdom Viridiplantae; phylum Streptophyta; class Magnoliopsida; order Arecales; family Arecaceae; genus Elaeis; species Elaeis guineensis. Next base: position 4,154,542 of record NC_026000.2, read on the forward strand.
CAACGCCACGGTCCATAACAGACCTCATCACCATCACCATCACCATCACCACCACCCGCCTTCAATCGGAGAAAGATTAAAAAAAAAAAATCAAAACTAAAACCAATAAAAAGAAACCACTCACCGCCAATAAACGACACGCGTTCCACCGGGCCCCACCATTAGTCATTTGCTCCTTCTCTGTTCCTACCGGTGGAGGCTTGAGAAACCACGTCAACACGCGTCATCTGACGATTGGCCTAGTGTCCTATCTTAGCCATTGAAAATAGAACACGTGGAAGAAGTTCGGACATGGGCGTTGCTGACAGGGCAGGGGAAGTAGAGGGGGTCGTACTTTTTATCCTCATCTTCTCCTTCCCGATCCTTTTTTTCTTTCTCCGCCAGCGAGAGACCCTCTCCCCTTCCGCCGCGACGCGATGATGGGAGTGAGGCGAACAGCGCGTCCTTAAAGGCCCTTCCTCCCCCTGTGGGCCTCCTTGAAGCGCCTCTTTTGACCTCCCAAAAAAAAATCCCTTCTTCTTCCCCCCTTCCTCCGCCGACCTCAAAAGATTCCCACAACCCTAAATTCTCCCGCTCCCCCCTTCTGCTCCTCGCCGAGATCTCGCGAGATCCGCTGCGTCCTCCTCCAGATTCCACCCATTTGAGGTTAGATCTTGGCCCTCTCCTCCCATTTCCAGGGTTTCCATCTCTCGATTTGGTTTTATTAAGGGTTAGGGTTTGCTCGACCTTTAGATCGGCTAGGTTTTTTGGTTCATGTTCTGCGATGTCGTCCATCCTGCCGAAGAATGAGACCGTCCAGATCCGGGAGGTGTGGAACGATAACGTCGACGCGGAGTTCGCTCTAATTCGCGAGATTGTTGATGATTTCCCGTATGTTGCCATGGACACTGAGTTCCCGGCCATCGTCGCCCGCCCCCTCGGCAACTTCAAGACGAGCTCCGACTTCAACTACGCCACCCTCAAGTTCAACGTCGACATGCTGAAGCTGATCCAGCTGGGGCTCACCTTCTCGGACGAGTCCGGCAACCTCCCTACCTGCGGCACCGGCCACGGCTGTGTTTGGCAGTTCAACTTCCGGGAGTTTGACGTCCACCATGATATATTTGCATCCGACTCCATCGAGCTCCTCCGCCAGAGTGGCATCGATTTCAAGAAGAACAAATGATATCCACCCAACAAATGATATCAGATATCCACCCAACAAATGATATCAGAGCGAGGCGGTACAATGATGCAGATTGCAGCGGTGGTGAGCAAAACTGAAGATGGAGAAGACATGATCAATCAAGATAGAGATCAATAAGTTTGATGGTAAAAGCAATTTCTTCTTGTGGCAGACAAAGGTGAAGGACGTGCTCATCCAATAAGGGTTGATCGATGCTCTCTTGTGAAATGAGAAGCCAACCACCATGGAGGTGTAGGATTGAAAATGACTACAGATGCAGGCGGTGAGTACCATCCGCATGTACCTGACGGATGAGATGGTGATCCATGTGCTGAGTGAGACTTCTCCGACGGTATTGTAGTCAAAGCTCGAGGAGTTGTACATGGTGAAGTCTCTTACCAACACTCTTTTTCTCTGGAGGTAGTTTTACCAACTGCGGATGGCTGAGGGATAGAGCGTATAGGAACATCTGAGCCACTTCCAAAAGATCCTCACTGACCTCCTCAGCGTTGGCGAGAATGTTGAGGAGAAGATCGGGGCACTGATTTTGCTAGCATCGCTTCCACCTTCGTACGAGTCTTTGGTGCCTGCTATTCTAGTGGGAAAGAGCACCATCAAAATGGACAAGCTCACTGCGGCGATACTCCAAAACGAGATTCTCAGGAGGGAGAACCCAGCTTCGAGCTCAGGTGGTGGTAGTTTAACTTTGGTGGCTTCTGGAAGAGCAGAAGACGGTAAACAGAGTGACAGAAGATTGCAACGAGGGCGATCCAGGTCTAGGAGGGACTTGAGCAAAATCAAGTGTTACTGATTTGAAGAGTTGGGACATCTAGCCAGAGATTGCCCTCAACTCAAAAATCGGACGGTGACTGCTGTAGCGACGGCTGACAGCGATTCAGATGGAGATGTTCTGGAGATATCTGACGAGGTATCTACTTCTTCTCAGCAGTGGATATTAGATTCTGCATGCCCCTATCATGTATGTTGCAGAGAGTAGTTTGACTCCCTAGAAAACAGTGAGGCACTGTATATCTGCCGGATGGATCGAGCTGTATAATCAGAGGTATTGGGATGGTCAGTTGGAGGACACATGATGGTGTAGTGAGAAGATTGGGGGAGGTCCGATACATATCCGATTTCAGACGGAGTCTTATCTCAGTTAGCAGACTGGATTCGAGAGGCTACAGGATGGTAGCTGGTGGAGGAATCCTGAGGGTGCTACACAGCTATAGAATTGTACTGAAGAGAAAGAAAGGGAGCAGAGGACATTATTATCTGATGGAGAACTCAGTGCGAGGTGGAGCTTCCGGAGCCAGGTGGAGCCCAGAGCGAAGTAGAGCTTCAGGAGGTAGATCGGGCATGAGACAGGAGACTCGGAAGGACGAGAGGTGACGTCGCAAGGTGAGATTCCTATTGCCGTAAGATAATGCTCCGAGCAGGTCTCAGGTCAGGAGGAGCACCGCATACGACGGATATGAGATCGAGCAGCCTGGCTCAACTCCCATATTTGCTCATCTATGATCAGCAGGCGATTGCCCCAAAGCATGGAGGCGAGGAGATCCAGAAGCTCTCGGAGTTAGTAGGAGACCGAATATCGAGTCGAGATGGAGATTGTTAGGATTTGATGCATCGAGATTCAGTCCATATTGAGCCCACAGCGAGGTCCGTGACGAAAAATAGAGTCGAACGAGATCAAGATCATCCAAAATCAGAGCGCGATCGGAGGGTCCAAGGAGCTCCCGATCATGATCCGACGGTCCAGAGGCTTGATTTGGACTGATTAAGGAGTCTTAAACCTAATCTAATTGGGTTTAAACCCTTTAAAAAGGGATGTATACAGAAACAGTGGTAGTGTGGTCTGATTTTTTGCCGTGGATGCGCCATACGGAACCGTACGGAACTCGAAAGAGAGAGAGAACAGCACCGCTGAGAGAGGAGCGGGAGGATCCTGGACAGCGGACGTCGGTCGCTTCAGAGGTTCAGGAGGGTCTTTCAAGAGAGAGAGAGTTTTTGTGAGGGGAACTTCTAGTGAGAGAGAAATTGAATGTACGAGGATTGAGGATGAGATCTCCTGTTGTAAAATTTTTTTTTCATAGTAAAGTTTGAATGTCCCGTGGAGACGAGCTTTTTTGTGACTGATCCATGTATTTTGATTATTTTTTATTTTATTTTTTCTTTCTTCCTGCTGTATCGTGTGGTACTGAAAAGATTCTGGGAGATGATGTTCTGGCCAGACATCCACCCAACAACTTTAGAGGAAAAAAATGAAAAAAACACTAGATCATAAGAAATGGAGTTTGTGACTTTCATAACTATATTTTTTTGGCTAGTTCGGTATAAGCTATTTTGTAGTGCTCGAAATTTTAGTTTTAAATAATGATGCTTTTTTCCTATCCTAATAGGCACCCAAAAGTATGTCATTATCTTTTTTATGTAAACCAATATGCGAATGGTTGGAGTGTTATTCATGGTCAAAATGGTTGTTTTTCTCCTCAATAGTTTACTCGGATACTGAGTTGCCAATATTAATGTATCATGGTGCAGACAACATTTTATGTGCTAAACTTTCTATTTCTTTAAGTCATAGCCAAAATATCATGAATAAATAGTACCATGTTGAGAGTTTTTTTCCCACCATAGATATACAGTTCATAATAAATTTTGAGATTTATATATATAATACTCCCAAACACAACAGCAAGCACCATTGTGAATATCTCAATGTATAACTTTTTTTTGGGTTACAATGTATAAATTTTTTATATGCAACAATGCAAGAATGAAAACTCACGTATGTTTCAAATCTTGCAATGGATAGCTCTTGTATGCAGATGTGCAATCTCCTCCATACGTTAATTATTTTTAATTTTTATTTATTTATTTCGAATTATATATCAACAAACGTTTTCTTCTATTTTGAGTTACACACATGCAAACACTATATGTCAAATTTCATATCATGCAACTCAGATTTGCCATCTATCTTGTAGACAAATAACTTCCTCCCTTGAGACATTTCTATTAAAGATAGCAATGTAAATGATCAAACATTCTCTTAAGTGACTCATAAAAAGGTTTGACACCTTTTTTTTTTTTTTTTTTTTTTGAGGAAGTTTTGACCCATTTTTCATATAACAATAGAGCAAGGTTTCTAATGTCTCGCTGAAATTTGTAAACAAGAAAAGGACAACTAATCTATCCGCAGGTTATTTCAGCATCCTTCTTGCGTGCTACATGAAACTAATGAACCAGGCCATGATCTGGCCTTTTAAAGTGGAGCGGATCCACATATTAACAATCGAACCGCAAATCCTCTAGCCGGCTGCAAGGAATTGTGAACGAAAAAAAAAAAAAAAAAAGGGGCCAAATAGCCTTGTTCATCCCGACGGAGAGGGGGAGAGAGAGAGAAAAAAAACCCGCCTTTTTTTTTTTTTTTGCCTTTTTGGTGAACCGCCCCTGCCCTCTCTTTCTCTAAAATTCGTAGGGTATCAAATCTAGGGTTTCGATTGAAGCCGGATCTCGGGCCATCGCCATGGACTCGACCGTCGGGACTCCCCGATGGAACCTCGAGCGTCCCTTCCTCACCGGCCGATTCTATCAGGTACCCTGCTTCTCTCCTGAGCTCCTTCGCCTCGACGATCGAAAGGCCTCTCATTCTTTTCTATCTCTATCCGTTCTGACTCGCCGTCTTTCCTAAACCTCCCGACGATTTCAGGAAATCAAAGCCCCAACTCACACCACAGGATCGAAACCCTTCTCCATGGATTCCTTCAGGTATACTTCAATCTCAGTCTTCTAACAATTCAGCTCCATCTATTGTCTCCATTTCATGCATATATGTTCAATTCTACGTATTGGTATTTTATTTTCAGTGTTCTCTAGTAGCTGAGTTGTTGTTTTTTTCTTTTTTATACTAAAATTTTCATTTTGGAAACTTTCTGTTCGGCAGTCGAGGCACGGATAATGTCATTGGATCCTACCCTGTTTCAGTCCAGGTATGACATCTTCCTCGAGTAAATTCTTTGAGTTGATCACTGCATTCAACTTAATGTCACTTCTAAAATGACTTGACCTTTAATGAAGATGGAATATCAAAGCTATAAGTTTTAATGATAATGTAGGAGCTCTTGGTCATTGATGACTTGCTGTCTGCTCTGGTGGGCATTGAGGGGCGACACATTTCAATAAAAAGAGTGCGAGGGAAGGAAGGCCATGTAATATTTCAGATCGATCCATCTATGGACCTGGCACTGCAGGTGAGACCAAAAGATGTGAATGGTTGTGGGAAAAATATTAAAATGGAGCCGGGGTTGACCAGCTTTGATTGGTGCAGGAATTGACACAGCGGATTTTCCCTTTATGCGAGGACTTTGTGTTGATCTGTCAGTTTGTTGAGTCCAAGTCCCATTTCAAGAATGGCCTGGTTAACCATGCATTTGCTGCTGCACTGAGAGCCCTCCTTCTGGTATACTACCTTTTTGTTCTCCCTGAATTTTTCTTTAGTATGACAGTTGTTTGTGCTGAATTTTTCAGGTACCTTTTATTTTAAGGCAAGTCAATACAACTGAAATTCATAACCAACCAGTTTTGTATAATCAATTGAGGCTTACTTCTTTTTTTTTTTTAATTTTTTTTTTTTGTTTCAATGCTAGCATTTGTTGACCCTTTAACACAAACCCAAACTTCTCTTATTTAGGTCTTCTGATTCTTCATCTAGTTTTTGAGTGTGACTGATGTGCTACAAATGTGCTGTTTCTTTTCGAGTTTCTTGTGATTTGATCAATGCATATGTCGTCTGTGGTATGCACCTATCATACTTGTCGCAGGCAGTTGCCCAGCCTGGTCTAAAACCATATATACATGTATTGCTTGCTCTTTTTTATTTTTCCAATGCATGCTGACCTAAATCTGCACCTAAATGGAATCCCCATGCAATCGATAGTAAGTAAAATTTGACTTCATCAAACACAATATTTAAGTACATAAGGAGATTTTCGAATATTTCGTATGTTAGATGATATTTCCCAACTTTAATAATTATATCAAGAGTAGAAGTATGTTTGTGGTTTTGTGCAATTCCAGATGTATGCTTTCTCAGAATATTTGAAAATAATGTTGCACCACTTTTTCTGTGAAATAGAATGCTCTCCTTCACATCAGAATGCGAATTTTAACATCTTTTTTGTCTTTTGATAAGAAGGGGATTGAATAGCACCTTTGGATCTTAAGGCTCATTAGAGTACCATGATCTTTCCCAGCAAAGCCAATCACCAAATATTACTTTGACATTCTACTTGAGTAGGTTCATCCCAGTTAATGATATATATGTCAACACACCAATATGTATGTCTGTTAATTATTATATGACTCTAACATTATTGACGTTTCAGCTTTCAATTAACTGAAAATAGTTTGTGACTTAATGTGGAAGCTACTGTTAGAATTATTTCTCCAGTTTCTCAGACACAATTCTTTTATTGTGGGAGGTCCAACCTTTAGTGTGATTAACTTATTTTCTTGTTTGATATCAGGATTACCAAGCAATGGTTGCACAACTTGAACATCAATTCCGCCTCGGAAGACTTTCTGTTCAAGGATTGTGGTTTTATTGTCAGGTTGAGGTTTTTTTAATGTGTCTACTTTTATATACCAACTCCTCATTTGTATTCATTCAATTACTATGTGCTGCTTCCAGCCAATGATGGGATCACTGCATGCTTTGTCCATTGTGGTTGAGAAGGCTTCTTCTAACAACTTCTCAGGCTCTGCAATGCTTAACCTCTTGCAAAGCCAGGTAAATATCTTATTCTGCAGTCTTAGTTTGCGATTGAGTATTTGTTGCTTCGGTGTTTAGATTATGGAGTATCCACATTGTTATAAAATTTCTTCGCTTTTGCTCTTCATGATCTGCATTGTCTTGAATGTTTTTTTTTTTTGCTTTTTTTTTTTGTTTTTTTTGTTTTAAGGATCATTTGAATTTATCAATCAGTCCATAACAATATTTGAACTTGTAGATTGGTTTTTTCCTGTCAGAATATCTGGACACTGATTTACTTGCACTGTCTACTTCGGTGCCCTACCTTTTCTCCCATCGTTTAAAGATTCGACTTTGGCAATCCATGCAGCCTCCATCACCTGAAAAGTTTGTGCATATGCTCTATCTTCTGCTAGATGTTACAACTTGTCATCCTTATTTTTTTCTGCCATGCAGGCCAAGGCTATGGCAGGTGACAATGCAGTTCGGTCATTGCTTGAGAAGATGACACAGTGTGCAAGTTCTGCATACCTGGGCATACTAGAGAGGTATCTACTTATGGAAACCTTGTTATTAGATTTCACTTTTATGGTTTCACCATTAATGGACCTCTCTGCTTTCTTACTGTTTTGGTTCTAATTTAGTGTAGCAATCATGTTCAGTTATTTTGTAGAAGCTCTGAGGTTATCTACTTTCTTTCTGAAATCTCCTGTTACTTTTGTTTCTAATATCATTTAGTCTGCAGGTGGGTATATGAGGGAGTAATTGATGATCCTTATGGTGAATTTTTCATTGCTGAAAACAAATCACTTCTGAAGGTATCTGATATGGGTTGTGGATTGACAACCTGTCTCGTTGTTTTGTGCTCAAATGGATCTTTAAATTATATGTTTCTACAGGAGAGCCTTACCCAGGACTATAATGCCAAGTATTGGCAACAGCGATATAGCCTCAAAGAGGGCATTCCTAGTTTCCTTACAAGTGTTGCAGGGACAATTTTGACAACTGGGAAATATTTAAATGTCATGAGAGAATGTGGGCATAATGTTCAGGTACGCCATTAATTCTTTCATATATCACTGTCTAAATTTTATCTGAAGGATCAAATCACCATTCTTTGATCATAGTTGTGAGTGCCCCACTTGTCATGGTTAGGTCCCCTTATCAGAAAACTCAAAATTAACAAGCTTTGGATCAAATCATCATTATCTTGAATGTATCAAAGCTGCATACGACTTTGCAAGTAGTGAGCTCTTGAATCTCATCAAAGATAAGGTAGACGATGATTTCTGGTGTCTGTCCTGTTTATAGAACATTGGTTTCTTATGCCAACAGCTAATATGAGAATATGTTATATTATTTACTCAGTATGACCTCATTGGAAAATTGCGGTCGCTGAAGCGCTACTTACTTCTGGACCAGGTGCTTTAACACATTATTTATTTTCAACAGTAGTCGGTATATTGGTGGGCAAATGATTTGCAGCTGTCAAGTGTATTCTGTATTTGCCAACATTTGGTTCCTTATGATATATACCATAATGATTTTTCATTTTAAATGGATCATCTGTCCTTCTCTGTTGTTTGGTATTGATCTGTTATGTGGGCTTCTATACAGTTTATTTAGTGAATGGATGCCTTTTTTTGAAGTATGCCTATTGATATTTGCAATCAAATGCTTAATTAGAGGTTTTTTTTAAAAAAAAAAAAAATCAAATGATCCAAGTGTGCTGTTGGTTTTCAAATGTTTCTTGATCCTCTTTCCCTGGTAGCAGTATGGAGGTGGCATAAAACTCAACACTCTTTTGGTTATCTTTCTTTTTGGGATGAAATGGTCTATATGGTTGCTTATTTATTATAATATATTGGGTTTTTTTACATGTGTACCATCCCAAATATTCAAATTTGTACAAATACCCTTTCAAAATTGATATCTACATGTATACCCTTATAAAATATCTTTTTTTACATATGTACCTATATCATCTAACACTGTTAAAAATTAATGGTTTAAAATTAAAATGACTCAAATATCCTTAAGGATAGATATGCAAAAAAAAAAATTTATAAGGATATATATGCAAATAGCAATTTTATGAGGGTATTCACTTAAATTTGATTATTTAGAAGGGGATACATGCAAAAAATCCTTAACATAAATGCATCTTTCTTGGTTTGTTAATTCTTTCCTTATTCTAATAGAGAAAAATTAATATATATAACTAAAATAATAAATTTACTTAATTTATTAATTTATATAGATAAGATGATCTTTTTATCAAATGATAGATCAAAATTATTTTATTTAGAAAATAAACAGATCGTAACCATCCATGTTTCTTCTAATGTATAATAATATGTTTCTAAGAAAAGTATCTAAACCTAATATTAGATGAATAACTTGTACATTTGCATAGAATGGACATAGTTGTGGATTTGGACATTATGTAACAATAAGAATTTATAATCTTATTATATTTTATTTTAAAATTTTTTATCAAAAATATCTTTGTGAAGTGTATAAGGTATATTATGTTGTTATAAGATGGATATAATCGTCCTATCTTGCATAAAAAAAAAAAAAAATAGTATTTTAATATATAAAATATTATATAATATCATCATCGTGTTGCTATATTATGTAATATGCTACTACATTGTAGAGTAAGAGGGCTTAAATCCATCTAGATAAAATAGGTAAAAATTAAATTAGAATTTTTTACATATATATATTTTTTAAACATTCAAATTTACATAAATTTTCTTATGAAATTGCTATTTGTATATATACCTTTATAAATTTTCTTTTTGCACATCTATCTATAAGAATATTTTAGTCATTTAAATTTTAAACCATTAATTTTTTAACGTCATTAAATGATGTGGGTACATATACAAATAAAAATAAGGAAAAAGAAAGATATACATACAAAACAAGTATTTTATGAGGGTATGCATATAAATATCAATTTTGAAAGCATATTCATTCAAATTTGAATATTTAGGAGGGTATACATGCAAAAAATCCTAAAATATTTTCTTTCTATCATCATAATTACCTCCTTGAGCTTTTTTTTTTTTTTTTTTTTTTGTGTGTGTTTGTTTTTTTGTTCCAGTACCTTCACTTATTAAGCTATTCCTGGTTTTACAGGGTGATTTTTTGGTTCATTTTATGGACATTGCTCGAGATGAGCTTGCTAAAAGGTTAGAGGACATTTCCGTTGAGAAGCTGCAGGTTCTTTTCTTAGAACTTATCACACATGCTTTTGCAGAGACATGACAGTTTGTGAACAGGCCTAAATATGGTTTCTCTGTCATGTAATGTTACAGTCTCTGCTTGACCTTGCTTTGCGCAGCACTGCTGCTGCTTCAGATCCATGTCATGAGAACTTGACATGTTGTGTGGTAAGTGATACAGTGCATTGTTAACCATGTGTGATGCGCGTGCGTGCACACACACACACACATAATATTTACATTTACTTCTGATTATCTGTATTCATATATACTGCCAAGCAGGAAAGAACCTCATTGCTCAAGAGGCTGACTGCACTTAAAGATTTGGAATGTGCTTATCCTCCACATTTAAACAAACCGATTCCTGATAGTGATGACCAGCCTGAGCCATTGAGCATCACGGGCTTGGAAACATTCTGCCTAAATTACAAGGTTTTGTGTATTCCCGTGCCCACTTATCTTCTATTTTTATCATGACTTTTCCAATTACGATTTCATAACTTCTAGAAATTGGATAAATTTCAGGTTCAATGGCCATTATCACTTGTTATCTCAAGAAAAGCTTTAACAAAGTATCAGTTGATTTTTCGGTTCCTTTTCCACTGCAGACATGTTAACCGCCAACTTTGTGTGGCATGGCAAGTGCATCAAGTATGAATCTTTCTGTTTCCTCCATATAGTTCATTTGATCAATTCTGATCTATGTTTATTAAATTCACTGAAAATTATTTTACAGGGATTTCGTGCTTTCAACACACTAGGAACACCCATCTTGCGATCTTCTATTCTTTGTCGCAGTATGCTTAAATTTATAAATAGCCTTTTACATTATCTAACATTCGAGGTAAGATTCAGCATTTTTAATAAACATATAGGCGGGAAGTGTTGGAATCCTGATTCTTTGGGTGTATATCTTTCTCAGGTTCTAGAACCAAATTGGCATCTGATGCATGATAGACTTAGGACTGCAAAGAGCATAGATGAGGTTTGTGGATTGGATATTATCTGCCTAGGTACATTTATGAATTATAGAAACAGTACTGGATTCGCATATTTACTATTGGATAATGCTTACAGGTCATCCAGTTTCATGACTTCTTCCTCCAGAAATGTCTGAAAGAATGCTTGCTTCTTTTGCCTCAGCTTCTTAAGGTGGTCAGCTCGTTTATTCATTCAAATTTTAAATAGAAAGAAACATATCTGAAAAAATAAGTAGTCAATTATGTTATTCATGGTTTTCCCCTTACGGTGGAGATTCCATCATCCTTTATTTGCAACTTGAATATGATGCACTGAGGCCTTTTTTTTCCTTGTTCCTTTATTTTTCTGGAACTTGAAACCCATGTCATCTTTTTGTTTCTTGAAATATAGCCTGAAGGGAATTTGTTTTTCCAATGCGCCAATTGCTGCAGTAACTTTAATCTTATCCAGCAAGCCTTTTCATTTGTAAGAAAAGCAAGCCTTTTCCTATTTTATGGGCTTCTCCTTGCAAGCATTGAGGATTTTGTATCTGTGGCTCTTGATCTAAATTCAACCCTCTGGAGCAAGAAAGAGAACATAAAACTAGGAAGACCATTTAGAAGGAATAGACATATATTGGTCTTGTTATACTTTTATACTTAAGCAAGCAGGGAGAAGCCCATCGCTGTGCATGCAGGTGGGTGTGTGTGTGTGCACATGCGCGCACACGTGTGTTGGGGGGCTATTTCTGTGCCCATGTTGTAATGTTGTATGTATATGTATGCATGTATATGCATGCATCATATGTGCTTGTTGTTGATGTTTCTTCTTTTCTACATTCAACAGTTAAAGAGTTTTCAATATTATTCCCTTGGCACAACTATATGCTATCAGAAAGTAGAGTTCTATGAGATTTTTTTATTCGAAACGCTGATTGTTATATTAGCACCTCACATTTAATTAGAGAGTACCGAGGTGATAAAACAACACCCATCCATGCTGAGAAAATACCGGGGGCTGTGTCTGCTTGGAGCTGATGATACATTTCTTAAGCATATGTTTATATATTTAAAATTTATCTATGCCTCCAGCTAAAATAATGTTAGGAAGATTGTTATTTGGTGGTTTAGAATGTTCTGGTGCAAAAAATGTTCATGATTCTTATGCCATCTAACTACATGCAGAAGGTGGAGAAGCTGAAATCAATATGCCTTCGCTATGCAGCTGCTATTCAATTGTTGATACCATCAATCTATGTACCTGAGCCGGATGCTGCTGTTGGCTCGTTGGGATTGGATAGATCTAAACCAAGGAGATCTCAGAGTAGAAATCAGCAATTGAACCTTGCAGCAGAAAGCTCCAAAATCTGTGATTCTATCATGTATGAACCTCTGTTATCAAGACCATGCGAAGAATCCAGATGAACAATTTTGTCCTTTTGTTACATTTTGTGAATTTGTTTTTGCTTCATGTGATGCAGGAAATTTGAGAAGGAATTCAATGCTGAGCTTCAGAGTCTTGTGCCCATCTTGAGCAACAGTTCACAAGCAGAGCCCTATCTGACCCATCTTGCCCAGTGCATTCTTGGGGTAGGGAGCGAACAGTGAGTTACTTGATGATTACTGCACTACTTTGGTACCGGAAAGGTCACTCTCTTCCTCACGTGAAACTGTGAATAGTGATTTTTGTGTTGCAAAGGCAAATGCAAATATCCAAAGTACATTGTTAAGCCAACTACGCTAAATGTGTTCTCTTAGGTTTGTTTTATGCCTGTGCGGTAGCAGTTCTTTATTGCTCGAGTAGAAGAGCCAAAATTTGTATCCTTGTACTGGTACTAATATACATGGATTTATTAAGCGAGTTTTGCTGAACTTATTTATCAGTTTAAAGACATATTTGTAATTGAGGGGAGTTGTAATTAATATTTTGTGAAGCGGTCAGAGATGATCTTTTGACCGTTGCGCGTCCTCCACGCGCTTAAAGTAGTTTTATATGACATCCGTATCCGATAACCAACGAAGGGCTCTTTCGAGAGAGCGCGCTGTCGATAAATACCTCCTGCTCTGCGTCCGAAAGCTCGCTCTGAAATCTTCTCTGCACCGATAAAGAGGGGAAATAGAAACCCTAGAAATGGAGTCCAAGAAAAAGCTCCGGGTTTTCGTACGATGCCCCGACCTCGGTCTGTCCACCCGAGCCCTGATCCTAGCCCCCGATCTCACCCTCCGCCGCCTCAAGCTCTCCTTCCTCCCCCAATCCCTCCTTTCCCAAACCCTAACTCTTGATTCCCTTTACTTCTGTCTCAACGGTAAGCCCCTACCAGACTCATCCTCCCTCGCGGCCGCTGGTATCCCCAATTCTTCCGCCCTCACCCTCCGCCTGCGCCTCCGCGGCGGCGGCGGCGATGGCGGCGCCACCGGGGCCGAGTCTCGCGACTGCTACCTCAACATGTACGCCACCAAGAAGCCCGACAAGGTGGATCCGAACGAGACCCGGCTCTCCAAATGGACCACCTGCGCCCTGTCCGCTGAGCCTCTCGTTCCCCCGTGTGTGATCGACCGTCTGGGCAACCTCTTCAACAAGGAGCCGCTTGTTGAGGCCCTCCTCCACAAGAAGCTTCCCAAGGAGTTCAGCCACATCCGGGGATTGAAGGACATGATCCCAATCCATCTCACCCCGATCCCCAGTGCTGCCGATTCCGAGACCAAGTTTCAGTGCCCGATCACCGGTCAAGAGTTCAATGGGAAATATGGATTCCTGGTGATCCGTGGATGCGGGCACGTTTTGAGTGTCAAGGCATTGAAAGAGGTCGAGTCATCGACTTGCTTGGTTTGTCATAAAGAGTTCTCGAATATGGATAAGATTGTGATTAATGGAAGCGCGGAGGAAGTCAGAGCGCTAAGGGAGATGATGGAGGAGGAGAGGGGGCGGCTGAAGGGGAGGAAGGAGAAGAAGGTGGGTACATGTCTGAGTGGTACAAAGCATGCCATTAATGAGAAAGATGGTACTTTGGATGACCGGAAGAAGGATGGGGGTGGTAAAAGGTTCAAGGCAGTGGATATGATGCCAGCCCATGCTACGAAGGAAGTATATGCATCTATCTTCACGTCATCAAAGAAATTTGATTTCCAGGAGACGTTTACTTGCAGGTCGCTCCCGCTTGGGAGGAACTGATGGGGAAGGATGTGGTGGACAGAGAGGAGCATCCTGTTTTATCATACCGTTTCATGGAGGTTTGAGGTTGCTTCTTACTCGTTGTGTAATATGCTTGGTGTATTTTTTTTTTTTTTAAAAAAAGAAATTGCCATGGAGAACTCTTTTAGAGCAGTTGACTTATCAAGTTTGTGCTTCTTCATGTGCTGAATATTAAGGAGGTGCTACCAAATTTATTGTATAGATATTGTTTTAATGCATTTGATCATCATGCTGCTTAGAATGGAGGGGGTTTGAGCTCCTTCTTCTGTATATGGATCATATATTCTCTTGCGGCGCCCCCCCCACCCCCAAACCATTCTTTTCACACTCACTCACTCACATAAGCTATGTAAACATTTTTCTTGGTTAAATGAGCTAACCATACATGAGTCTGCCATAAATTAATTTGTTTTAGGTGTGTGAGTGTGCACTTTGAAGCTGACTATTGAGCATGCCCGACCTACCAACCTAAGTCGTCCCAATGTTATTAAGGTGCTCGCCTAGGCGCACCTAGGTGCTCAAGCAAGGCGCCCTTGGTTGAAAGCGCCTCAGCCTCCTTTAGGCGAGGCGCCTTCAACCAAGCGAGCGCTTTTGCTGCCTAGGCACTCGCCTTTGGCGTCCAATTAAAATTGATTTTGTTCTCCTGGCTGTTTAGCTTCCAATTTAACAGGATGATTTGATGTTTGGTGATGATGATGACTTGACATGGGGTGCAGTAGCTAGGGCAGTAGGTGTTGGAGAAGGAAGAAAAAATACCAGATTGCAAGTAAGGTCAAGAACAGCAGTAGCTTCAACTTCACATTTAGAGCCACGAAACTAAAATCATGAAGAGATTAGTTCTAGTTCAGAAGAAGAGATTGAGGAGAACGTAGAGAATGACCTATTTGATGATGGAGGAGATGATCATTATGACAACTTAGGCATAGAATCTGATGAAGACTTTTAGTTTTAGACTTTTAGAATGGAACAATAGGCTGCCCTGTGTAAGTAGTGGAGAAAACAAAAAACTTAGAAAAGTTTTAGTCTTTTGGGTATGGTGTTTAGACAAAAAATCTGATGAAGACCTTTAATTTTGGATTAGATCATTTGAACAATAGGTGGTAATGAAGACTTATAGTTTTAAAAAAGACTATATTTATTTCTTTTTTTTTTTCCTAAAAAAATGGCGTTGGACTTCAATCAGGCACTCGCTTTTTCAGCGCTTAGCGCCTTGAGGGCGCCTGGCGCCCTTAGCAACCTTGAGTCGTCCTTTAATCTAGTGATCACCCATAACCTGCAGTCTGTGAACCTGGCATTTATCAGTCGCAGAGCTACTGCAAACTGCCCTCTTGGTCTCTAAAATCAAGTTCATTCTACCTGTTTTGAAATCTGAACTATTTTTTATTAATCCTTCTTCCTGCATTAATCTAGGTTTCTCCTTTGCATTACTTTGCCACTTATCCAAGTTCTTTTTGTGCATCATATACAAATCATTGGAGATAAATTTTTTTCCGCCTTAGTTGCAATGCATGAGATCATATAGGATTACGTTTAGGGCACTTATAGCAAGTATTGTAAATGCTGATGTCTAGCTGTTTCATCTTCAATTGATTTATCAAGGGTAGTTGAATAAGTATTTATATTGATATTGTCTTTTTTTAATGGGAAACATGCAACATAACTAGTGGGGTGTTTTTTGACGCTTCTTTTTCATGCATACAATCGCAAGCCTTGATTATATTGTTTTGCTGAGCCATATTAGGACTCACTGTGTTTTTTTAAGGTGTGGAATGCTTATGATTGTAAGGCATCCAAGTGACCTTTAGTTCTTTGTTAAGTCAGATGCACTTCAGAGTGCCGTGTCTTTGGTTTTTGTGTTTTGAGTATCTTCATATGCATATATTTGTGTTTTTTGAGTTTTAGAATTTGGGAATGCATTGTTTGAATGTTGGTTATTTTCATGTATCCTTAGCTGGAGAATTTTGCAAAAATGTTCTTTTTTGTCCCTATACTTTTCATCGATTCGCTAATTCTATGTTTAAGATGCTTATCACAAAATAGTGAATCAAGGTGAGATGGTGTGCACAAGTTCTTGTATTTCTAAGGTGCATGAAAGGTTTAACAGGATGGTGTGACAATTCTATAAGATGATTGAGTTTTTATGGAGATATTTTGACTATATGGAGCAAAGAATTTGATGAAATAAACAAAACAAGGAGAAGGATATCTTCTTGTTCTTGTTTTTGTAATCCATCTTCTCTTTGTTTAGAGTGGCCTTAAGATTCATCATTTGCTGGGAAGCCTTGAACGGATGCATCCATTGGCATCCCAATATTATCATCATTAGTGATATTTGACATTGATATGTTGAGAAAAGTATCTATATCAATGTTCTGACAGTCATTTCCAGGACTATGAAGATATCTCAACTTTGTAAGGAAACACTCTTAAGTTGTTGAAGATCCTTAAGGATGTTCACATTTAGCAAACCTTAAAAGTAAAGCTCTTGTCAAACAAATCATTATAAATACCTTGTCTTAAGATGATTGAAGATAGTCTGTTATATTTTATTTTTTTCTCTTTTAGTTCTCAGCATCTGTTATGTAAGATCCAACTATGTGTTTGAACGGAAAAAAAAAGTATGGCATATGAGGCTGCACATAGTGCTACATTTTTTTAGCTTGTTCATGGGAAATAATTGGGAGAATTCTGATGTGATTCAGTTGAGAGGCTGCTTGGTCTTTATTCCTTGTTTTTTTTCCTATGGGATCATGTCATTTTTGTTTGTGCAGTTTATAAGGTGAGCTTAATTTGGTGGAAGCATCTGATACTGATGTTCTTCCTGCAGATCCTGGCAATATGTATGGGTCAGATGTAAGTAATTTCTTTGTATTCTCCATCACTTGGTTGGACCACAAATCTTGACTTTAGGAAGGAGTAGGAATTTCACTTTAAAAACTGAAGGGCCAAAAAGAGCTTATTTAGGATTATACTATATTTGAAATTCAGAACCAAGTTATAGGTTTGTTTTGGTGCCTATTATTTTTAACCATGCGGTTGAGGAATTCGGGATTGAATTATTGGACTGTTGATGACTTTGAGGAACTTTAAAATCATCACCCCACTTTTTTTCTTTTGTAACCAAGGCATGAAGGACGAAACATTTTTTTAACCAAAATACAAGACAGACTACAAATCTGATGGCAAACATGTCCAACTGTATCCCAAGCCATACATATATTTTTTGATGACCGGTGAACTTACAAAATTTTTCAGGCTAAAGGTTATGTTTTAGTTTATATTATATTTCCCTTCCCTTGAAAATTTGTTTTTTTATTTCTGTTACTTTAATATTGATAAGATTTTGGTATGAGAGGTGTGTTGCTGCAGTTTTATTGGTCAGAGGTGTATATACCGTGTCTCTCTGCCTTTTATTCGTTTTCATAGCCATATCAAAGCACCATTGCTTGTGATAGATCAACGCATTCCCTAGTTCTCATATATGTGAAAAAAGATTTTTTGTCCTCTCGTTATGCAACTCCTTGTGTCTTCAGTTCTGGAATTCATTCTTTTGCAAAGAAAACCGACATTGTTATTGAGTTAATGAATTGATGACTTTCTTTTGTGCTTTTTTCCCCCAAAAACTTAACGTTGTAGCTGACAATTACCTGTGTATCTTATGCTTCACATCTTCGATGCACCTTGATAGTTGCATGACAGTGCATGTGGTGGTCGCCCAAGTTCCTTGATCAGGTTGCTATGCTTAGAGAGGCAGCCCTTTTTATGACCAGCCTTACTGTCATTTTCCATCATGCATTTTCTCTGTTTGATTTATTCTTGTTAAATTGTGATTGAATCTGAGTGAAGATTGAGTCAACCGGCAACGTCTACAGCATTTTATTATGTAAAATTCTAAACAGTTGGTAAGGAGTATTTAGCAATCTATATTAGTCATTGAAATGTGTTTCTGTCCTTACTTTTTTTGTGCCAGTGATTGTTCTCTCTATCTGAAGTAGAAAATGGATGTGACAAGTGGAAGTTGACTAAGGTGTACCGACTTGATGATACTCCTGGCAAGTGGAAGTTGTTTTTTTGTGAAGAGAAAGTTGATGAACAACCTTTCTTTTTTGCCTTCTTTGTACCGTTTGAGATAATTCTGTTGTTCCTGTATGACAGTCTACTGATATCCTAAAATTTAAACGGTCTTAAACTATGAAAATTAGAATTTGAAGAATCCTCTGATATTTGCTCGTTGGAGTGCTTGGTTTCTTATTCCATCTTGGGAATCACTTGATATATCCAATTTTATTACTTCTAATAGGGAAGCTAGTTGCTGCTCTTATGATACCTGAGTTGCTTTCCTTGAAAGCTTTTAAGTGGACAGGTACGGATGCTGAGAGGTCATTGAAGTCTTTGCAAGGATGTAGCACCATGATTTGCAGATAATGCTCTGGTTCCTTATTAGAGACTCTTTTAAGGTTTGTGAGACGTGATTTGAGGGAGTAAAAAACTCTTTAAAATAAGGATATCCCGTATCGGCCTTCGAACTAATCCAGGATATCACTGTAGCAGCATGCCCTTCTGTCCAAATACATTTTAGAGTTTGGAAATGACCATTTTTACAAGAAATTTTGCCCTATACTGCATGCACCGTATGGTCGTGCATGCAGCCACTTATGGCTGCTCGTTGTTGTGGGCTCAATCAAGCATTCATCTTATTGCACTACTCTAGGAATGAGGCGTTGTAATTACGTATGTGCATGGCCACGTGGTGTATGTAATGTAGGGTATAAGATTCAGCTATTGGCACTGACAGGTGATGGTAAGGATGTGCACTCCTTTCACTTTAAACAATAGAATACTCCTCTTCACCCATTTGCCAATGTTTGACTGGATGAAACTTCAACTGATTATATCATATGCAAGAATAATTATTGAATTGATGAGTCCATACTCTCCAACTATTTTTAGATTTATATGGTCGACGGTTGCATGTATCAGTATCACTTAGCAAAATATTTTTTCTGGGGTCATAGTCATGGTTGGTCGTTCCCAAGTGAGGTAGCTCCATGCTGCTTTCCACACGGTTCCGACGGGACCATGGACTAGTTTGTCTGAATGAAGAACGCATCCAAGAGTTTCAAGGTCGCAACCCAGTTTAGCGTGGCGGCGTAAGGTCATCTTCCAGCTTGCCGGGATTGATCAATTCATCGCCATTTAAGTGCCTTCTCGGATCCATCCCCACCCATCGTTTTCTCCGAGCTACTTCCTGGAAATCTGCTCACCGTCTCCATGCTTATTACCTCCTCGTATGTTTGATCTTTTCTTTCCATTTAAATTAAGATTTAAGTCTCCGACTCGTTTTTTAACGACTTGTATGTTGTCTAACATGCACGCTTTATCTTGCTAGAAAACTCAGCACCTTTAACCGGGAGGAATTGGAGAAATTGCGGTGACCCATCTTTTTGCCATACTATGAAGCCAACAGGTATGTTATAAACAGGTAGAACTCGGGTCTCAGAATTTTGATTCTGAAGCAATTTCTTGAGAACATTGACTTGTGCTGCAACACAACTCTGGGGCTGCCATTTCTGTCCGGTCAAAAATACCAAAATTTGAACTTTGACCCAACCAATTTGTCAGTCCTGGTTATTACAAGTGCACTTTTGACAGTGCAATTTCATAGGGTTAATGATCACCGGGAAAGTTAACCGTTAAGCTCACTGCGGTGACGAGAAGCAAGTCGATCATGCTACGGCTTCTGTAGCCCAACTGGTGCTTTCCGTTGCCAAATTTGTCCCCCAATCCTCCCCGGTCGGTCTAAAGCGTGGACCGGGTCGAACTTGCAACTCGAAGCGGTTCGGCCTCATAGGAGTACTTGTTTCAGGTACGAGACGAGCCCTTCTCCCACCACCACACAAATCACACCAGAATCTATCTTTTGCATCCGGAGTCGTGCATCTCCTCTAGACACGCCTGCCCATTCTCTCCACAGGATTCCTCGCTATTTTTTTGAATTCTTTATCTAATTAATAAAAAAAAATATTTAATTTATTTATCAGATTGATGCAAAAGGAATGAAACGCTATTTTGAATGGCATTTTATCATTGCCACGTCACCCATTTTTTTCTCCATTCGACGTCAAAAAAAAAAAGCCATATTATTTGATGATTTTAATTTTTTTCAACGAAAAATATAAAAAAAATAAAAAATAAAATTTTAAATTTATAAAAAAATAAAAATTATAATTTTGATAAAAATAAATTTATCATTTCACATTAGTATTCCCATTTCAAATTATCTTTTTAAAAAAATATCTGAAAAAAATTATTGTAAAAAAAATAAAAAATACCATAAAAAAGAATTGAAAAAAAATAAAAATTATAATTTTAAATTTTAAAAAAATAAAAATTTTAATTTTAATTCAATAAAAATCATCATTTCAAATTACAATCTCCTTTTCAAATTAATTTTTAAAAAAATCATAAAAGAAGGAAAAAATAAGAAAAAAATGAGAAAAAAATAAAAATTATAATTTTGAATGAATTTTAAAAAATAAAAATTTTAATTTTAATTCAAATAAAAAAGATAATTTTAAATTATTTTCTTCATTTAAAATTAATTTTTTAAAAAAATATCTACAAAAAATCTTAAAAAATTTAAAAAATAAAAAATATCATAAAAAAGAAAAAATGAGAAAAAAATAAAAATTATAATTTTGAATTTAAAAAAAATAAAAATTTTAATTTTAATTCAAATAAAAAATATCATTTCAAATTATTTTTCATATTTTAAATTAATTTTTTTAAAAAAAAGATGTTCAAAAAAATAAAAAATTAAAAAAAATAAAAAGTACCATAAAAAAGTTAAAAATTTAAAAAAAAATGAGAAAAAAATAAAAATTATAATTTTGAATGAATTTTAAAAAATAAAAATTTTAATTTTAATTCAAATAAAAAAGATAATTTTAAATTATTTTCTTCATTTAAAATTATTTTTTAAAAAAAATATCTACAAAAAATCTTAAAAAATTTTAAAAATAAAAAATATCATAAAAAAGAAAAAATGAGAAAAAAAAATAAAAATTATAATTTTAAATTTTAAAAAAATAAAAATTTTAATTTTAATTCAAATAAAAAATATCATTTCAATTTATTTTTCATATTTTAAATTATTTTTTTTTTAAAAAGATGTTCAAAAAAATAAAAAATTAAAAAAAATAAAAAGTACCATAAAAATTAAAAAAGATGATCCGACAGCATCAGTTATTCCTGAGCAGCATGACCAGCAGACCTCCTCCACTGATATAGGGGAGGAGCCATCACAGCAGGAGCAGGAGCAGCCGTTGAGGACCTTCCTAAGAAGGTCCAAGCGACCACGGGCACCACGACGTCCTTGTGGGACTTAGCTTTTTTTAGATTTATACTTAGTATTTTTGAAACTTTTATTGTACTATTTTTTGTACGTTTGATATTTTTATTCTATTTAATATTATTAATTATTAATTTTATATTATATTATTTAATTTCAAATGATCGGATATTATGCTTTGTGGATATGGATACACATACTCTAATGTGTCTCAGAACATTAGGAGAGAAAAAGTTATGCTAAAAGGGCTATAAAACTTATAACGTAAATAATAATAATATATCAGATAATTTAATTATGAGATGAATTAGACCGCACTGGTATATCTCGATCTGGTACGGGCACGAACAGCTACGTACGGTGCGGTATGGGAAAAAAATTAATTAATTTGAAATAGAGAAAGTAATTTAAAATGATGTTTCTTATTTGAATTAAAATTAAATTTTTTATTTTTTTAATTTAAAATTATAATTTTTATAATTTTTATTTTTTTATTATTTTTTATGATATTTTTTATTTTTTTAATTTTTTAAGATTTTTTGGGATATTTTTTTAAAAAAATTAATTTAAAATGGGAACAATAATTTGAATTTATGTTTTTTATTTGAATTAACATTTGAATTTTTATTTTTCAAAATTTAAAATTATAATTTTTATTTTTTCTCATTTTTTTACTTTTTTGTCTGGAATATTTTTTTAAAAAAATAATTTAAAATGAAGAAAGTAATTTGAAATGGTATTTTTTATTTTAATTAAAATTAAAAATTTTATTTTTTAAAATTATAATTTTTATTTTTTTTTCTTATTTTTTAAATATTTTACTTTTTTATGGTACTTTTTTTAATTTTTTATTTTTTTGACATATTTTTTTAAAAAAATTAATTTGAAATGGGGAAAGTAATTTGAAATGATGAATTTTATTTGAATTAAAATTAAAATTTTTATTTTTTTAAATTTAAAATTATGATTTTTATTTTTTTCTCATTTTTTTATGATATTTTTTATTTTTTAATTTTTTAAGATTTCTTTTTGAGATATATTTTTTAAAGAAATTAATTTTAAATGGACAAAATAATTTAAAATTATCTTTTTTATTTGAATTAAAATTAAAATTTTTATTCTTTAAAATTTATTCAAAATTATAATTTTTATTTTTTTTATTTTTTTATGATATTTTTTTAAAAAATTAATTTGAAAAGGAGATTGTAATTTGAAATGTTGATTTTTATTTGAATTAAAATTAAAATTTTTATTTTTTTTTAAATTTAGAATTATAATTTCTATTTCTTTTCAATTCTTTTTTTATGGTATTTTTAATTTTTTTACATCAATTTTTTTAGATATTTTTTTAAAAAAAATAATTTGAAATGGAGATGCTAATTTTAAATGATAATTTTTATTTTTATCAAAATTAAAATTTTTATTTTTTATAAATTTAAAATTTTTATTTTTATTTTTATTTTTAATTTTTACTATTTTTTTTTTGAGAAAAAAATTAAAATCGTCAAATAATATGGTGTTTTTAAAAATATCATTTCTAATAGTATTTTTAAAAACGTCATTCTAAATGATGTTTTTAAAAACGCCATTCCAAACGATGTTTTTAAAAATATCATATTATTTGATAATTTTATTTTTTTATTTTTTTTATTTTTGACAACATCTATATGAAAAATGAGAGATGACGAGGCGATGATAAAATATCATTCAAAATAATATTTTATTTTTTTTGAATCAATCTGATAAATAAATTAAAAATTAAATTATTTGTATAAATAATTTTTTTTTTACATTAATTAGAAAAAATATTTTCATTTTTTAGTCGCTTCGTGGCAAGTATCCATCCGCTGGATGTTTTGTGAGGAGGGTTGGGTCCGTCTTTGACGTCGTGCAGGCTCCACTACCCAGCTGCGGTTGCCACCTACTTTCCAAAAGTGGGCCCACGCTGTCGGACAATTCCATAGCCCATTAGCAGCTTTAGCCCTTCAAACCTGCCGTCCATTTCGGTGTTCCCACTTCCCATCTGCCGATGACTCGTGTCCATCCTGATATCCCGCATCCTGCTGTGCTCCTTATCTTGACGGCTTAAAAAGTTTCAAACTTGTAGAAACCGTTTTCTGGCCCCAACGCTACGGTCCATAACAGACCTCATCACCATCACCATCACCACCACCACCACCCGCCTTCCATCGGAGAAAGATTAAAAAAAAAAATCAAAACTAAAACCAATAAAAAGAAACCACTCACCGCCAATAAACGACACGCGTTGCACCGGGCCCACCATTAGTCATTTGCTCGTTCTCTGTTCCTACCGGTGGAGGCTTGAGAAACCACGTCAACACGCGTCATCTGACGATTGGCCTAGTGTCCCATCTTAGCCATTTAAAATGGAACACGTGGAAGATAGTTCGGACATGGACGTTGCTGGCAGGGCAGGGGAAGGAGAGGGGGGCCGTACTTTTTATCCTCATCTTCTCCTTCCCGATCTTTTTTTCTTTCTCCGCCAGCGAGAGACCCTCTCCCCTTCCGCCGCGACGCGATGATGGGAGTGAGGCGAACAGCGCGTCCTTAAAGGCCCTTCGTCCCCCTGTGGGCCTCCTTGAAGCGCCTCTCTTGACCTCCCAAAAAAAAATCCCTTCTTCTTCCCCCCTTCCTCCGCCGACCTCAAAAGATTCCCACAACCCTAAATTCTCCCGCTTCCCCCTTCTGCTCCTCGCCGAGATCTCGCGAGATCCGCTGCGTCCTCCTCCAGATTCCACCCATTTGAGGTTAGATCTTGGCCCTCTCCTCCCATTTCCAGGGTTTCCATCTCTCGATTTGGTTTTATTAAGGGTTAGGGTTTGCTCGACCTTTAGATCGGCTAGGTTTTTTGGTTCATGTTCTGCGATGTCGTCCATCCTGCCGAAGAATGAGACCGTCCAGATCCGGGAGGTGTGGAACGATAACGTCGACGCGGAGTTCGCTCTAATTCGCGAGATTGTTGATGATTTCCCGTATGTTGCCATGGACACTGAGTTCCCGGGCATCGTCGCCCGCCCCCTCGGCAACTTCAAGACGAGCTCCGACTTCAACTACGCCACCCTCAAGGCCAACGTCGACATGCTGAAGCTGATCCAGCTGGGGCTCACCTTCTCGGACGAGTCCGGCAACCTCCCTACCTGCGGCACCGGCCACGGCTGTGTTTGGCAGTTCAACTTCCGGGAGTTTGACGTCCACCATGATATATTTGCATCCGACTCCATCGAGCTCCTCCGCCAGAGTGGCATCGATTTCAAGAAGAACAATGAGAGGGGCATCGACACCAACCGCTTCGGAGAGCTTCTCATGTCGTCGGGCATCGTGCTCAATGATTCTGTCCACTGGGTCACCTTTCATAGTGGTTATGATTTTGGGTACCTTCTCAAGCTGCTCACTTGTCAGAACCTTCCCGATACCCAGGCCGGCTTCTTTAATCTGATCAAGATCTACTTCCCGACGGTCTATGACATCAAACACCTGATGAAGTTCTGCAACAGCCTCCATGGTGGGCTCAACAAGCTCGCGGAGCTGCTCGATGTCGAGAGGGTCGGGATCTGCCACCAGGCCGGATCGGACAGCCTGCTCACTTCGTGCACATTTAGGAAGTTGAAGGAGTCGTTCTTCAACGGCTCCACTGAGAGATATGCAGGCGTGTTGTATGGTCTGGGTGTTGAGAATGGACAGAATACTCATTGAGTAAAAAAAATCAGTATTATTAATAAGATCATGAATGAAAAAAAAAGGTTTGTTTGGTGAGTATATGTGCGTCTGATGCTTTCTTGTTTCTTATTTGTGTATTTCTAGTCCTTTGGCAGGAAAAGGTCGCACCTTTTCGTAGTTCTAATTATTTTGGTATATTGCCTTGTGCATGCTGAGGTTCACTTATACTTTCACCTGTTTATTTTTTAATGTGTTTGCGGCGAATTATTGTGATGTTGAATTATTTGAGCTGTTGCAACCATGCTGTTGATGTTACACGTCGCATTGCTTTGAATTTTATACATTTGTTTATGAGATACTGGAAGCTACATGATTTCTGTGTCGTTCAGTGGTGATCCAAGTTGTCTAATGAGGAAATGCTAGCATTTTCTGCAATGTGTCATAGTGCAAGGTATGTCTCTGCTCTTTCTTGTTCAAGTTATTGGTCCATAATCAATGCAAATTTTGATGCTGCTACCTTCTGATTATTTTAGCGCAATCTTTATCAAATTGATTAGCTTGCTAATTAATGAATTTGACTTTTCTGGGAGATGCATGTCATTATTGTGCATTTATTAGTTTCTATAATTTATTGTCAGTAGCAAGCCCTTTCTTCAGTTTGCTTAGTCAGCATAAGTCATTGTTACATTTATTGCTTAGAATGATTGCAAATGCTTGCATGGCAATTTCGGAGGATAATTTTAGCTCTTAGTGCTGGGTTGGCCTAGCATGGGATGAAGTAGAATTAGCAGTTTGTTTACTAAATTTCTGCTTTATTTTTTTTTTGTTGGAGAAGGGTCATGGCTTATATTACTGAGGAATCAGAATTAGCATCATCATCTTACAGCTTCTTCTGATGGATTTAATGAGCTGAAGAATTTGGGCGGGTACAAGGATGGAAGAGTGGTTCTCTTTTACTGAAAATTTTAGTTTTGGGGTTTAGATCAGTCGCTAGCCATTTTGGGTTGGGTAGATCTCCATAAGGAGGTGGCTAGATGTGTGAGGTTAGTGATTAGGATGAAGAGAATGAGTAGAGGAACAAATATGGAAGAATGTGCAAAGCAAAAGTTTTTAGCAATCTTTGTGAAGTTGAAATTGATGTTGAGAACTGAAGCCAGTTGCATTTGGTCATGAAGCGGTTGGTGATAGGATATAGAGTTGTATGACCTGTGAGAAGTCCACCATTAGGCATATACATATGAAGTGGTTGACATGTAGAATTGTCATTTTCCACATTGGATTACTGCCACATTTCAAGGTGACTGCTTCCTGAAAGCTGAATGACATCCCACATATGTATTAGATTGTCAGGTAACGTGGGCTATTGTAAGATGATATGAGCATGGCACTAGGAAATTAAGGTATGTTCATGGGATCTTTTCTTAACTTTATTGGGCCTGTAGACTTGGATGGTTTGATAGACGCATTCTTCTTTCTTTTCCTTTCTTTTTACCCCATTTTGTAACAAATAACTTGTTAGAATGGTCATTAATTATTTATATGTGCAAATATCATGGTATAATCCTGTTGTTGCTTATGCTCAACTTTTTCATGGACACAGGAACAAAGATCAAATTTGAACACGTGATGTTTCCCAGTGCATGACATAGCAAGAAGGGAAAGAGGACATACAAGGACATAAAGGAAAAAAAAATCATCCAAATTATATTATTCCATACAGAAATTATTATTTACTAGAGGATTTTCAGTATGGATGTTTCTCATCTGAACGTCCCAATCAGCTTAAGTATACAAGAAAAATGACATTTTGCAAAACTATTTTAATACCTGCATCCTTGACCGATCTCTAAAAAGAACAAAGGATGAGAGCTAAAGGCATTATGATGAGTTGAAAGAGTTTTTGTCTTTATCAAGTGTCTGATGCTTATCCGATTTGGGTACACACACACACACACACACATATATATATATATATATATATATATATATATATATATATATATATATATATATATATATATATTATCAAGTGTCTGATGCTTATCCGATTTGGGTATATATATATATATATATCGCACATTCGTGGAGCTGAACACAGAGTGTAAAGGTAACACAGCTTGTAAAGGTAACACAGTTTGTGCTTGTTTCATGGGTGGTTAGGTTTTTTCTATAAATTCAATAATTGAAACTGCAAGTTTTCAATGAGTGAACAGCAAAAGTGATACTGATTATGTTCTTAGTTCTTCTATTTATCAGTGTCTTTGACTTCAAGTCTGATACAATCTTCATACAATATCAAGTTCACTCTGATTGCTGCTTTGATGTTAATTACATTATATTTTGGCATTGAGTTACATCTTCTGCATTAAAGTTATGACTATGCAAGATGGCAAGCTATAATGGAAGATACATATGTTGGGCTTGCAGATATTGTGCACCAAGAATTAAATCTTCCTGTTATAAATGGATCCTTTACCGAAGGTGTTCAGGTGATGAGGGTGCAAATTCTGGCCCTGCAAATATTAGTAGTCCTCTGAAGTGTCAAATAGTTGGTATTGGAACTGGCATTTGGAATATTTCTGAGTTTCTTGCTGTTATTGTATTGCAGGGTTCTTTTGAAGTTTGCAAAGGGAAGCCAATCATATCCAGAGTACTCTTTACTTTATCAATTCAGAGAAGTGGAAACAAGAATGGTTTAGTGTGCAAGAACTGGATATTTTCTGTTGGAGAAAGCTCTGGGAACGTGCTAAGGTACAAGTAGCAAGGTACATGCTGACCTCCAAAAGTACCTCTGCAGCTTATCGTTAAGCCCCTTTCTAGTAAGATGTCTTGTATGTTCATGAAAATATCAAATATTGAGACTCTTTTTCTCATTATGTTACTTGGTGCTTTCCTTCTGGTTCTCATTATCTAATATTTCATCTTTTGATTTTGACTCAGATATTTATCCATAATGTACTTTGTCATGGCATAAAAGGACACTGGTTTCTCAGGCAAGTCAATGAAAATTAAGTAATGTATCCAATCCCTTCTTTTCTCTGACCCCGTTTCTCTTGATTCAGGACTCACTTTTCTGAGATGTCGCTTCTGGCTTATGTTGCTGATGGCAAGACAAACATAAATTCTCCCTCCACACTTTCTTTATTTATGCTGGTGTTCCCTTCCTCTTCTTGTTTTGCCACTTTTGACCCTAACATCCCCATAATTAGTAGGCTCATGTTATGCAATGTAATTTTCTATCCTCTTACCCATTTAAACATTGAAGGATAGTCCTATAGCCACCTGATAAAAAATTCCTTTACAATCTATCTGGCATTTACCGTTCATAATCTTCACTTACTAATTCATCATCTTCACTTTAGAAAGATTGTTAAAATGGTCAAAAAAAAAAAAAAAATTCCAAAGACCCTCCTCCAATAACTAGGACAAGACCTGTTGAGTATGGCTGTGATTACTAAATCCACATACACATGACATGCAATGCTTCTAACAGTTCCATCTATGCGTACAGGTTGTACATTAAACAATCCATTCCATAATAAAGATTAATCGAATTTTTTGAGGATACGGTGGTGATTCAAATTCCATTAATAAAATTCATGCTTTGCATCTATAGCTGTGTTTAGATCATCTAGATTGATATAGTCAAAGAGCTGGTGTGCTCCTTCTGTGGACAAGATTTTATGTTTCTTAGGCAGAAGCAGTCATGCAGTGTGTTCCTGAAAAGAAGGAAACGTGTCACCAAATTGCTACTTCTATAGTGTCAGCTAATATGGTTTCCTCCCCTGATTGTTGATTCATAACGTGCATGTGCCTGTGCTTTCTTAGAGCTGTTCTCTTATTTACGTTTTTATATGTGTGCTTGCAAAGAAAAGTCTGTCATGCAATGTTATAGGCAATGAAACAAAATAACCTATTATACAGCTTGTTTTAATTAATACTTTGCTCTTAATAAGACGTCTTTTTGTGATATCATGCATAATTCTGTCATACTATAAATCTAGGTGAATGATATTCGGTTACAACTGAGCATAATGTATTTAAGCTATGTGTCGTATATTATCATCCATTGAATATTCAGTTATGTTAAAGCTGCATATGCATTGTTATTCTTGACATTACATTTTTTTTAGTTTGTATTTAGCCAAAGAGAATTACAAGTTCTGAGAAAGGATCTTGGAACGTTAGTAGTCTTGACAAAAATAGTTCAGTTTGGAGAAGGCTTGAGGGTTTGGTTTTAGTTTTATTTGTTGCACGCATGCAACAATATACATCGTGTGGAATTTCTTGGTGGTCCTTTGCAATTATTTCTAGGTTTGTTTGGTACCTCGGCGCGTTCCTGCAGGTTCGGTTCAGATCTTCCTTGATTTTCTGAGGTGGTGTGTTGAGATCGTAGCAACTAGGATGATTGGTATTCGTGCCGCCTATATTATCTACTATATTTGGCTGTTTAGGAATAGTTTGGTGTTTGATTCTAGGAGATGTCTGACTAAATTTATTGTAGAGCAAACTCTTATCCTGACAACAGAGCTCACTGATGTGATTTTGAGATCCTCTGAGATTTGAGACTCCCATCTTGCTTATGAAAATCTCTTCGTAGGTCAATTTCGATGGTAGCATCAGAAATAAGAATGGAGGTGCCTGATTTATGATCCGTGGATCTCCTTTAAAACTTGTGGTAGTAGAGAGTGGTCACCTTTTTGAACCTACGATTTCCAGTATTGAGCTTCGAGCAGCTTGGGCGAGGATCATTTATGTGCGGCGGATCTTGCGAGCTTGGGCGAGGATCATCTATGTGTGTTAGATATTAGATGGATGGATCGGATGGCCGCGTTTGTGGAGCACTTTAGGAACATGCTTTGGATGGATGTGAGGACAACCCCAAGGCTCCTCAAGATAATTTGTTTTTTTAATTCTTTGAAATATATTTATACAAAATTTATATGAATGATCCATCTTTACCAAAAGAAGAAAAAAAAAAAAAAAGCTGATGTTTCGCTGAAAGGTTTCTAGTTGACCGTCTTCAAGTTGTTCAAGTTGTTATTGTTGCTGCATTCTTGATTTCGTTCGATTTGAGTCCCATGTGAACTCAATATCGCTGCATTATCTTTTATAGATATTGAACGTGCAAGGGTACATGCATTCTCAGGTGAATCGTGTAAATAGTTGATTAATATGGTCAATATGGTGAAAACCTGGTTTTAGTCTTTTCTGATTGCATTCTGTTGGGCGCATTCTATTCTATGCTCCCCATCGATTACATAATAATTAAATCTCTCTCTCTCTCTCACACACATCTGATAGATTAATATAAGCTTTTGCAAAACCAAGACCCTTGTTTTGTCATTTTTAATTGTATATAAACTTTATTAAATATTCAATATTTATTTGACATATGCAACTTCTCTGATATTTAAACAATAAGCAGTTCATTGAGCAGTTCAATATTTAAACAAAAATCATAGCAATCAAGCAGACTTCCTATTGCAGTTCATTAACTCTATCGGGTCCACAAACACATTCAGTTCTTGGTTCCAATCAGCATATGCCTATGACCAGCTAGGCTACAAATCAAAACAGATCAAAACAGGCTCCTCCTCAAGTTTAGATATAATTCTCGCCTCTCATATTTTTCACTGTGATCAATTAAAGAATTGATGATAAAGCGAACCTTTTTTTTAACAGAACAGGTCGATAACCATCAAAGTGACATGTAATTCCCGTCCTATGCAAAATTTTTCCTTCTTTTTTTTTTTAAAAAAAAATGTAACATAGTGGGCATTTTTCAATTAATAATATTTCCAGCCAGTGGACAAGTTCAATTCTCTGACATGAAAATCGGAACAACAGGAAAGAACAATAACGAAGTCAGAAAAGAATGCACTATATCATTGCATTTTTAATGAATGGTTAAATGCTAAATGAATGATTTTTTGTGAAAATAACTAGCAAATTGATACGAGAGAACAAACTGATGGAAAAATTCTCACCAGATCCCGCTGAAGTTGGTATATTTTTGATAGATATGCTGGAGCTAGTTTGTCAAAGCAGCAGCAAGAACATTAGTTATATACAGTACCCCTTACTTTTCTCACTTTTCTCGAGGTAGCTATTAGATCAAGATTGGCAGGTGCAAAGCAGCAAAGAACCTAAACATGAGGCACTCCATCAAACTCAAAACTTAACAAACTTTTCAGCTGTTCTAGCTTTCCATCACTCTCTGAGATGTGTTAGCTCAATGTACACATCTTACATATCTACTAGTCCCTTATTCAATGGTTTCTAGCTTCAGGCATTTAAAAAATAATCTGTCCAGAATCTCTCTTTATTCTAAATTTACCATCAGCTGCATTAGGAATAGCCTCAAAGATGACCTGAAATTATTTTTAAAAAATAGTGCTCTATGATCATTTAAGCATGTTTTCAAAAAAATTCAATGATTTACTCCTCATACTTGCTGGTGCAATTTCAGAAACACTACCATCCTCAGAAATTTGTATTCTTGGTGCTCGCCCTATCTGTCTATGCTTTTCCCAACTCCCATGAACTAAATCAGTACGTTAATCAACCAAACCAGACCACTTCCTCTCAGGACTCTCCCTTGGCCAAGTAGTCTAGCAGCCTCTATGACACAAAAAGAATCTGCCACCAAAACTATATCATAGCTGTAATGCACCTACATCATGTCTTTTATCCTTAATAATAGATTATGAAGCATTTACTCAATTCTTTACATATACATACATTAGTATATACATATATGTATATATACGTACAAAAAAAGAAATCCAGAATGGTAACATTGAAGAATCTCTCCCCCTCCATCCCCCACCCCCACCTAAACTGAACCCAATGACAACAGTAATCTAGAAAATGAGGAAATTGTAAGTGAAAAAATGATGCAAAGCTGTCTCAGTCCTCATCTTATTGCACGTACACACACACACACACAAAAGAGAGAGGCTTAGATAGAATATGTATATAAAAGAAACAGTAAAATCCAAATGCAACAACAGCCAAACTTCACTGGCATTCACTATCTTCTAGGTCCCTCTTTTTATTGCTTTCAAAATTTTGAACTTAATCCAAATCATTCACAAACAAACTCGTTACACAGTAAAACCAACTCACCAACACTAGAACCATTTCTTAGAGATGGTTGAACATAAATATATGCTAGTGATGCAGATAAAGAAAGTGGGGGGTGAGGGAAGAGAGAAAGGGAGAGAGAGCACTGACTACTTGACATTAGTCACATGCACTTTGCAAGTAAAGAATATAACGCCCAGCAAAACCATATGTAAGATTCAACTAACACGAGAAGTATATCAAGTTGCTTAAGAAAGGGGAAAAAGTATCAAATGTTGAACAAGACAATTTCAATCATGAATTCCATATATGTCTCTGGTTCATATGTATTAAAAGAGAGAGATCCTAGCACTATATACCAATCCAGGCCAAACCTTTTCAAAGACTTGAAAGAACAACTAAATATTCCCATTGACAAAGCAATTAGGACTAGCTAATTACTCAAAATGTTGCCACATATTATCCAACAGGAATAGAAAAAGAAAGTCCAAGCAGTAACATGAATTTCTAAGGCTCAACTGTTGTCACCTGCTGCCATTCCCCATCCACTGCTTCCTTCCACAATGTGACATTGTTATTCCCATCAGCTACAGCCAAGATGTTCCCTGTCAATGACCATGACACCCTCCAAACAGGGGCCTTAAAATCATACAGAACTTTACCCTGCCACTGATCACCTTCCTTTGCCACTGTCCATATAACCACAGTCCCATCCTGTGAAGCACTAGCGATAGTAGACTTTGGGAGCCCCAAATTTGGTGCCCAAGCCACATCTCTCACCCAGTCAGAGTGCATCTGAAGAGCAGGAAAGCAATCCATCTTCCAGCTCCCATTGTAAAGCTTCCACACTTTAACAGTGTTATCGCAGCCACCAGAGGCAAGTTTCTGGACAGGATCAAGCTGTCCCGAACCGACAAGGGCACCTGGTGCCATTGCCGGCGCCCATGAGATAGAAGTGACTCCAACTGGGTGGGCTTGATCAATCCTAGTAGTGTCCCAACCTCCATCTGTTCGTGCAGTAAGGACCGAGATGTTCCCATCTGAGGAGCCACATGCCAAGCAGAGGCCAAGCTCATGAGGTGCCCATGCAATTGAATTGACAGAGGACTTGTGTTCAGTGAAGATGTGTGCCTGAGCCCACTCATCAGGCTTGTTCCCTTCCTTCCATATGATCACGCGGCCATCATAGCTGCAGGAGGCAAGCATGGATCCAAACTTGGGGTGGGCCCATGCTACCTGCCAGACCGGACCCTGGTGGCCAGTCAAGGTAGCAAGATGCTGGTGCGAGGAGCCACTGACTCCAATAATCTTGATGGTAGAGTCAGAAGAAGCTGTCGCCAGGCGCTTGCCATAGTAGTCCATTGACACATCATGGACTACATCCTGGTGACCTGTTTCTATTTTCTGAGAAGGCATAGTTCTAAGTCTAAACTAAAAACTTTAAGTTCGTATTCGTTGCAAATTCTCTTGTTTAGTTGCTTCCAGTGGGCGACACAACTCTAGCTGGACAAAATTGCAAGGAGGCATTAAAATTGGTAGCCACCCAACTTGGTTGAAGCTAAGCATGGTTTAAAGGTGAGATGAATAAGTATAGAGCTCGGTCTTCTTTATCAGAACTTATATATCATAGTTTATGCATCAATTTCCAGTTCATTAAACACACTGCAATATTTTCCGGAATTTGTTACACAAGTAATGCAACCGATCCTAAAACACAACCGACATAGCAAGATTATGGAAAAAAATCAAAAAAAACGCAAACTTGATTCTTACCCTGTTATTAAAATTTAAATCCCTGCAAGCCTAGGAGGGGACACAGTCTCAGGGTTATAACCAATTCACCAGAGATAAAGATCGAATCAAGCAAAGTAAAAAGAATATGTGAATCGACCCTCACATCAATTTCCTTATAATCTATAACACTGAAAAATTATCAAATATTACATTATATTTTTACACAAGTTCACCAATCAGGCAAAGATGAGCAAGTTGAGATTATCCATAAAACTAAGTCATACATATATGATATATCAACTTTGAAAAACAAAAACCTCGGACACGAGTACATCAATCAGGGATCGAGTAAAACGGATTCAGCTCGAATGATTAGTATTTCGATTCCAGATCTCATCAAATAAGAGAACGCTGAGACCCACAAACCCTAGATCTGGCTAGAAAGAAATCGACAAAGAAAACCATAGCTAGATCCAGAAGCAAAGAACCAAATGGCATGATTTGAAATCAAAGAACAGATGAAAGTATTACCTCTTCGATATCTCGCGCTCGCCAGATCGGGCGCAAGGGCAGCGCTCCTCACCTTCGATCCCTTCTCTTTCTTCGTGGCAGCCTCTGTGCAGCGTTAAGAAGTTTCTCTCCCCTCGATCCGATATCGGGTCGGATCGGGTACGGGAGTTTATGAAGCATGTAACTAATACCCGATTCCAGAGCGCCAGACCCAACTTGGGCTGGGCTGTGGGCCGGGCCTGAGATAGCTCTCCGTTGGCAACGATGTTCCTTCCGTTAAGTTTTGCCCAATTCTGATGAGATGAGATGAGACGCACCCAGAAAACGGATTTTGCATATCGGAGATGGATAGTCTCCTTATTTATGGACTTTGCAAGAACAAAATCAAAAGAAGAATAATATATATTGAGAAATTCTTTGTATACTGCAGGCAGTGTAGAATCACGTGCACCGTCCGTGGTGATTGATTCATGTGCGGATCTGGAGTGCAACATGTGATTTTTTTTTTTTTTTTTTCGTCGGCTCCATACGGGAATCAATCACTGTGGGTGGTGCACGCGGTCTGCACCATCTGCGGTGCACAAAGAATTTCTCATATACATTTATGGTTCTTGCTAATTTTGCTCATGGATGTCTGAGGACATTTGCTCCAACCCATCTTGAATTTTCCTGACTATGTCTACTCCAGCCCATCTTGAATTTTCCTAGTTCAATACTCCTGAAATTTTATGTAATCTCTCACTTCTCGCCTCGAGATTAGAGTTCAATTTCGAGTGGTGTTGGTTTTTGTTTTCAAAATCCCGGTTCGTTGAGCTCCGGCTTGATCTAAATTTGGGGTGTGGTGGGCATGGGCTTAAAATCTAGTTGGGTTAGGCTTGGAATCTCCGCTGGTGAGGAAAAAAAAAAGATTTATTTTATTTTCCCCAAGGTTTAATGTAAGGGAGTTAGGGCCTTTGATCTTTCCTCGGGTCTTTTGTTTTTCTCCACAAGCCAGTGGTAGATAAGATATATAGCAAGTAGGAACAATCACCCCAATGAAATATTTGCTGATTAAGAGAGAAATGCTTGTACACAAATAAGGTTCAGTAGACGTACATGCACTGCACCACACAATAGATATTTTGTGAACAATCAAAGGGGGAAGAGAACTGTTGAGTACGTAGAAAAATAGTAGGAAAAAAAGAACAAAAACAAGAGACGAAATAGAAAAGATAAAGAGAGGTACTATTGACTAAAGAGGGGAATTAGGCACTTAAAGAAGATGTAACAGTTACTAACAGTCTCTGAAGGTGCTTGTGAACCCAACGCACAGACACCGTAGAAAATATCTTCATGAAAGGTTTGTGTCAGTTTCTCTGGTTTTATAATGTCACGAAATTTGTTTGAATTATACTCTCACTCAAAAGAGATCATGTTGTTGATCTTGTAAACTACCACAGTAGGACCAGGGCCACACAAGTCCTGTTGGCTATGCGGGATGCTGGTACCCAATCACCATCCCCGCATCCGCTGTAGAGACCGAAACACCCACCAATTTGTCGCCATCTTTAACCCCCACCATCACCGAGAATTATTGAAGATGCTCGAATTTCTCATCCGATAGCACCCCTTCGACTCACAAGCAGGCAAAGCCCTTTGCAGTCCAGCGTTCCTTTCAACATGTTTGTAACATAAGCATACAACTAGTCTTTTCAATATACTTTAGAGGAATGTAGAAACTATGCTACAAGGCCATAGGAATGCAAATTGTGTCGGAAAAAAATATATATATAAAAAAAAATCAAATCTATTATCATATATTTAAACCACGGTAACCAGTATTATATCATTATTTTGATTTATATTTAATACATCAAATTTTTATCAGACTCGCCATCTTCCATGTCGAGTCTTGTTAATTACAGTGAACACATGATCGCCGTGAAGACGACTTTGAAACGTAGACATGAACATGTGCAAGACCACAGACATTATTTCTAACATTTCCACCTACACACGATATACACCACTAAAAAGTACATCAGCATCAACCAACGGCTATTTACAGCGGACCAAAAGAAGAAATTTCTCAAACTATTTCTTTTTTTATTCCAGCAGAACGTTATCCATTTATTTGCCAAAGAGGGATTTGATCCACCAAATGCCCTTGGTGTCCTTGGGACCTGCCTCCGCCTCCGGAGGAGGGTCTGCTTGCGGCGTCTTGTGGAGTTTCTTCACATCATACCCTTCTTCCTTAGCCTTCTCCAGCAACAGGTTGTAGACCTCGTCATCCATGTGGGTCTGCCTGCATAGAATCTGTCATCCCAACCAAAGATATTAATTACCAAGTAATATTACCATCATCGGATCTCTCGAAACCGGAGAAAAAAGGCAAAATTGAAGGAAAGTAGTAACTTAATTTATACAGAAGAAACAGCAACATACCCAGAGGTACTTCCTGGAGGGCTGGCCGATGAGTGCGTACTGGTAGTCGTCATCGATGTAGAGGACCCAGTAGTCGCCAGTCACCGGAATTATAGGAAAGAAGGGTGGCACGTAGAACTTGACCTTGAGCTTGGCCTCGTCGCTGTTCGGGTTCGCTTTGTAGGCGGTTCCTTCGATGGCGTCGCGCTTGCCGTCGCTCCACGTCTCGTTCAGCACGTGGACGGTGCCGTCCGAGTTGAGCGTGTAGGTGGCCCGCGTGTTCTCCCCGTTCTTGGGCTGGAAGAAAGAAGGGAACGACGCGATCTCGTACCACCGCCCCATGTACCGCTCCACGTCCAGGCCCTTCACCACCGTCATCTCCTTCGTCGACGTCGTCGCCATGAGATTTTAGTTTCTTTCAGCGATGGGTTGGTTATTGGGTGGGGTTTTGACAAGAGATTGGAAGCCTGGAGCGGGATGGAAGAAAGGAAAAGGGGCTTTTATCGAAGGCGGGAGGAGGTGGATGTGGATAAGGGAAGAGGCAAGGAGGGAGACGTGGCGATTCTCCAGCGTCACGTTTTCGTGTCTGTGGGCTCGGGTGGTTTAAGGGAGGTTCTAGATCTCCACGGTCAGACAGGGAACCGGTGGGGGACGCGAAAGGGGATTTTTTTTTTTTTGAAACGATGAGGAACAATGATGAATGGGTTTTGGTCACCTTCAGGTGAGCCTGCCTCTGCTCCAGGCGCCTATTTTCCTTGGGAGTTCAAACTTCCTCCGTAGCGAGGGTTTTGTTCTTTCGATGGCGATTTGGACGTTGGTTTATTCCTACCGGGGATGTGAGTGAGACTTCTCCTCTGTTCCTAATAAGCGAATGCTTCAGTTGCTTGGGAACGGTTTTATGAGAGTGAAAGGCTGAAAGGAGTAACTTGCGGGGGAAGGCAACCCTGGGTGTTTTGGGGAAGTCGTTGGCTGTCTCTTTGACTCGTGCCACCGGTGGCAATTTATTCTACCTCAAGGTATATCTAATTAAAATTTAATAAAAAATATATGATATCAAAAAAATTTATTGCAATGATAATATCATGTCAAATTTATAACAATCCAATCAAAATTTGAAAATTGATGAAATAGTATGGATATTATTGTGCTCATGAGTCAAGAGATCGAATGGTTCATATGGTTGGTTGTACCTCCGCTTCGCATACGTGAGGTATTGTCCACTTTGACTCATAACTATCTTTAGACTTCAGTGGACCTTAAGCTTTAATGGATTTTTAGGTTTCAATGAATCTTGATCATTTAGAGCCTCATGATTTTTATTTTTTAAAAAACGTCTAATATTGAGAGAAAAATTTCAATCCATATGAATCATATTTTCTTTGACTCATAATCGATGTGGGACTAAAAAAGTCTTCACTACAGCACAATAGGTATCATCATGAAAATCGATAAAATACATAGCAATCAATGAAATACAAATATTTTCATTGGTTATGATAAATTTGACGCATATTACCATTGCAACGTAGTTTTTTTCGTATGATACCATATAAATCCTCTTCATATCTTTTTATCCGAGTTGTTCGACCTGATTGAACATGTAAAAAAATTATATACCTTATTTATTTTTTATTAATTATTTTTTAATTAAAAAATATTGTTATTCATCAACCTTTTATTTTACTCTATATTATATGAAAAATTAAAAAATATTTTTATATTTTTATTTATTTGATTGTATAAAAAAATTTATAGTTTTATCTGATCTAATTTGTTAGCCTATCCCGTCTAAATAGGCGAGGGAGACAAGATAGATAAAGTGGGAGAGGAAAGAGGATGCGAGATCGTTTCCAGAGGCAAACAGCAAGGGAGCAAGCGATACAAGGATCAAGTGGTGGATCACAACCATGCGATCATCCGCAAGGCACTTTCTCTTCTTCACCCAGTCAAGCCTATCCATAGGAAAGAAATGGGTTAAGAGACAAGATACTGCCACAAGCTCTCAATAAGTCATTACTTCCAATGGAGGTTGTTGACTCGTTTAACAGTATGGCTATCATATAGTGCACGCAAAATGAATAAAAAAAATTCTCTCTCTTTTCCTATAAACTAATATTTTAATGTTGATGACCAAATCCATTGATAGTCCTGCCCATACTAGTTCCATTGCTCAGTGGGCCCAGCCCAAACTCCTCCAGATCAGTTTGGTTCTTCCTTGGCTTTTTTCAATAACCGAGCTTAATCTAGTCCCATGAAGATAAGGAGGTAGGAGATAGGAATGACAACGAGTTGGATATAGATTGGATAGACTATTATTTATATCCATCTTGTACATGTCTCAGGATAAAATAGTGCAAATATTCTGCTATAGTACTTTTCAATTAAATTGTGGTTGATTGCTTGGTATCTCTCTTTTTTGTGCTTATATGGATGCGAGATATTAACTTAGAAATACGGTGTCTATTATATTCTTTCTAAAGATGGGTAAAAATAATCCCATGCTAGGCCATAGGATGATTTTCTTTTTTTCAAAAGGGAAAGATAGAATTAATCAAAATAACTTCCCAATTATTATTCATCACTAAATATAAAAATTAATGTTTATTTAAAAATCAAGAGATCAAAGTTTGAATAAATAATAACAAAATGCATAAGTGATACCAAAAACTTGCAGCAAAGCTGTGCACATGCTGAAAGATAACACTATGTTACTTCAATTTGCTTTTGCTATAGATAGCTACAAAATCTTCTCATAGTATGACCGTCTGTCACATTCTAGACAAAGAACTAGTTGCCTTTCTACAATAATCTGAACCAATCTCATTTATGCGATTAGCTATAATTACAAATAAAACATTTTTAGAGCATATCTGATAAAATTTAGTATATAAGAAAGCCTAAATTACCATATATACTTTCTTATAGTATGAGTCCAGCTTGTAGTTTTCACTTTGACCATTCGTTATGGCTCTCGGCGGACAAAACAAAATCTGCACCCCCAGTAAAAATCCTGGGATGACATGTTGGATGCCCATGCTTTTTCTTTTTTTTTTTTTTTTGGCCTACCACTGCAAGGTACGAGAAAATTGACATAGGATTGGTAAAAGATTCTAAGGTCTTAAAACGATCTGATCTCACTTGGCATTGTTGGGTCAAAATAGCAAAGTCATTAGGATTAAGCCGCCTCCACTGTTTGGTAGGTTAGAGAAGGGTACCAAAAAGAAATATGCCAGAAGTGGTACTTAAGCCCCCCTCTCCAATGTACTTGAGTTATCTCCTGTCGGGGGGGACCGAGGGATGGTCCAAACTACATGGGACACTCATGTTATACATTGATTAAGCTATTACGTAGTTTTACAATGACTATAT
This sequence comes from Elaeis guineensis, assembly GCF_000442705.2. Taxonomy (NCBI): domain Eukaryota; kingdom Viridiplantae; phylum Streptophyta; class Magnoliopsida; order Arecales; family Arecaceae; genus Elaeis; species Elaeis guineensis. The sequence continues at coordinate 4,194,984 of NC_026000.2, forward strand.
GATTGTGTTTGGTAGCTAACAATCTATTTAGATTGATGATAATTTAAAATAAATTTATTAAATTATTATGTTTGATATGTTTTTGGGATTGCAATCTAATTTGCTTCTCAGAAGACAATCTAAATTGCATTAGAAAAAAATAACTATTCAGATTATTATTTATTTGATAATATTATAAAAAAAATTTTGAATAAAATTATTTTTTTAAAAAAAATTATACAAAATTCATTCTTCCATTCTTTCCTCCGACGGCTTTTAGCCTCTTTTTTTTCTCCGAACTCTCCTGTACCCTTGTCGCCCTCGACCGTCTCCTATTTGCCGGGCACTCTCGTCATCCTCACCACAATTCTTACTTCTACACTGACATCGATCTCTCTTCTCTTATCTCCATCATCGTTGTTCCCTCCTCCAACTATCCAATCGCTGCTCTCTCCTCTCACGTATATTTTAAAAATTTTAATTAAAATTTAAAAAATAAAATAAAATTCTTCCTTAATAATTTAAAATTTTATAAAATTTTATAAAAATATTTTAAAATTTTAATTTTATATTATTGATAATTTGATTATCATACTAAATATATCAATTAAAATTTTTAATAATTTTATTATAATATTATCTATATATATTAAATATAATAACCAATATTATTAATAATTTAATAATAATAATCAAATAATCTACGTCATCTCTCAAGGTTATTTAACGACGCATCAAACGCAACCTATTTATTTTCTGTTGACAACTCTTCACATCACTCACCGAAATGTTGCGGTTGTGCCGACTCTCGTCCCTCTGGTTAATTATTCCGCCTCCACTTCTCCTCTGACCGAACATCCCCCGTCCTGCGCACGGCTGGTTGACGACAGCAAAAGATCTTTCCATAGAATTTGTTGAAAGGATCAGAGCCGTCGACGCTCGCAAAGGTAGTAACACCAAAGAAAGGGACAAAGAGCGAGAGAGAGAGAGAGCGAGAGCGAGAGGGGATGGGCGGGTCACGGCGGTCGGGGGCGTGCGTGAAGTGCTGCCTGGTGTTGTTCGCCGTCGCCTCCGCTCTCTGCGTCTCGGGCCCAGCTCTCTACTGGAGGTACAAGAAGGGCTTCACCGGCATTTCCTCCTACCCTTCTTCCTCCTGCGCGCCCTGCGTCTGCGACTGCCCCCCTCCCATCTCCCTCCAGAAGATCGCGCCTGGTACCCTTTTCTTGATTTCATGCTCCCCTTTCATTCGATTCTTTTTTTTTTTCTTTTTTTGCCAAATTATTCTTGATTTTGACGATTGTTTAGCATTCGATGATGTGTTTCGAGGTTTGGCATGAATTTAAGTCGGGACCGTTCTTGACTTTTGCTTCAATTTCTGAAGATTGCTAATGCTTGATCGTGTGTCGCCGAGGAATATGGATGAAGAAAATCCAATTTCCTATTGCCTGGGTATTTTTCTCTGATGTTAGAATGGGTAGCTAGATATGGAGGGAATCATTAGTTCCTGAGCTAAAACTCTTTTGAGTTCTTTTTTTCCCACCTGTTGGGATGGTATTTTCTTGCAAATTAGTAATGTTACCCTTTCAACTGGATTGTTTTGGCATATGTTGACCTATTCCTGTGTGAATTCCAGATTTCCTTCTAGTGTATCTATACGTGTGACTGCCTCAAGATATCTTGTAGCCCTGAAACCTTCCGTTCATACCAGATAAGCTATGAAGGATATGTTAAATCAAACAACAAACTAGTAGAATCACATGCTTATTTGTCTATGATCTACGCTATATGGTTAGTAGCATTGAAGGGATTCATGGATTCGGATGGCTAAAAAAGGGTTTGCTCCCCATCCTTCCAACAACCTTCTTTTGAAGAAGAAGCAAGTGATTACCTTAATACACAATGTATCTTTCTTTCGTGTTCAGGCTGAAGCATATGAAAAAAGGAAGAACCTTGATATATTGCATTCATTCATTACTTAGAAGGAATCACTGGAAAATGGAAGCACTTATTTATGAAACACCTTCATACAATGCGTTCATCTCTTGTTGGAAAAGACTTTCTAGGAATTGCCTAGAACTTTCATTGTAGCTCTTTAGATTAGAGGTATGAAGTTAGCCTCTTTTGCCCCCCTTCCCCACCATTTTGTTTGAGTGGTGAAGTTCATTGTATCATCTTAGTTGACAGGGCCTTGCTGCAAGACATTGACATTGAGGATATACACCAAGCTAGGATATTCACTTCGAAGACTATAGCTAGATCACAGAGGATCGATTTATCCATGATGTTTCTTGTGATGTTTTAAGATGAAAATTGATGTTTGGGTTTCTTTGTTGTGAATGAATTCGCATCAATTGGCACTACATTTTCATATTTTATTATACATCCTTTGAAAGGAGCTTACTTTTACTGCAAACTATTCATTCAGAAATGCTCATCTTCTTTTGATGACTGCATTTATATCTTCTTGATTCTTGTAATTCCAAATTATGTGATTTCTGCAGTATGTTTGGTCATTTTAACCGGTGACTTATTGAATTTTTATTCTTTTGCAGGATTGATAAACCTCTCCATTACAGGTTTAAACTCATCCCATGAACAATCTCTCTCTCTCTCTCTCTCTCTCTCTCTATATATATATATATATATATGCTTTTAAAGAGGTTAAGATACGGTGCTTAATTTGGCATAGCTCTTTTCATTTATCACCAAATTTAATATATGGAATCCAGCCTTTTTCTTTCTCATTCCTGCCAGCTTTGCTCTCATTTTCTTCACATTTGAGTATCTAACATGCTAGGCATCCGATTTTCAAATTTTGGAATGTAAAACATATTCTCTAGCATAGGCATTTTTAAATGTTCATCTCCATGCCAGAAGAGAGTGAAAGGCAATGCATGCTTGCCTCAGTCTGCTAGTCTTTGCCTCATAAAATGGGTAAAAGTTGCTTTTATGTTTAGTAGTTTAGCATTCATACATATTGCACTTTTGCTTCATTTTTCTGCAGTTGAATTACCCACGAGTTTCATCAAAGAGTTCTGTAAAAGCCTTGGAATGTTGTTTCCACTGTATAGATATCCTGTGGATGCATGTATTCATGATGTGTTATGCATTCAGTAAGTGCCTCATTGTATCTGCTGCATGGAACAAAATGACATTTGTGAATTGTTGTTCACTTTTTGTGAAGGTGGAAACTTCAATATTGAACTTATTTCTTATCATCTTGTAGAGCTGCTTCAATGTTGATGTGGTCCTCATCCCTCTAACAGTTTGACTTTGAAAATTATTTCAAAGAAATAGATGGCTTAAGACCGGATGGATCATAACACCAAGAGCTGTTAGCTGGGGAGAATGGATAATTGGTAGGACTTAGTCTGATTTTATCTTTTGGTATATTCAGAAGCAAAAGTAATTACCATGATAAGAAAACTGATTGTAGAATGGAGTAACTTCATATTGTGCTAAAAAATGCAGAATGAACTTGCACAAGTGTCCTGGCAGCTTGGCCTCTTATTGCGTACTATGATACTTTGTGGTTTGAGTGGCATTGTTCTTGTTTGTCTTCTCTTGGCTTCTTGCTTGCAAATGCTCCAAAGGAATGGAGGCTATTGTGGATAAGAGCTCGGCTCGACACGTGAGATATTGTCCGCTCTGACCCATAGGCCTCATGATTTTACCCTTCAAAAAGCGCTTCACGTGAGAATGATGATTCCCTCCTTATAAGCACGATTTTCTCCTTGACTCACAACCGATGTGGGATTATTGGTGTTCTCCACATTACTAGAACCACAATGGAGTCCTCAGTCAAGGAGGACTTCGATGTGTACAGTCTGAGGAGCCCCACAGTCAGCCGAGGCGAACCTCGACCCCTACTTAATGTACTAATATATTGCTTTCAAAATTTGGCTAGGCTAAAACTATCGGAGGGTGTTGTTTAATTCACAATGGTGAAATACAATCTACCTTGGAGTCGCGGATCTGCACACCAAAAGACGAAAAAACTCGCTGGATTGGCTCTGATCGGACCCTCCGATGCTTAAATCAGATCGGACTTTGGAAGAATATGAATAATGAGATTATAATAAAAAATTATGGTATAAACTGTTATCCTATTTTGGTTGGCTTGATTTCGGATGGCTTTATCTCTTTTCATTTTTGGCCTTCTCGACTTTCTGACAAGCTTGATCTTCTCAGATTTTTTATGAGGTCGACTTACTCGACCTTCTAATAAGATCGACTTATTCGGTCTTCCGATGAGGTCGACTTATTCGGTCTCTTGATGAGATCGACTTATTCAACCTTCTGATGAGATTAGACTTTCTCGATCTTCTAATGAGATTAGATTTTGTCGATCTTTTGATGAGATTGACTTATTCGACCTTCTGATAAGATTGAATTTCTTAGCCTTCTAATGAGGTCGATTTAGTTGGCCTTTTGATGAGGCTGACTTACTCGACCTTCTGAGGAGGTTGGACTTTCTCAGCCTTCTGATGAGATCAATTTATTTGATTTTCTGATAAATTAGACTTGTTCGGTCTTCTCATTTTTTTTCGATCTTGTCAGCCTTTTCAGTTTTCTTGGCTTTTTCAGTCTTCCCAGCTTCTTCGATCTTCTCAGTCTTCTCAGCTTTCTCAACCTTTTCAGTCCTCTAAGCTTTGTCAGCCTTTTTAGTTTCTTCAGTCTTCTCAGCCTTCTCGATTTTATCAGTCTTTTCAGCTTCCTCGATCTTTTCAGTTTTCTCGACTTTTTTAGTCTTCTCGGCCTTCTTAGCCTTTTCAGCTTTTTCGGATTTTTCGAATTTTTGATGACCTGTGGACCTACACTGAGGAAAGAAAAGAATATGATGGATGAGGACTTATGAGCCTCTCATCATAAGAGCTTTGAGTTGTGGGAGTCTTTTTCTCTCCAAGTCTGTCTTTTTTTTTGGGTCCCTTGGCTCTGTTTATATAGGTGTAGAGTAAGGATTAGTCATGGTTGGAGATAAAAATTAAGGGATAAGATATAACTCTCTCATTATGAGCCCTCACCTCCTCTTTTTATTTAGATATAAATCTGTCATAATCATCTTTCTATTTTTAGATTATCTTAATAGCAAATATGTAACTATCTAGAATTCAAACCTTTATAAAATTATTTGCCATGCGTCCATTCATGATAGGGAGGCTGATTTATATGCCATATCATTTGCCTTCCACTTCTGAGTCTGAGTCATTTTTTTAGTGTTATTAGAAACAATTTTGGTGGTGCCCGCACCTTTTCATTAGATCGGTGCTTAGTCGACTAAATCGAATCATCCCGAGCCAAAGCTCGAATCTTTCATTAGGTTGGTGCTTAGTTGACCAAGTTGAATCATCCCGAGCCATAGCTCATACTTGTCGTTTGGTTGGTTTTTGTCCGATCAAGTAGAATCATCTCTAATCAGAGCTCGTACTTGTTGTTAGGTCGGTGTTCAGTCTACCAAATTGAATCTTTTCGAGCTGAAGCTCATACTTGTCGTTAGATTGGTGTTCAGCCGATCAAGTCAAATCATATCGAGTCGGAGTTCATACTTATTGTTAGCTCGGTGTTCAGCAGACCAAGTTGAATCATTTCAAGCCGGAGCTCATACTTGTCATTAAATCGGTATTTAACCGATCAAATCGAATCATTTCGGTCGGAGCTAGTTGATTATCCATGTAGTCAAGATTTGGAGGTCCCTGTCGAAGCCGGGGTGACCTCAGTTGATCTTCCTTGATTGCTTGGATGGATCTAGATCCTTAGTTGATTTTCCGCTTTCCTTGCTTCCGGTGTTTGGCTTACTGCATCTTCAACTCAACTCGTTTCTGATATGAGGAGCGATTCGTAGAGATCTTTCTTGGTTGAATGAGGTCGGTGTCAATTGGATTGCTCCGAGTTTATTGCAGCTTAATGTCATCCGGGATGGATCTTTTGTTGCTTCACATTGAATGTCGTTCCTGTAATAAGAAGATATAAGAAATGTGAAATGGAAGGCTGAAGAGTTAGCCCCTTCCTGGCACGCTAATCTATTGCTGCCAAAATCTGACCTAGCTAGAACTATCAAGGGGGCGTTGTTTGATCCACGATGTTGTGGTATAATTGGGAAGGGCATCTTTAGTCTCAAATTGGTTATGAATCAAGAGGGAATATGGCTTATATGTATTAGAACCTTCTCTCCCACTCGAGGCACCTTTTGAAGGGCAAAACTGTGAGGCCCATGGGCCAGAGCAGACAATACTTTACGTGTTGGGCCGAGCCCTTGTCTACAACAGGGGCCATGTATGTTAATGCTTGCTTCATCATTTCTTTAGGAAGATCATTGTGATTTGTGAAGGTTAACTCAAAGAGGATCAATTCTTTGTGATTAAATTTCATAGTTGGTAGGATTAGGTGATTCACTTCCAAGTTCAGTGTCTTTTTATTACCAAAATTTCCCTGTGCTGAGGCTGAGCATGGAAGAAAATATGTGAAAAGAAAAAATATTTGGAGGAAGAGAATTATGAAAATGGTTTTTGTCAAACTTAAATGAAATGATTCGCTTGCATAGACACATACATTAACCACCATTCTGAGAAAATGTTCCTTGTATGCAACAGAGAATGGTTTCTCTGTACTCCCACAATGTTAGGTAGTTAGATTGTGCCTTTGTTTTACATTTGTTTGTGGATTGTGTGTGTGTACATGAGATGTGTGAAGCAATGTTGTATCTTAAAATTAAATAGTCAAATTTCATTGTATCTAAGCATCCTGAAAGTGCCTGGCTTCCTGTTTGTGATATGAATGGGGTTTTCTATATATGGATCGTAGCTGCACTTGAAATTGTTGTTGAGTTGCAGCTCCAATAGTGTCAATTAATGGAATATCATCATTATTTTTAAAATGAACTGTGGCATCTGAAAAATCACAGGACTGTAGAATCTACAAGCTCCAACCTAGCCTACTCCATCCACTGCTTATTCAGTTGCTTAAAGGCTTTATGCTCGGTATTTATGCATGTAATATCAAAGGAGAGAATATTTATCAGCATGAAATTACTGCTTCATTGTCATTGACCCTGTTATTGCCTCTTCACCTTCTATATTTGTATTGATGTCTCAGTTTGTAATATGATCCAGAACTATTCTCTGTTCTTATCATACTTGCTGGTGGATATACTGTTTCACATGACAGATTGTGGGAAACATGATCCAGAGCTGAACATGGAGATGGAGAAGCAGTTTGTGGATCTCCTCACAGAGGAGCTGAAGCTGCAGGAGGTTGTAGCTGAGGAGCATACCCATCACATGAATGCCACCCTTGTTGATGCAAAAAGATTGGCTTCTCAGTATCAAAAAGAGGCTGAAAAGTGCAATGCTGCAACAGAGACATGTGAGGAGGCCAGAGAACGGGCCAAGGCAGCCCTTGCAAAGGAGAAGTTACGAGTGGAGAGGATTTTCATTAACAATGATTCCATCATGGTTATCAGTTGGATCTGAAACGAGGTGTAGTGTTTGAAGGCTCATCCGTTTCTCCGCGACATTTAGAATTTTTTTCATCATTCCATCGTGGTTTGTGTTCAGTACATCTATCAGAAAACGAACAGCACGATAAATTGAATTGCATCATTTGTTATCGAGTACGTTGGAGACTGGGTTTAGGGAGATACTTGCCCATGAATTTTATAAGATATTTTGGATTATATTTAAATTATAGTAGTGTGATCGAAGAAGAAGAAGAAGAAGAAGAAGAAGAAGAAGAAGAAACAAAGAAAGAAAGAAAGAATAAACGCTGTCAATCTAAGCCTAAGCGGCCTTCCCACCAACAATAAGAAATTTTGCACGGTGGACCAGCATTTGATGGCCAACCAGGTACTCTGAGCACTGTTCCGTTTCTGTGAACCAAGCATTGATTATTTGGAGCTTTGTCCGGATCCAGTGGCGGTGAAGAAATCATGGCCAGGATGTTGGACTAAGAGTATCTCTACTAGTATGCGTAATAGACTGGTATTGATCCTCTAGGACTAGCTTCCACTTTCTAAGCTGGATTGGAATGGAGATGGAGATGACCTTACGTTCATTAATCGCAAGAGAATTCTTGGGTGATAGGTCCCCCGGCCTCCTAACTGAAGACAATGCACGCTGGGAGTAGGTTAGTGGCGTTCTTCGACCTGCAAGGCATCAATATAAAAGATACATCAAAAAGATATTTAAATTCTTCTTTTTTTTTTTTTGGGTAAAAATTTAAATTCTTCTTTGTTAATAGGTAATTGTATCCTAATTTGCTGGGGTAATAAAATTTAATTTCTTTAGCAAGGGACAACAGAACCCAAAGGAAGACAACATCACTGCCTGTTGCCAAAGTTGAAATTGGATCCGGCCGGACCGCATTGACATGTATCTAAGCGTGGTCTACAAATATTTTTTAAATTGAGTAATTCTTTATACACCACATACGATGCAATAGGAGTGTATCATTCAATAATATTAGAGTTCGTAGCGCACTTAGATGGAATAGATACTTAATGCCGCTCAGTTTTTTTTTTTTTAATTTTCAGTGGCAAAAATATCATACGTTCCATAGAACAAAGAAAGAATAATATTATTATTTTATCTTATATGATTTTTTATGAATATATATTACGTTCTGAATAATATATATAATTTTTTATATTTTTATGACATTCTGAACAAAATATATAGCTTCTTAACGTCTTATACGATTTCCTATGAGTATATATGACATCCTGAATAATATATATGATTTTTGGTGAATATATATTACATCTTAAACAATATATATGGCTTCCTGTGAATATATATAATATCTTGAATCAGAGATGGATCACATCAACTTTTACAAGGAGACTAAGAGAATATAAAAATTAAAAATATTAATAAATAATTAAAATTTATTTAAATAATTTTTTTTATAAATATTATTTGAATTGAACATGACGTTCTTTCATAAAACTAAATTCATTAATAATGAAATCTTTTTTTTTCTATTCTTTTTTTTCTTTTTTTTTTCTTTCTTCTTTCTCTTTCTTTCTTCTCGTGGGTCTTGGGCCAAAATAGGGGACCGAACAGTCTCTTTTTATATCTCAAACCAGGGGTCACGGTCGATGCGACTGTGGTCGACGACAGCCAGGGCTGCTGCACTGCAGCCCATCCATACTAGTCCAACGATCGATGATGACCACCAGTATTGGAAAATCCCAAGAAAAACAAGAAATTGAACAAGGGAAAAATAGGGAAGGGAAAATCTTAAAAAAATCTAACGAACACAGCAACCGATGGCAATCACTGACATGATGAGAAGGAAGGATAAAGTAGATTGGGCCTTGAATTTTGATTCTCCACCTCAGATTCTCGATGGCTATGCAACAGCTTCTAAGGTGGAACTCTAGTGATCCCCGTCAGATTGGGCCTTGAAATTTGATGGGATGAAGAGGGAAGAGCCGAACTCCTCCCCGATGGAGGATTTCCAACTCTGATCGAAGTCATTCGGGAAGAAGAAGACTCCTTCACCGAATCTTCTCTCAATTCTTTTTTTTTTTTGCTGAAACTGGGTTATTACATTCTCGAAGTTGTATTTAATAGCAGCCAATTTCAAGAAGGACCAAACATCTATATATATATAATTTTGTCTAAAAAATCTAAGGTATATATAGAAGTTGTGGAAAAGTTGGAACTTGGCACCCCACCAACCCCCCCCTAGGACAGTCCGCTTCTATCCTGAACAATATATTATGACTTCCTGACATCTTATATGATTTTCTGTAAATATATATGATATCCTGAACAATATATATGACTTCTTGATGCGTTATATGACCAACAAAAAGTCATATGTGATATTGAAAAATCATACATATTGTTCAGGATGTCATATACATTTATAAGAAGTCATATATCATTTAGGATATCATATATATTGACAGAAGGTTATATAAGGCAATATAAAGCCATATATATTGTGTAGGATATCATATATATTCACAAGAAGTCATATGTATCGTTCAGGACGTCATAGATATTTACAAAAGTAATATAAAGCATTAGGAAGTCATATATATTATTTAAGATATCATGTAAATTCACAGAAAGTTATATATATTATCCAAGATGTCATATATATTCATAAAAAATCATACAAGCATCAAGAAATCATATATACTATTTAAGATATTATAAAAATACAGAAAGTTATATATATGATTTAGGATATCATATATATTTACGAAAAATTATACAAAATATCAGGAAGTAATAATACTATTCATTTTTTATTCTATGGAGAAAAAGATATTTTTGTTATTAAAAATTAAAAAAAAAATTGGACGATATTAAATATCTGTTCTATTGTTAAATATGCTACGTATTCTAAGATAATTGAGTGGTGCATTTCACGTCAACTTTATTGCACCACATGGGGTGCACAAAGACTCTCTTTTCAAACTTTAGACTGGAATATCGAACCGATCTTTGGGGCCGGGGGCGTGGGGCCAGGACAGGCCAGGCTTGAGTTAGACTTCAGGCTGGCCTAGGATAGGTCGAAACTGAGACCCAACCATCTCGGGCCAGCATAATAGCCCGACCTGAATGCGGTCGGGCCTGATTTGCCTTGGACCAACCCGGGCCTCTGCTGCCAACTAACCGACAGTAGGTACCACCCAATGACGTAGCGACCCACAAATTGCTCCAGAGCAATACATGAACACATGATGTCAACTTTAGCTGCACACTGGGGCCATGCCCCGGAACATTGTAATAAAATGTTCTCGATGTTAGGGTCTTGATCGATGCAAAATATTGTGCCCAATTGTGCTCACTCCCCCTTTTTTTTTTTTTGCAGTGGGCAATTGTAACACTTGAAGCATCCTTGGTTGTACAACGTTTGCACCCAATGCAATGCATGGTTCATACTTCACCATGATAATGAAAATCTAATGGTACACTGCCAAACCAACTCAACTACGATTAATTGGCAAGAGGCGGCATTAGTTAGTGTTCGATTTAAAAAAAAATTCCTAATTAAAGATTGGCTATGCTCCTCTTAAGAGAACAGGTTTTTGACATCTTTTTGGTCTCAAAGCTTCAAAAGAACAATCCCTCTCCATGCACTTAGTTTATTTAACATTTGAATTGACTCTAAAAGAGTGATGTCTGGTCGTCTCTTCTACTTTGGAAAGCTCGTTTTAACAGTAGTTCATTATTTCCCTTTCAAAACCTGCCAAGAAGTAAAATTCCGTCCCACTGGGTAAAGGTTCCTTGTCCTCAAGATTTCAGAACTAATAAAGCTACCGACGTTACTTCAATTCACTGTCACTGGTCAGCTAATAATACTGTCAGCTCGGAGTATAGCATTCATCAAATCCAGCATCTGATCCTAGAAGAAGAGCCATTAACACATACCTCTGTAAGTCCTTTAGATGCCTGAATTAATTTAAATAATGTCATCAATATATGACCCATCATTAAGACCTGGCCCCATCTTTTATTGTCCAAATTGTAGGAAATCTCTGTACTTCAGACCAGTCAACTAATAAATGCATAATAAAACTTCAGACCAGTCAACTAATAAATGCATAATAAAAAGCAATCAAGAGAAAAATTAAGGGAAGAGTATGTGGGGATGAGTTGACAGCTATGTAACTGTTTCTGCTGCAAATGTTATTAGCCATTAATTATAACATCGCAAGTATTCAATATCCCAGCATTTAAGCATTATGTTGTTGGTGAAATACAAATGTGTAGCAGCAATTGTTAGCTAGTATTATAAAAATAATAATAATAATAAAACAATAACTAGGAAATAACAGCATCGCTTAATCATTTCAGCGCTCGCCAAATACCATAGTTCCTTTTGCTGATTAATTTCTATAAAATATAAAGGTTTCAAATTGGAAAAGTGATGCATCGTAAAAATGAACATAAAAAATGTCAAGACTGTCATGCAATGTCACTTTTGGGCTTAACTTTATGCCATTATGATTTATTTTTTTTTTAATAGCTTTAACACAACATCAAACCACTTTTCCCTAAAGCTTGAATTCTAATGAATATCAAGGGATGCCTATGAATTGGAACCTCAATGATGAGAGCTCAGATTTATGAAAGTCAAATCATCAACTCTAATCTTATGGAATATTTAGCAACACGCAGCGATGGAGATTGCACTCCCCAAAGCATTGCATAATAACCAAATTCTGCCATGGAAATTATGGAGACTAGAAATTGGTGCTAAGAGCACAATGCATCCAAAAACACTAGCATCATAATTTACGGAAACCATCAAATCAAAATCCATGGCTGTGCATCACAAAATTCCAGATGCAGGACCATCTTTTTTCTAACAATTCTAGCCTACACAACGATAAATCATTCTAGAGAGAAAAGTAGCAACAATGGCAGCTGGAATCCTTTGCCACAGAGACCGGCAACATAATGTAACAAACTCCACCGGAAAGCATCACCAACGTACCTATAAAGGGCTTCATATGCAGGCACCTAGAGGGTAGAAGTCGCATCCTATGTCATTATCCATGAATGCAATGTCATCCCTCTCCTGCAGGGCACAAGGTAATGAAGTTAGATACCTGAGAAACACCACACCTGTAAATTTTGCAGTACAAAAGCGAACCAAGTAATTCCTTGATCGTTCATATTCAACTCAGAGATGGCGTAAAGAGGACTAAAACGGAAAAAAGATTGAAAGTGAACATGCAAAGGTATAAAGGCCAAAAAAAAAAAAAAAAGGAAAAAAAAACTCTTAATATATAAGAAAGAATATACCTCACCAGATTCTCTTAGAAATAAGCTTTTAAAGACAAATCCAACCCACCATCATCCAAATAAATAGGAAGAATAAATTGAATTTATATTGTCAGTAACCATATAATTTGGCGCCTCATGCCAGAATTTAATTTTGACATGAAATGCACTCTCACAAGAGAGAATGTCTTTTAGAATGTGGTGCTTGATGTTATACAAGCAAAATATTATGGAAGAGCTCCTCTACCAACGCAATGGACCCTATAGTTTCATATCTTTACAGTGAAAGGCAACTTATCCTACGGAAAGAAAAGCTCATGCGTATATTAGAATTTTGAGCAGAAAATATATTTCCTCAAATCAACAGTAAAATGGGATAGACTGGATGAGCCAACAATGTGCAGGGACACAGATAAAACTGACAAAACAACCTCAACCATATTTCTTCTATCATACCCCAACTTTAGTCCAAGAGATACAATCTTGTATAACCTGCCAGGTTTAATAACATTCCAAACAAAGCATTTGGAAGTTTTACAGAAGTCTGCTCCTAACCACAATGAATCTGTAAAACCTCGAAATATCATAGCAGTGTTAGACACTCCAAGATTATTTTGAACATTCCATTTAAAGTTGCATATATTGATGCGAACAACCAAGCCAATGACCCATTGTATGAGGTGCTAATTCATAGTATGTTCATTTGGAGAAACTTTCTAAGAGATATGCTGTTCAGGTAACATAAAAAAACTCATCAGCATACTACTTTGACTTCATGAATTACTAAAGGACCACAATGAAGTAATAATCCGGTAGTAGTGCATGCAATGCAACCTTCTCTGCAGCAAGAAGAGAAGCATAATCTTGCAGTCCACTTGTTCAACTCATGTGAATGAAATAAATAAGAGGTTGTGATGCAGCATGTGCATCATAGCTCCAATCAGGAGTCAGTACTCATCAGAGGGCCATGATAACCCTCTATATCCATGTTGATCTGCAAGTAAGTGCAGCAAGTGTTTATTGGTTCATTTCCTAATGAGAAACTTGCATTAACTTCAACAATTGCTCCTCAAGTTGCACAGTGCATATCCTCAAATAGTTGGCCTCAGACCATCACAAGTAATAAAATATGGAGGCTTTGTATGCAAGGATTGCAATCACACTGTTAATTTGGATCCCCATGATGCAATGAAGTCTTACATTCATAAATAATAACCAACAGAGCTTCAACAAAATCTGACGACCAAGCTGGTGCTCGTTACCCAAAAAGTTGTTCACTGGAATTACAACCCCTTGGGTTGTTCCAAATTGTCCCAAGGGCATCCATATCTACTGATTTGTCAGAGCCTGGTTTTCAGGTTTTGTGATCCCTACTGCTTTGTCATAGGGGAGCATGCCCCTTACAGTGGCAAAGCTGAATCATGCTGGCAGAGGGTTGTGATTTGGATTTGGAAGATGAACAGTGAAACCACCGAAATGGTAGGAAGCTGCAGCAATCTATTTTTGAGTTGAAGGTTTGGATTCCATTTACTTTAATCTGAAGAGCATTTTTGAATATATGATGGTTTATATTTTATTCTAAAAACATCAGATATGTTAATAAAACCTTAAGTTGAGAACTTTGCTCACCACCAAATAAACATTTCGGCAAGACACATGCACCACCGATAATTAGTGATGCTACCCAAGACAAAAAGAGTAACATTTATCGCAACAAGTAAACAAATGAAAAAGGATCATACCGGCTTTATCATGGAATTGACTAGATCGTCGAAGCTGCAACCACTAGAATAAAATCCGCCCTGCGACTTTGAAGTTTCCAAAATAGACTCCTCCTTGTGGGTCAGCTGGATATTGGTGGTTGAATTATCAATCTTGCATTTCTGTGTAGGAACTGGAGTAACAAAATTTGTTTGGCTTATGTCCCATTTTTTGTTAAAATGGCCATTGTTCAGTCTCTGACTTTCAGCAATAGGACCAATTATAGGATTACCTGACAACGGAGAATTTAAGTAAGAATTAAATACAAGATTAGGTTCACGAATATGATCTCGATTTGGCTCCTTCAATTTCTGTTTAGAAATGCCTGCATTTCCGAAGTTCAAGAATTTTGAGTCCCCATCTAAAGCTGAAGGCATTAGCATCATGTTCCCACCGAAAGAGCTGGCTTGGCACTGTACATCTCCTCCGGTCACAGGATTATGCAGAGGTGCTGCTACTACATTGCTGGAAGAAATATTCAGAGGATTGCTGTCTATGTGCAAGCCTACTGGAACATTGGCTCCCATATTAGCCAAGTCATCATGATGAAAAGAGTTGGATGCATGCCCAATTAATGGAACATCACCCTGCCAGGTGTCATTGCATCTACCAAGGTTAGGCACATGGGAAGCACCACCAACACTCACTGAGAAAGGGTCCGAGGTCACAGACGGCATTCCTACAGAAGAGTGATTGCCTAACACTTTTGACTGCATATGCTGCTGATGTGCTTGCGATACGAAAGAATTGTTTGTTACATTAACAAAGGAGTTGCTGGAGCTACCAGTAGTCAGTCCAGTACCAGAGAAACCACCAGACAAATGTATATTTGCATCCTGCATAGTCTTGTGTTGCTGCAATTGGTCTACCTCCAATGTTGTGGGCATCCCCTGGAGCAAATTCCCATGTTGGCTTCCTGGTAGATTAATTCGCTGAAGCTTACCAAGATCATTGATGGGATTGCTTGTGTTGCCGTGGGAGTGTCCAGGTTGAACTATTCTAGAGGCAGCAAACTCACGCAGTCCATATCCAGCTGGGTTTGTTCCACTAAGCACTCCATTTGCTTGGAAAGATGAAAGTGCTGGTAGCTGACCAGAAGCAGCCAATGTATGAAAATTTCCATATCCATCCAAGGGACCCATAGGTAAATAGGAGTGGTCTCTACCCCCAAAAGCAGCAACCATGTTAGCTTGTTGGCTTGCCACAGCACTGAGTCTTTTAAGGTAAAGCCTATACTTCTGCAAGCAGAACATTTGACAGCCAGCTTCAGAGCAAGAATATAGTCATGTGATGATAGATGAAACTAGATGAACTAGAGATGGACAACTATAGATGAAACTAGATGAACTAGAGATGGACAACTATATTTCCTAATTGGAGGGTAATGTTATTAAGCGTGTTCCTTTATTTAAAACCTTGGTCCTTCACTTCTATAACCATTCAAGAGGACTTGACTAATTAGATAACTTGATGCATCTACTAATGTTCAGGGCATCATCAAGTACAAAAGCCCCTATTTATCAGCACAGCAGTACATGAAAGACTTTCCATGGCACCTATTACAATATTTCATTAAAATGGTAGCAACAACAGCAGTGGAATTTTAGGCAGTGTTTAACCCAATACCATCACGGCATGCCAACTCAGGAAAAAAAAAAGGGACCGGGGAAAGAAAATCAACAATCAAAAGAAATGAAGCACCTGTAGGTGGCTTGCAACATTTTCCCTTGTGAGATTTTCAACATTCATAAGATCAAGTATCCTCTTAGGCACAGCCTCTGTAACAGAAAGATGAACAGAAACATAAGACTTAACTGTGAATGTCCAGTCCTAACAGGAAATTGCAAAAAAAAAAACTGTTGTGGCAGGGGAATCTTACTGTCAATTCCCAACTGATTGACGGCAGCTACAAATTTACGGTGCAGTTCAACAGACCAAACAACCCTCGGCTTTTTCTGAGTGGATGAATCTCCATTCTCATGCATGTTTTCCTGACCATCATCTTCCTCATCCTCATTCTGCTCCTTCCTCTTTCTGTTAAGTTTCCCACCATAATCAGATGATTCACTAGGAATGTGACCCTGCCCGCCTTCAGAATTTGCGCACTGGGGCTTCTCGGAATCACCCGCATTATCATAATTATTGTGATCTCTGTGATCAAATTTCCTCCTCCTAACCACATGCTGCCATATATTCCTGAGTTCTTCGATCCGAACAGGTTTCAGCAGATAGTCACAGGCACCATGTGTAATCCCCTTCATCACAGTTTTGGTCTCGCCATTCGCAGATAGCACTGTATTATAGATTTTCTTAGTTTAGCAACTGCATTATTCTATATAATTGATAAAAACTCGATCTCTATCTATTAACAAGGTAGTCTGGGGGAACCAAAATGCACTATTAGCGTATTAAAACATTAAAAAAAAAAAAAATCTTTCCTGCCACTGGTAAACACATTCTGCCTATAAACCAGCTTGTTACACAGTACACACTCATGATTAAAGATAAAGAAAAGCTTTTAGTCAAAGGAGGCTAATAATACCCTCATTATTAGAATGATTGGAAAAAATGAGACAATATCCAAGACTTACTGATGACCGGGAGGTCCATTTCGAGGCCGACAAGCTCCAGCAACTTGAAACCATCCATGTCGGGCATATGGACATCACTAATGACCAGATCAAACTTGTCTTTGTTCTCCCTCAGCATCTTCAGAGCCATGATCGCCTGATTAGTCGTCGTAACTAGAAGAACCAAATGAACTAATCTTTAAGCAGATCCCAGTTAAACCATAACAAAGAGAGAGAAAAAAGAAAGAAAAGAAAAGAAATCCGAACTTGACCCAGACGAAAGGAAATTAAGACACCAAATATATATAAATCGAGAGTCAAAGGAAAACATTACATCAATTAACATAATCAAGATATCAAATGCGTATCAAGATCTTTTCATGTGGAAAACTACTAAACTGTACTAATTTTTGTCACATGATGACTAAATCCGCAGCCAGTATCCACAAAACTGAAGGAAGAGAGAGGTAAAGAGGAAAAAGGAGTAGAAAAAGATCCAACCTTGATACTGGCAGCGACGCAGCAGAATCTCCAACAACTTGAGGCAGGTCGGATCATCGTCTACGGCCAGAACCCGCATGCCGACCGGAAACTGGTCTTTGGGCGCACCTTCTCTCCCCATGCTCCCCTTCCTCTCTTCTACCGTCATCTCCTCCAATTGTTTCCGCCCAAAAAGCGAGCAAAACAAAAGAAGAGGATCACGTCGGAACGGAATACAGAGCACCCAAAAAGCTCTTCACTTGACTATCTGAACTCTCTTTAGGAACCGAGAAAAAGCTCTAAAGAGAACACCATGGCAGAGAGAAAAAGGAAGTATGAAAGAAATCAAAGGGAAGAAGAGAGAAGAGTAGAAAGAGACCGCTGAGATCCCGAGTCCTTCCTCGACACCAGACCGAGAAACAGAGCGAAGAGAAGGAAAGATGAAATCTTTGATAGGAATCAAGGGGAAGATGGGTTGGCAGAAAACATAGATGGAAAGGATTGATAGAAAGGAATGTTTTATGGGAACTGGAAGGGAGTCAAATGGGGAAAGCAACAACGGAGCTTGGTAATGGTAGCGGTAGAGGGGGACCTAATGGAAAACACCCCTCCCTCCCTCTTTTTAGTTTTATTTCTTGATTTTTTTTTCCCTTGCAATCAATGAGAACACAAGCAATAAAAATTTCTAGGGCAAATGGGAAAGCAGGAATCTAGGAAGCCAGTCAGCCGAAGGAAATGAGGAAAAAAAAAAAGGAAAGCTTTTGTTTATTCAATTAATTTTTTGACAGCCTTTTTAATGATGTTATTAAAGCAGTATGCCCCATTAGCCATATTTATTACTCTTAAATACAAACGAGATGTTATAATTAACAAGTGGAATACAATTAATTCTCCATATGAGCGACATATGGCAATTATGCTGTTTTATATCCCTTTCTGAGAAAGTAATTTTATGATAAATACCAGGAATCACTGAATCAGTAGCGAGTGATAGAAATTTTCTAAGTTACTGAGTTGGAAAGGTTGTGCGTCCGTGTGTGTCTTGTGTTGAATTATAGCTTGTATTTGTTTAGAATAATTTGATATCTAGATGATATGATGGCGAAGAACATAGACACTTGATTCAATCTCTTGATGCAATTCCAGTTATTGAATGCTTCATGATTGATAGGATTTTAGTTTTTTTTTTTTTTGACTCCACGAGGACTTAGTGAGTTAGTGGGATATATGATAAGGAGAATTATATTTAAAAATCCGTGAGATCCGGTTGTCACACGCGTTGGCAAGGCATTTCTAGCAGTCGCTATCATTCTGTGGACCAGTTTCGAGGTTCCACAGGCCCTGCCCAAATGTCTCTGTTGAAGTGGGTTCATGTCTTACCTACTAGTGCTTTGCCTTGGCTGCTTTTGTTTTTTTTTTTCTGCTTCTTTTTTTCCCCAAATTGGTGCAGTGGTTTCTCCTGCTTTTGTGCTGTGGGTCCATGTCACAACTGACCATTAAATGCTATTGTACTTCAAAATAAAGCCTAGTTTATTTTATCACTGTCATAACATAACTTCTTCCTTAACATATGTTATTGAAAATTACCAACTACACTTGTTTAATTGATTTATATTTAAAAGACATGTGCAACTTAAATGACATCTTTATCCTTGCATGTACCTTTAAATTATTGTGCAAAGAGTGAAACGCCAAGTATTATGAAAATAAATATCTACGCAGCATGAAATTATTCTCATTGCAGTCCTCTTGCTAAAAACTCATTAACACATCACATGAAATCTGGCAGGGACCAATAATGAGCATCATATTGCATTCACATGCTACATATATGTTAGTCTCTCCCTCTCTAGCAATGTAGATTGTTCTGGCTCTAGTTGTCGATTATACAAATTCTGAGTAAATAGGTGGCTGCGGCATAACAAGAGATATATACACGGACACGAAGGCCTGACATCTAACACAATCCCATCCTAATACTTACAGCATCCATAGCAGGAAGTAACAATGTGGATTGTTCCCTGATGAATGACGACTCATCCAAACTTGCATTTCTCTAATCATCTGGGTAGGTAGACAAGTTTTAGACATCCTATTAATAATTTAATGCAATATATTATTTAAAAATATTGATCCATCTTCAAAAGAGAATCTTTGATGATAATAATTGCATTACAACATGGATTTATAATAAACACTTCCAATTATTAATTCATGATTCCTTGCTTCTCTCTATGTAGCCCATTTTCCAAAGCAGAGTACACGTACTTGAAAAGAAAATCCACAATTAAATTTATCAAAGATTAATATGAAGTCATGCGAAAGCAAACACTAAAAAATAGCAAACGGAGTAAATATTTGTAGATAAGGGGGCGTTACCAGGGAAATGGTAGTCCTTTCGAGCAAAATAAAGCACCCACGGCTCACGAGGGAACCCGGCCCTCATGACGAGATCGCTCATCATTCATCATCTCTGGTATTAATATAATTTAATTAAATAACGGTAGAAGGACCCGCCCGTAAGGACGCGTTTCGGGCGTGTCCGTGCGTGCGGGGACCACGTGATATCAGCTGACGTGGACCGAAGCCCACGCGTACGCATCCTCGCTGGCTTCTTCTGGGCTTTATTTGTCCGCTTCCTTCTCCTGTTATCTACCGCACACGTGTCCGGCCTTCAAAGGATGATCTTTTGTGGACTGTTGGATCGGGATATAGACTGGCGACAGCTGGGAAACCGTGTTTCTGAGACGGTGTCACAATAATATGGCTGCCGGAAGTCAATATCTGCCGTCCACACATGCGTGTTAAGTTAATGGTACGGTCATGTTTAAATATGCAAATTATTGCAATATTGTAACAGCCGTCGTGACAACGAACCATTCTGGAGTGCGCCCATTGAGTAATAACGTACAAAGACATAAAATGAGGGGTATTGTGTAACTATTATAATCACTGTAACAAAGCATCATAAAAATGATTGTTATTTATCTTACAGATTAAAAGTTATATTCATAGATCCAACTCAAATAATTATGATATTTTATTATTGTTGTTTCTTATTTAATATGTAGCAAATGATAATAATAAAGATTGAAAGAGTGATTAAAATTAAATTTAGTTCACACAATAATATATCTGGTGGAGAAATTTGAATGCCACTGTCCTTCATTATTTCACAATAAATTCGGTTCCTGGGTTCTTTATGATGATCAATGCTTGTCGAAAATTAGATTTAATTGGATCATCTTGTGAGTAAAGAGCTTCATAGAAAACTTCTCCAAGACCATGAACCTTTATTTATTTATTTGTTGTATAATAGGATGATGTTGAGAAAAAGATCAACCTATAATAATGTTGTCATTTAAAATGGTAATAAAAATAATAGCTTTATTGATTTTTCAAAATAAAAGTAACAAACATCACAACAATATTGTTTAACTAAAGAAAAAAGAAAATAAAACAAAGGTAGCAAATGATGATGCTTTCAAAAAGAAATATTCATCCATTTGTAAATCTTTTATAATTATTAATTGAAAATTATTTTACCATATAATAAAATTGATAATTATAATAACTTCTTTTACATAGCACGATAACCGATAAAGCTAGAAACGAAGGATAAGACAAATCAAAACAGCTAGGTTCCCGATATTCAAGTTATAATTATAACATTCTTTCATATTAAAAAAATTTTCAAGCTGGTCTTTATTTTTATCCCAATAATTTTCTAAGTCATTCTAAAAGCAACTCAATCTGAAACTCAATCTGAACCTCTCAATCATTCTCCAATTATATATAAATTTTATGATTCATTTGTGAAGGGTTTGATACGCCATAAGATAGACCGTCCACCATAGCATTGGTGACCTAATAGCAACTCAATGTATATTCTTAACAGAAGGTAATGGAGTGACTGTCTCGTCTCCGCCACTTAATTATTTTACGATCGTGCTTGAGGAGCTCCACAGTCTTGTATCTGCAAGACAATAAGCGGCCAACCTATTCGCTACTCCACTTCTTACTCCACTTAACGAGATATGTAATTTTCAACAATTATGGAATATGTAAGCCATTATTTCCTAATAGCCAGAGCACATCCTCACGATCGTTGCTGGCGAATGGTGCATGTTTCTGAAAATGACAGATACATATTTTCATCTATAAAACTCTACTCCCTAAAACTCTCTAGATAAGTGAACACTTACTTTGCATGCCTTCTTCCACAGACTGATTCTATACAAACCATATTTTATTTTCTCCATAAAGCTCTAAGTTCTCATGACTCCATTCATGATCTCCATGCTCCAAATGATATTCTCTGAATTTTCACTCTCCATTCTCTTATTCCAATTTTCCATACTTCATACTTGACTCCATTATAAGCTCAATCATTTTTTATTTATTTTTGTAAGAGGTTGATTTGGATATCGAAGGGTCCATCACTAGAGAATCCCCATTGTGAGGAGCTTCTTTTCTTTAGTGGTTTTGTAGATTCAACTTAAGAGATCGATTAAAGTCTCAGCATCAGCATTCAATTCGGAGGTCCTGACTAGCTACCTTTCGACCGTCTCTCTTGGTTCCAATTCAATGATCTGAGTCAGCTCGGCTCTCTAGCTGCAACATCATTCATAAAATCTAAAAAAATTATATATATTAATAATTATAGTTATCACATATTATTGGTAGTGGTGATATATTATATTCTTTATATTTATTTTAAAATAATTTTAAAAATATATTATGAGATTTATTTTTAAGTTTATTATTTTTAAGTTATTGGTTACGTGAATTCTTTTGGAACCTTTGATGAACTTGCTGAATTCTTCCGGCTATGGGTGGAACCGAAAACACTGTCGCGATTGCCGTTGCCATGGACAGCAAGGCCTGCAGTGAAGGCATTTATGACGGCCGCTATCCCATGCCGTTGGATGGGGAACACTCAAAAGTGAGCTGCCGTTGGCTGCTCCACCGTATTGACCTGGGCTCCTCGTGTGCCGGGGATCGGACGGTCCGCTGCCGTTTGATTCGTTCAAGAATGCGTGCTCCCGCTTTTCGCGCAAGTGTACGGGCCGCGGAGCGCCTCAACAAAGTGGGCGGGGATGTGGTGGGACCACACCACGCGCACGCGAGCAGAGCCGGCCGCCGCCGAGACCGACAACCGAATCTGGGCTCGTGAGGGCGGGTCTCGAGCCCGGCCGTGGCGAAATCCGGACAAGGCAAGGACAAGGTTCAATCACTACGTAGCAGACTAGAAGGGCTTAATTCAGTTTGGGAGAATTGAATGTTTCAATTAATGGAGCGCGGGATTTAACTTGTGCATCGTAGATGCACAGTACAAATTGCATTCAAGAGATGACACGAAAAAAATGATCTCAAGCTGGTAACTTTTAGCATGAGATGGTCTTTTACTAAGTTACATTTTTTTTTTAAACCTAAAGTTGCAATAAAAACAATTCTGGAAAATCCCTCAGTCTTCCCAAATTAGGGTGAACTGAAATTTGATTCTAGATCTCTTAATATAACTAATATAAACTTTACCAACTTACAAGAAGATACTCACAAATTACAGATCTTGAGGGGTTCATATATAGATTCTATAGAGAAAGATCTATGTTTTTCAAAAGAGCCTCAATTTTGTCTTTCAAGGAATCTGTGAAGTGTGATGTTTTCAATTATATTATTCCACATTTCTATTAATTCATAGAATTTAATTTATTGTTATAGAAATCTTGATGATGGAGAAATCTCTAAATAAATATTTCCACACAGAAATATGGCATGAAGTGTGTTAATGCGTGAATGATTTTATATTGAGAACTATGCTAGAAAAGTCACTACCTAATTCCAACTAAGGATCTCTCTAATGTTTATATGGATGGCAGAATTAGAGACCTAGGTATCTCCTAATGATGGATATTTGGAGACTCAAATCGAACCTCATTTCATATGCTATAAGACATATCTTCAGGAAGGCTAATAAAGCAGTTGATTGGGTGGTTTATCGTATGGCTTATCACCATGGCTCGAAGCAACGAAAGATCTTTATTTTGTTGGATTATCTTCAGAATATTTTGGTGACTGATGCAAGTGGATGTATTTACTCAAGTGCTTTATAAAAAAGCCGAATCAATACATGCAAAAAAAAAAAAAAAAAAATTGCATGGAAATTTTAAGGGCAATGCTTATTTGATAAGAGGGCTATCAATAAATTTTTCAATATATAGATTGGCCTTAATTGTAGAAAAATGAGGACACATTTAAGTTGTTGATTATCATATCTATGTTAATATGCAGCAACATAGAGCTCAACTCTAGGTTTCCTTCATATGACAACCATTGTACAAGAAACCTTTTCACTAGTTTTTCCAACCACTATTAGTAACCTAGTTAGGTACAATCCATTAATCTATCCATGCATAGAGACATATTAACATGGGCACACAAATATGCTGTATATACATATATTTTTTGTGTTTGCATGCAAGTATGTATTTGCATCTTGATGTGAAATCATGTTGTCTTGTGGACCAAATGACTAGCCCTAATCTAAGACTCATCAAGCTGAGACTTGGGCTTAATTCCAAGGCAACTTCTGGTTTAGCCAAGCCCATCCAATTTCATATCCTCATTGACACCATGAGGACAAGGAGTCACTTAGAAGGCAACTGATGCCAATCCTTGGGAATCTGCCTACAGAAAGGCTATCTTTTCTGGTTGGTGGAACCATCTCATAATTTAAAATTAACCGATCATGCTCAGAATTAAAAATAAAACATAATAATAAAGTTAGTTGATATAAAAGAAATTGGATCGAAGTTGTTGTCCACAGCGTGGCTATCCACCCCTCCCCTACCTTATTTAATCTTCCCACTAACCTTATCTTACGCTTCTTATCTGCATTATAGTCTGTAGATTCTTTGCTTTCTGCAGTCACCTGGCACACACTTGCTTGAGTGGTATAATTGGTTAGTGGGTCAGAAAGGCTTACATAACGTTTAGGCGGGTTTTATAATCGTCAAAGTTGAAGCTCAACTAAAGATGCCACCACCTTTTAAGGTGGGGGTGAACCCAACCTTTAGTACTAAAATGCTGAAAACCTTGTACTTCCTCACATGGAGTACTGTTTGCCTAAAGATCTCAGCCTATCAATAATGCAATCGAATCCTGCTTCAGGGGAGAGGGGGAGCAGAAGACTGATACAGTAATTCTACTTGGACTCTGAGGGTTGCATTTGATTTTATATGTTAACGTGTGGTCCATTTGTTATCCTCAAGATTTAACAAGTATGAGATTGATAAGGTTGGTCCCAACATTACAGCACTATCAAGAATTGGTTTATATAATAATTGGATACCCGATGGCCATGTGACTCTGGAATCCAACAAGCATCCCCATTTTCTTTTCTTCGCCTTTTGTTTTCCCTGATTTGTTGGGTTAGCTTTCTCATGATGAATATATATATAGCATTGGATGAAAAATTCGAACTAATCACAGGGACGTTCCAACTAAGTTAAACTCAAGTTACAACCAATAAAGAGTAGTTCAAACTACTTGGAATTCTCACCAAGGTAATTAAAATCGGAACCTTCTCTATATTTTAACGCTCCCTCTCAAGTTGGAGTGTGGATCTCAAGAACACCCAACTTGCTACTCAAAGATTGAAGTCGATCCTTCCGACGTGGCTTGGTGAAGGTAGCAGTAATTTGTTTTGAAGTGGGAGAGAGAGTTAAAACAAACTTTAGACGTAAGGTCATGAGAGACAAAATGACTTGGTGTAGCTTGGACTTTTGCAGGTCATCAAGCATTGGACTGATTAAGGTGCTCAGATGGAGGTGGTTCGGGTTGATTGGATCGAGTGGAAGGTGATGAGATAAATGGAGCAGGTAAAATTAAAGGTGGAATTCCAAGGAAGTAGGAGAAAAAGATGATGGTGCTGGAAAATTGGGTGTAGGCACTTCAAATTATGTTACACCAACGAATAAGAAAGCTATAACCCACAGAACTCAAGTTACAAAATCATGATCTCTACCATATTTTAATTTTTAAGACACGTCTTCTTCATTAAAGAATCATGGTTGGTTTCAGTTGATGCTCCTAAGCACTTTCAAACATGCCTTGCTTTATTTACTGGTTGAAGAAATCCAATGTTATTTATACGATGATCTGAACTTTGGAGCTGGGCAAAAATAATTAATTTTGACGAGCCACTAAGAATGAAGTAGATGGTGCAGGTTATACGGAACCGCATAAGACATTATAATAACTTGAATCTGAACCTTTATTAAACCTAGTTTTCAGAATCTAACCTAGACCTAATCCACTTCATGAAGTATGCTATGCTAGGTTCATCTAAATTTGGTTAGGTCTATCTATACTAGGTCATATTGGTTTAATTTCATTTGACTGATTACAAGTATAATTAGAAAATTAGGTTCCATTAATTTTAACTCTAGGGTTTGAACCTAGCAAGTTGGCCCTTTGAGAGGTCAGCGACTTAATGTATTTCAATTGAGTGTGGGGGTTATATCTTTCACACGAAAGAAGGATTCATCTTCCTTTGTACAAAGTTACAGTTGGATCGCCTAATGATAGCTTCGAGATCTATATAGGTAGACGAATAAAAAAGCATGAAATGTTTTGAGATCTGTACATGATGCAATTCAATAGTGTACATGATGCAATTCAATAGTTAATGTTGTGAAAGAAGAACAAAAATTCTTTTGCACAAAAAATACAATCCAAATTTTCGGGATAATATTGATCCTCTCCCAACTTACTGGCACAGCATTGGCATTCCAGTGTACAAGATGGCTAATAGGTAGCAAACCTAATTACCTCAATAAAGTGCAAACAAGCTAAATTAAGAGTATTCTAGCCATTTAGGAAAACCATATCGATAAAACCAGATAGGATGGTACCAAAACTACAAATAAATTGCAAAATTTGGAGAGCATGCTTCTGCTGTCGCTTTGCATGAAGGACACACACATAGCTGTGATCCTTGACCAAAAGCATCATTGTTTAGAAGGGATTATAGGCCGGGGTAGATGTGGGATGTGCTATGATGCATATTTGCAAAGCTAGTTATGGTTATGGTTTTGTAGTATTGTTATTGTGGTCCCAAAAACCCTAACTCTAGCGCTGGGGTGAACCATTGCCTTCTCTTCCTCATTTTCTCTTCCATGCCATTGTGGTGATCACTCTTTTGGAATCTTTCACATGCGTCCTGTTGCATAAGCTTTTCTAAAAGGTGCGATTACTCGTGTTCTGAATGGGTGGTCTTTTTTTTGGCTGTGCTGAAATTAACTAAGTGGTCCATACCTAGGGAGAAAGGGTGGTGGCTGGTTGATGTTAACGAGGCCATGCTTGTCCATATCATTTGAAGCTCATATCATGTACCTCGCATATCAATATTTAATACTCAAGTTATTCCAACTACGAACTTGGTGACATTATAATTTATTTGTGAAAACTTGTATGAAGTCTAACCAAGCATGTTGAGCTCGATTTCAGAATTACATCTGCCCTAACTCTTGCAAAGGCCTCCCCGTCAACCATCCAGTCATTTGATCAAGGTGGTGATGGGCTGAAATGCATGATTGCGCCTTTCGGACCTTCATGTGAAGGTGAAATTCTTTGTGTACTATGGATGGTATAGAAAATCCAATGTGGAGTGCATCATCCATTCGATTGATCCAGATAGTCACTATTTTTCAATGCGCATTTAATGCCTGCTGATCAGCTTTTTCGTTTAAAAATTTTGTATAACGAAAATATTCCTGCTCTTTGAAAAAATTATGACATTCTATGTCTATATTATAATATCCTATGTCCATAATATACACGGAATATCATAATTTTTTCTAAATAATAAGAATATTTTTATTATTCAAAATTTTCAAATGAAAAAAATCGATCTACAAGTATTAAATGCGCGTTGAAAAGTAGTTGAAGAAAAATATCCCTCTCATATCATGATATCTTAAGCTATATTATGACACCTTGGGCTATATTACGCTATAGGATGTCATAATTTTTTTTTCAAAAGATAAGTGTATTTTAGTTATATAAAATTTTTAAATGAAAAAGTCGATCTATAAGCATTAAATGCGCATTGGAAAGTGATGACTATATGGATCAATTAGATGAGGTAGTGCACTCCACGTCGGATTTTCTACACCATCGATGGTGCACAAAGAATTTTCTCTACATAAAGTGGTAAATGAGAACTGCTCTGCACCTGATAATGAAATGATTTTGAAATTATTGTGTGATATTATTATGATATGAGCCGGACCTCTTTGAATGGGCACCAAACCAGACGCACTTGGTTGCCTTGCTGGAACTTATTTCATCAAAGATACTTTGGTGCCCGCCAGTTGAACTGCGAAGATTTTTTGAGTTTAGAGGGTATTTCGTTCGTAATCAGAATCAGAATGAGAATGAGAATCGAAATGGCTTGGAATCGAAATCGGAATGACCAAATCTCCCAAAGCGTTTGATTCATAATCAGAATCGGAATCGAAATGAAAAATTGAATCGATAAAGAAGAGTAGGGATTGTGTTCTATATAGATTGATCTATTTCTATTTTATCTCGTAATCGAAATCGAAATGAAATTCCTTCCAATCAAATGGTTGGAATGAAAGCCATCTATTTCGATTTTGATTTCAGACTCTCACTCCCCCCAATCAAACACTCTCTCAATTCTTCTTATAGTCGGAGTTGACTCCGGACAATCAAATTTTTGGAGTCACTTACGCACTCGCAGACAGCCTTTTGTGTTAGACCATATGGAAAAAAATTTAGAAATTTTTAAGGAAAGACTTCAAAGAATCACCATTTTTTTTTTAAAAAAAAAAGCTTGATTCGTCTTCACCAATCTGGTGTGCACAAAAAAAAAAAAAAAAAAAAAGCTTGATTCGGCTTCACCAATCTGGTGTGCACAAAAAAAACGATAGGTCTCTGAGATGCAGTGGAACCCACTGCTTGATAACATGTTAAGCCAACTAAATCCAACCACCGAGCATTCGCTAGTGTTTGGCACTAGTTTTATTAAATGATATTTAGTTTTATTCTTTCTAAATAGATATATCACAAACATTTTCTTAAATAATATTTAGTTTTATCAACGGATATTTTCTATTTTAAAATTTAAACTAATTCAAATTAAAAATATCTGATTAATTGCCTTCGTAGCCGCTCAACCAAAAATGATTTTGTTTTTTACTTTATATAGAATTTTATATTTCAAAATAAGTTAGTAACTTGATCTTTGATAATTCTGTAAAGCTTATGCAGAAATAACTATATTCAGCAATTTGAATATTTAGTCGGCGAAGATAGGTTAGAGCTAGTTTTAATGTCATGGTAGACTAGTTTTGAAATCAATAATTTTATATTGTTTAATTGAACATATCCTGCATGTTGTATTCTTATATTGATTAAACAAAATATTTTTATTGGCTCATATCTACATTCTTTGCATTGTTGCTTTAAGAGCCGAGCTTTAACTCCGAGAAGTAGGCTCACTTCATACTCATATAAGTAGGCCCTATTGGAAGTTCTTTAATAACTAAAGCACTTTAACATATTTCTATTATTATTCTATTAAAAGTATTTAGCTGATCATACCTTTTGTATGTTATAGCTATCGAGCACTTTACATAGGATGAATTTAAAACTAGATTACAATACTTTCGATCACTCCTATGATATACTTTGTTTCTTTGAACTCAAGAATTGATGTTGTATCAAGCATTGAGTTGATGTTCTAGCATTGGTGATGATGAATTATAGACTTAAATCCCACTTCTTTCAATGTCTTGAATATTAAATTGCTAACAAGTTGAATGGATCTGTTAAGTTTTGGCTTGATTTTACAAAGCATACAATGGTCAAACCATCTGTAATTAATTATCTTATATAGCTATATTTGGACTTTTCATTATATACTTGATTATATGCTATTAATAGTATGGCTTTAGTATCACAATGTATTGGTGTAAGTGAGAAGGATTTAGACCATAACAAAATCTCATATAATAAATTTATCATAGTTCATGTTCATTTAAAATATTTTAAAATTCTATATATGGTATACCGATGTAAAATACTTGAATAACTTGTATATCTACTTAGCTTTCCATTTGAAAAAGCAATACCGGACCTCATGCTATTTGTACGTGAAGTGAAGTTGTGCATTGCATCCGTTGAGAACACGTGATGCCAGGAAAGTTTGTAGACATTATTTAAACTTAATCAATTCTACTTTTACACTCCTCTTTTATTAATGGTGTGGATAAATTTGTTATATATAAACCTCCTCACTCTACATCTTCTCCTTTTTTTTACAACTTGAAGAATCTTGATTTTTTGTTATTTTCCTAAGTTGCTTATGCACATGTTTTGATCAGTAATATCCAAATTGTTATGCATATATGAGGGTATAGTTCCACTTAAAATTATGTTTTTTTTAAAAGAAAATAGGGTGCATTACACTAGAATGATATGTTTAGCTTTGCTTTTCCACCAATATGATCTAAATTATCATTAGTTTAAAACTCCTTAAAACTTTGGTTTGCTGAAATTTGAATCACCTTAAAAAGGTTTTTCAGTTAAGTTCAAACACTCTTCCTAATCACATGTTGGTAAGTGATAAGGATTCTGCTAGAACTTCAATTGTTATGGAAATGTAGAGTGGCAGCTATGAATATAGGAATCCCATCTCTCTCTTCTCTTTCTCCTGGCTAAAAGTAAACTTTAGGAGGATACCAATTCTTGAAGTCGAAGAACTAGAGAGAAAAAAATTGATCTGTCGCCTAATTTCTAGTAGATTCAACGAGATAAGGGAGACTTCACTTGTGTCAAATTTATGATGCAAGGTACATTCTCAATTCATAGACATGATATATGATTGCTTGATTACCGATCACGTGCATATTAGTTCTGCTGCATGTTTGGTGCAAGTCGATAGTATAAATTTTCAAGAAGCATGTAATTTTCTTCTATCAAAAAAAAAAAAAAAAGAAAAGATTGTACTTCAAAGATTCATAAAAATTTTAACATTTAATTAGGGATGGTAAACCAATGAACCTAAGGCTGTATTTGGTCTGGGTAATGTGATTGCATAGAGATAATGTGATTATGGGGTAATGTGATTATGGCACATTACCTGGAATTACATTACCTTCAAAGCTGTTTGGTTGACATGTTATATCACGGAGGAATCATATTTCTTGTGTTTGGTTGAAGGGGATAATATCATTGGTATTTTGGGTGAGTTTACATTTTTACTCTTAACATAACTTTGTTTGGTTCAAGCTTTCTTAGAATCACATTCCAACTGAAATCATTTATTTTTTGACCACACTCTAATATATGGTTTAGAAATTTATTAATTTTTAATCAATTATTCCATGAATATCATCATTCAAATACCTTATTTATTATTAATTAATGTGGATTTTAGGGACATGGATTCCCCGGCAAATGGTGTAGAGAATCATATGAGGTATATGAAAAAATCTTAGTCCATTTTTTTTGTCCTATGCATTACACAGTTCTACTGTTAGTTATTATCATATAAAATTAGTTTAGGACATAGGATTATTTCACTAAAAAGCTGTTTTGTATATTTTGCAGTTCCAAGCAATAGTTTCTCTTTTCGTCAAAATTGAGCTGGAACTGGATAAAAAATTGGAGAGCCACAAAAGTCAAGTGATAATGGCAAGGAATGAGACGAGAGGGAAAGCAAAAGAGCGCATCGAAAAATGAGAGGACAATAAAAACGAAACAGCAAACAACAGCACAAAACGCCAAGAAATTCATGAATATTATCTATGCAGCACAAGACAGCTCTTTATTTGGCCTTCCTACTATTTTTTTTCTCCTCCAAAATCTTTGCAATATGCACGAACCTTTTATAATGTTATGTGGGAGTAATCCAGTGTGCAATCATGTACAATCAACCAATGCATGCCACTTAATTGAATAATATAAATCTGATGGAGACTTCTATATAAATCTTGCATGAGATAGATGTTATCCTTAACATTGCTTCATATAAAATAAAATTAGTCATTACCACAAGTACATAGTGGTGCGTCTAATGCCATTGCTGTAGTAATATTGTAAAAAGGCCAAGATAAGTCATGTAGGCATAATAGAAAAGAACAGCCGCAGAAGTCCTGTATTTAACACAAGTTCCACCAAGTCATATATTCAGCAAAATAAATCATCACATTGTTTCCATCCAACAAGATAAGTCTTCTAACGAGGCAGTTATCCAATTAAGTAAAACAAAATAAACCTAGTATATTTAAATCATAGCACACAACCATACATCACCAAAGGTTAATACATAACGTAAAAACAAGAGCATAGAAATATCACTAATGAGACTAATCACCGAAGTGAAATGTGGGACGATGACACTCCTCCTCTGCTCCAATCTCCTCACGAATGAAATCCCTCAGCTCAGGTGACAACCCAAAAAACATCTCAATCAAGTGTGGCTCCTTTCTTATGACACGACTAGCTTTGAACAACTCACGACTAGTAAGGCCACTACTTTTTAGAGCTCTTCAGTCAGTTTTGCTCTCTTCTCATCAATCCCAACTTGCACCTCAAAAGAGTAAGCCATGTTCCTCATTTCATTGATTCCTTCTTTATAAGCCTCAGTAAAAGTCATAAACCCCTCTGCCAATGACTCCATAAGGCCATCATTACTCCTTACTCTTTTCTTCTTGAATCCTCGTTGGGTACTGGAAGAGCTCCCAGGTGTTATAGGCTGTGAGCCCGAAGGAGGAAGTTCAGCATCACCATCATCACATTTCTCAGATAAGTCTCGATCATCCAAGTCAAGGTTTAGGGATTCTTCCCTTTTCAACTCCTTAGTAGCATCTGCAGGACTTTTTGCAGCTTCTCCAGTTGTCCTATCCTTGCCAAAGATGATGCACAAATCATCATAGTGCAAAAAAGGCCTTTGCCTCAAGCCTGTGGCATATGGATGACTCTGCCATCATACCCACCAACATTAAGTCAACATACAAGCACCATTATATTATAAAAAAAAAAAAAAAAAAAAAAATCCCTAAAGTATACCTTGAACCACTCGTCAAATACGGTTTGTTCACATTCAACATACTTCATTGATTCATTCCACCTAAAGCCACTAGCCCCCAACATCTCTTATATGGCAGTATATTGCCTCCTCAAAAGTTTGACCCTAGAGTCAATATGAGGAGATGCCTTGATGCCACATCCAGGAAGCTTGTGCTCCATTATTTATTCCACCTTCGCTTGATATCCAGTCTTGAAAGTGCCATTGTCACACCTTTGACCCTTATGTGCAGGTTTCATCAAGCACTCAATCAACTTTTCATCTTCCTTTGAAGTCCATTTGTTGTTTTTTTCTAGTAATTCTCCTCTTTCCATTTGAACTTGAGGGTTCCATTCCTAAAGAAAAATGAGAATGTACACAATCTAATTGTTGATATCACAATAGCAAAATCATATTGAATGTGTTTAATAATCAAAATTTCACAAAACAACAAAGAAGGATAATTTCCAAAGCACAAAATATAATGAAAACAATCACCATATTCAAAATCAAAGAAAGAAAGAGCATGCAATTTTCTTCTATCAAAAAAAAAAAAAAAAAAAGAAAAGATTGTACTTCAGAGATTCATAAAAATTTTAACATTTAATCAGGGATGGTAAACCAATGAACCTAAGGCAGTATTTGGTTCGGGTAATGTGATTGCATAGAGATAATGTGATTATGGGGTAATGTGATTATGGCACATTACCTGAAATTACATTACCTTCAAAGCTGTTTGGTTGACATGTTATATTACGGAGGAATCATATTTCTTGTGTTTGGTTGAAGGGGATAATATCATTGGTATTTTGGGTTAGTTTATATTTTTACTCTTGACATAACTTTGTTTGGTTCAAGCTTTCTTAGAATCACATTCCAACTGGAATCATTTATTTTTTGACCACACTCTAATATATGGTTTAGAAATTCATTTATTTTTAATCAATTATTCCATGAATATCATCATTCAAATACCTTATTTATTATTAATTAATGTGGATTTTAGGGACATGGATTCCCCGGCAAATGGTGTAGAGAATCATATGAGGTATATGAAAAAATCTTAGTCCATTTTTTTTGTCCTATGCATTACACAGTTCTACTGTTAGTTATTATCATATAAAATTAGTTTAGGACATAGGATTATTTCACTAAAAAGCTGTTTTGTATATTTTGCAGTTCCAAGCAATAGTTTCTCTTTTCGTCAAAATTGAGCTGGAACTGGATAAAAAATTTGAGAGCCACAAAAGTCAAGTGATAATGGCAAGGAATGAGACGAGAGGGAAAGCAAAAGAGCGCATCGAAAGATGAGAGGACAATAAAAACGAAACAGCAAACAACAGCACAAAACGCCAAGAAATTCATGAATATTATCTATGCAGCACAAGACAGCTCTTTATTTGTCCTTCCTACTATTTTTTTTCTCCTCCAAAATCTTTGCAATATGCACGAACCTTTTATAATGTTATGTGGGAGTAATCCAGTGTGCAATCATGTACAATCAACCAATGCATGCCACTTAATTGAATAATATAAATCTG
Source organism: Elaeis guineensis (assembly GCF_000442705.2). Classification (NCBI taxonomy): domain Eukaryota; kingdom Viridiplantae; phylum Streptophyta; class Magnoliopsida; order Arecales; family Arecaceae; genus Elaeis; species Elaeis guineensis. The sequence goes on from NC_026000.2 coordinate 4,229,164, forward strand.
ATGGAGACTTCTATATAAATCTTGCATGAGATAGATGTTATCCTTAACATTGCTTCATATAAAATAAAATGAGTCATTACCACAAGTACATAGTGATGCGTCTAATGCCATTGCTGTAGTAATATTATAAAAAGGCCAAGATAAGTCATGTAGGCATAATAGAAAAGAACAGCCGCAGAAGTCCTGTATTTAACACAAGTTCCACCAAGTCATATATTTAGCAAAATAAATCATCACATTGTTTCCATCCAACAAGATAAGTCTTCTAACGAGGCAGTTATCCAATTAAGTAAAACAAAATAAACCTAGTATATTTAAATCATAGCACACAACCATACATCACCACAGGTTAATACATAACGTAAAAACAAGAGCATAGAAATATCACTAATGAGACTAATCACCGAAGTGAAATGTGGGACGATGGCACTCCTCCTCTGCTCCAATCTCCTCACGAATGAAATCCCTCAGCTCAGGTGACAACCCAAAAAACATCTCAATCAAGTGTGGCTCCTTTCTTATGACACGACTAGCTTTGAACAACTCACGACTAGTAAGGCCACTACTTTTTAGAGCTCTTCAGTCAATTTTGCTCTCTTCTCATCAATCCCAACTTGCACCTCAAAAGAGTAAGCCATGTTCCTCATTTCATTGATTCCTTCTTTATAAGCCTCAGTAAAAGTCATAAACCCCTCTGCCAATGACTCCATAAGGCCATCATTATTCCTTACTCTTTTCTTCTTGAATCCTCGTTGGGTACTAGAAGAGCTCCCAGGTGCTATAGGCTGTGAGCCCGAAGGAGGAAGTTCAGCATCACCATCATCACATTTCTCAGATAAGTCTCGATCATCCAAGTCAAGGTTTAGGGATTCTTCCCTTTTCAACTCCTTAGTAGCATCTGCAGGACTTTTTGCAGCTTCTCCAGTTGTCCTATCCTTGCCAAAGATGATGCACAAATCATCATAGTGCAAAAAAGGCCTCTGCCTCAAGCCTGTGGCATATGGATGACTCTGCCATCATACCCACCAACATTAAGTCAACATACAAGCACCATTATATTATAAAAAAAAAAAAAATCCCTAAAGCATACCTTGAACCACTCGTCAAATACGGTTTGTTCACATTCAACATACTTCATTGATTCATTCCACCTAAAGCCACTAGCCCCCAACATCTCTTATATGGCAGTATATTGCCTCCTCAAAAGTTTGACCCTAGAGTCAATATGAGGAGATGCCTTGATGCCATATCCAGGAAGCTTGTGCTCCATTATTTATTCCACCTTCGCTTGATATCCAGTCTTGAAAGTGCCATTGTCACACCTTTGACCCTTATGTGCAGGTTTCATCAAGCACTCAATCAACTTTTCATCTTCCTTTGAAGTCCATTGGTGTTTTTTTCTAGTAATTCTCCTCTTTCCATTTGAACTTGAGGGTTCCATTCCTAAAGAAAAATGAGAATGTGCACATTCTAATTGTTGATATCACAATAGCAAAATCATATTGAATATGTTTAATAATCAAAATTTCACAAAACAACGAAGAAGGATAATTTCCAAAGCACAAAATATAATAAAAACAATCACCATATTCAAAATCAAAATAAGAAAGAGCCGAAGCTCAAACTGCAATCAAACTGCAATCCGAAGCACAAAATATAATAGAAACACAATATAGAAGTTCCAAAGCACAAAGTACAATCAAACATTAAGATAAAATTATCTGAACTCAATGACATCAAAATAATCAAGGATGATTTCTCATCCAGTTGTTGAACATCTCTTCAGTTAGAGCATTTCGCCAACCACTCCAAGCATTATTGGTTTCCACATGATCGATGTAATCTACCATATTATTCTCACCTTGAACATCACCCTCACCAACTACAATCTCCATGGGGTCAATTGACATTTCTCCCCTAATGTAATTATGAAGCAATGTGTTAGGATTTGACGCCTCGAGATTCAGCCCACATTGAGCCCACAGCGAGGTTCGCGGCGAAAAACGGAGTCCAACGAGACCAAGATCACCTGAAACGGAACTCGGATGGAGGAGATACAAGCTTTCGAAGATGGCACGAAAACCGAGGCGGCGGAGGAACGCCGGCGGCCGGCGGCGGACGGCGACGGCGCGGCCGCAGGCGGCGGCGCGCGGGACGCCGACCCAGGCCCGCGCGGGGGGCGCGCGGCCCAGGCGGGCAAGCGGCCCAGCGGGGCGCGCGGCCCAGGCGCACGCGGGCCCGCGCGCGCGGGCCGGCCCAGGCCAGCGGGCCTGCTGGCCCTTTGCCCCGGTCCACCGTGGACCGGTTGGTCCACGGCCCTGCCTGTGGACCGCGTGGGCGTTTCCCACGCGTTTCTCGCGGTCCACGGCACTATTCCGTGGACCGGAGCGCGATCCAACGGCATGGGTGGTTCCCGGTTTTGATCCAACGGTCCAGGGGTGATTTGGCTTGATTAAGGAGACCTAATCCTTCTCTAATCACATTTTAGGTCTTGTTTAAGCCTTTAAAAGGCCTGAGAACGAAACAGAAGGAGTGGGTTTTGGTTTCTCGCCGCCGTACGACCCGTGGAGAGAGAGAGAGGCGCGGGTATGCTGTGAGAGAAGGAGCAGGAGGCATGGGTGGCTCCTGGACAGCGGTCGTCAGGCTCTTCAGGGGTTCAGGGGGGTTTCCAAGAGAGAGAGAGCTTTTGTGAGGGAAACTTCATGTGAGAGATAATTGGGTGTACAAGGGTTGAGGGTGAGATCTCCTCTTGTAAAATTTTCTTTTCATAATGAAGTTTGCATGCCCCGTGGAGGCGAGCCCTTTTGTGGCTGATCCACATATTTTGATTGTTTTTCCTTTTGTTTTGTTTCTTCTTTCTTCCTGCTGCATCGCGGAGTACTGAAAGGGTCTTGGGAGGTGGTGTCCTGGCCATACATCCACCCAACACAATGCACATGCAGATATGACTCGACATTGAGTCTTCACCGGGTAGTATGATTTTGTTCTCATAGTGGCTCATCTAGTTTTCAGGATCCCAAAACACCTCTCTATGCAATTCCTCACATCCGAATGTTTCATGTTGAAATAGTCTTCATGCACAGTGGATTGCTGACTATCCTTCTAGGCATTTAGATGGTACCGATGGCTTCTATATGGCGCTAGAAATCCCTCCCCATTCATATAATTGGCATCATATAAGTAGTAACAACCTGCAATAATATTGTTTTAATTGTTGTTAAAGCCTAATTCTTGGTAGAGAGAGAAAGTTCAATTCTAGAGAGAGAAAGATTTAAGAGAGAGATGAGAGAAACTTTCTCTCACATGTATATATATATATATATTTTTATTATTAATATATATATATATTTCTTTTTTTTTTCTTTTTCTTTTTAGAGAGAGAAAGAGATAGAAAGAGAGAGAAGAGAGAGAAAGAGGGAAGAGAGGAAATTTTTCTCTTTTTTTTTTTTTTTTTTCTATTTTATATTTTCTTTTCTTTTCTTTTTCTTTTTCCTTTTTTCTTTTCCTTTTCTTTTCTTTTTCTTTTTCTTTTTTTTTCTTTTCTTTTTCTTTTTCTTCTTCTTTTCTTCCTTCTTTCCTCTTCTTTGGCCGAACGGAAGGGGATCAGAGGGGCGTCGCCTGCGGTCCGGCGGGCTGTGGCGGCACGATCGGTGGTCCGGCAGCGGCGACCGACGGCGATGGAGCCGGAGATGGCCGGCGGCGAGGTTCGGCCGGTGGGAAGTTAGAAAAAAAATGGAAAAACAGGGGACCGCCCCTTTCCTTGAATTTTCTCCGGTCATTGGCCGATCACCGGCGGCCATGACCTTCGGGGAAGATAGGTAGAGGGGTGGGGGTCCAGACCTAGGGGTGCGGCGCCATGGACGGCGGCGCTGGTGGCCGGAAAAGGGAGGGAGATGGCTCGGCCGAACAGAGCAAAACATGATCTTGGATCTTTGTGGATTTTCCGACGAACCCGACGGCCGGCAAGGGTGTACGAAGCCATGGGAAGGAGGGGAAGGAAGAGAGGAAGGAGGGCCGGGGCTTACTTTCGACTTCGGTGAGGTTTCCGGCGAGAAATCGCGGCGAGCACAGGTCGAGGGGCCGCAGCTTCAAACGGGAAAATCGGAGAAAAACTCCGACGATCGTCGGTGACCGAAGGATCTACACTTAGAGGAGAAGAGGGGGTTCTTATAGAGCTCGTCCTAGGGTCTTTTAATGGCCCTAGGACTCCGATTTTTGATCGGAGACGGGGAAGAGGAAGACTCCGATCGGGAGTCTTCCTCTCTGCTCTGTTTTTTTTTTTTTTTTCCTGGTGGGCTTTGTGGGCTGGTTTTGGGCCCAATTGGGCCGGATTGTCATATTTCCTCTACACATATATTCCTAGACTCTTTTAAATGACCCTCACTTACCAACATGTAACAAAGCTTGTGAAATGCTTTTCTATCCATCCTACAATTCTCAACACAAACTCTATCACTGTTGAAGACCATGTGATTTAGGTTCAATGACCTTATGCTTCCTCTAACCACACGGTTTGTTGCCCCCTAGTTGCCCCCATCTATCTCCTCCTACTAAAAATAAGGAGCAATAAAAGGTACGTTGCAAAGATATATATTGAAACAATTTGAAAATTCATGAATCATAGAGCTAAATATTGTTTTTTTCTTGCCAAGGGGGATCGAGCCATTGCTGCAAACAAGACTTACCATAAAACTATTCTTAGATAGTACCAAAACAATATATATCAGAAAAAAAAATGGACACTAATTAGTATAAATAGGAGCATGCAATTCATTTCAAAGACTGAACAATATTACAAAATATGAATCACTTTCAAAATAATATAAGTGAATTGGATTGTAAATACTGAGCACCAACCCATACATATGAATCACTTTCAAAATAATCAAAATTTCTCATAGCGGTATTTTCACAAACAGACAGAATTATTGAGTGGCGCATAGTTATTAAGAATGAGAATGTGCGGAGGTTAGGTTTTAAGTGTTGCATGAATGCCCAAAACATAATAATAGTTTCATGGTAAATCATTCTCTCATTGGAGGAAGAAAGGCAATATAATGTGATGCAGTGTTAGTATGTTTTGCTATTTCACCTTAAAGTTGTGATGCAGTGTTAGTATGTTTTGCTATTTCACCTTAAAGTTGGGACCTCAGCCCATAGATTTTAACTAGTGCCATTCATAATTATCAGAAACTCATGTATTTCCCTCGTGTTGTAAGGATCTTGTGCCAGTCATCAAGAACAAAAAACAATCACCAAAATTATCTCAAATGAAAGAACAAAAAATGGGAAATACAGATTGGTGATGAAGAAAAAAGTTGCTTACCGATTTGGGATTTGAACATGCTTGAGAGAAAAGAGGTTGCAGTCGGTGTTGAAGAGAGAGAAAGTTTACAGGTTGCAGTCGAGCATAGAAGAAAATTAATTGCTGACAGGACAAGAGTGTCATTTAAAAAAATTAATGAGGGCATAATGGATAAAAAAGTTGACATTACTTGGTAATGTCATTTTACCCATATGACATGGGGGGTAAGACATTACCCACTTGGGGGTAATATGAAGGAGGAGAGTAATCACATTACAGGATAATATAAATTTTTTTTCGTCCAACCAAATGGGGTAATATGATTACATTATCCTATAAGTTCATATTACTGGGTAATGTAGCCACATTACCCTCAATCAAACACAGCCTAAGTAAATTAATGTATAGCTGAGTAGGATAAACCTATAAAATGAAGTTGGCGTCCCCTGCCTATTTTGCAATGTGACCCTGATGCCATATAGGGTTCGGATCTTCCGGCATTATTGTAATCTTCGTAAACAAAAGTGGGTAATTACTTGATAACTTTATATAACAAGTGCTGATCATGGACTGAATTTCGGATTTAAATTTTATTTATTTTTAACCGTGCTTCAGATCTATGTAAAATATGATATTTTTTGGACCAAGACTGGCCCATGGTCTGCTCAATGTAATAAACCGATACAGTCGGCAATTCCGTTGTCGGATTCAGAGGTTATTTGTCTTGTGAGGTTCATCTCGCTGATAGAGAGCACTATCCCTCGTTTCTGTCCTGTGTCTGCCTCACTCTTCTCCATTGGCTTCAGCAACGACGGAGGACTCCAGTTTCGAAGACGATCAGCTGGCTTCGATGAGCACCGACGACATCATCAGGGCCTCTCGCCTCCTCGACAACGAGATCCGAATCCTCAAGGTAAAACCTAATGAAGATCCCGTCCTTTTCCCAAATCAATCTAGGGTTTCTTTTCCCATCTTTTCTCCTCTTTTCTATCTCTTGTCACGCTCTTTCTGCTATATATTAGATTTTTTTTTTTGATCTTGATTTCTTCTGGGATCTGCAGCAGGATGAGTTGCAGAGGACGAATCTCGAGTTGGAATCCTTCAAGGAAAAGATAAAGGAGAACCAAGAAAAAATCAAACTAAACAAGCAGCTTCCTTACCTCGTTGGTAACATCGTCGAGGTATTCTTCTTCCCTTCTTCTCCGCGCCTTGATTTCCCTTTTCTTTCTTTCTTTCTTTTTTCTTGAGAGAGAATATTATTTAGCTAGCGTGTTAACTATTTCAACCAATTAATCTGAAATCTAATCAATTCAACCCGGGAACTGTAACATCAAGAAAGGGCAAGAAAAAATAAGTATGGATTTCATCGGTTTGTTTTTTTGACCTATAATATTTTCTGCGCAACGCTTTATGATGTTGTTCAACGTCCAAGTTCCGTGTCAGCAGTTTTATAGGTTCTAGGGTTTCTTACTCCGCTTTTTTGGCGTGATAAGATGGAATGTTGATGATGCTTTCAGAAATTTCATGAGTAGATTCAAAGATATTTCACCTAGGCAATGAGGGCTTCCATTTGTATGTGGTTTGAAGGACGGAAGCAGTTTAAACTTGGCATGTTATGACATTTACCGTGTTATTTCATGTGCCTTATGATTAATCCTATCGTTCTTTATTCCTTTATTTCTGTTAACTGACCTTCTTGGTTTCTTTAGATTTTGGAGATGAATCCAGAAGATGAGGCTGAGGAAGATGGGGCAAATATTGATCTAGACTCGCAAAGAAAGGGAAAATGTGTGGTTCTAAAAACTTCTACACGACAAGTAAGCTAGAAGTTCTCATTTATCCATTGTTTGCTTTTTTTTTTCCCTTGATTGAGCATAGCTAGCTGTTGCTTCATCTGGCTATCTAAATGTAGACCTTAATGTTGAAATATCAAGCAGTCTTGGCAAAAGCTATTTGAAGTTAGCTGACTTCTGATGGCAATCATTCGGTTGATCAAGTTGCCTTCCATTCTGACATTAAAGAGTCACGAACATCTTGGTGTAAATAAACTTTAGTTTCGAAATTCAATTGGGTCCTTTGATCCAAAAAAAAAAAAAAAATCTTGATGATGGAACTGTTATCCTCATTGTTTTTGGTCTTGCAATATATAATTGTAACAATGTTCACACTAGGTGCTATGTCATTAGTCTTATTACCCTGCTGTTATCTGTAGTTAGTGATACTTGGACTTTTAAAATAATAGCTATGAAGTTTTGTTTTCTTTCCTCCACTATGTTCTACCGCTTTTACTAACAGAAACTCATTGTCAGATTGGAACCTTGCTGATATTTATAGTTGGCATGACTTTGAATTCCGATGCCTCTTGTTAACTAAAAACCATATGCCCATATGTACAGAATTAGGTGATCAAGTATTTTTAACAACTTCGTTCTGTTTCTTATTTGATTTTCAGACTATCTTCCTTCCTGTTGTTGGCTTAGTTGACCCTGATAAGCTTAAACCTGGAGATTTGGTTGGGGTTAACAAGGACAGCTACCTAATCTTGGACACCCTTCCTTCTGAATATGACTCACGAGTGAAGGCAATGGAGGTTGACGAAAAGCCAACTGAAGATTATAATGATATTGGTGGTCTTGAAAAGCAGGTAATCCTACCTTCATGACATAGGTATGAGGTTTTTATTTATTTATTTATTTATTTATTTTATTATATTAATGTTTTTAATGAAATTCAACCACCAAAACTACTGATTGGTATTCTGCTTTTCCAATTTAATTTTGATAATTCTGGATTCTATGGATATGCTGGAGTTGTTTAGATCCTCCCTACGGCTGTTGTTAATGAAGAAATGCTCATTCTTATTTCCTTTCTGTTTCTTCCACTTAAATGCTTCCTTATTTTCTGTAGATCCAAGAACTAGTTGAAGCAATTGTGCTGCCAATGAAGATGTCATACCTGGACTGAAACAGGGTAGGATCCAATGACATTATCCGTGCCTCGACTGCCGAACAGAAAGTTTCCAAAATGAAAATTTTAGTATAAAAAAGAAAAAAACAACAACTCAGCTACTAGAGAACACTGAAAATAAAATACCAGTACGTAGAATTGAACATATATGCATGAAATGGAGACAATAGATGGAGCTGAATTGTTAGAAGACTGAGATTGAAGTATACCTGAAGGAATCCATGGAGAAGGGTTTCGATCCTGTGGTGTGAGTTGGGGCTTTGATTTCCTGAAATCGTCGGGAGGTTTAGGAAAGACGGCGAGTCAGAACGGGTAGAGATAGAAAAGAATGAGAGGCCTTTCGATCGTCGAGGCGAAGGAGCTCAGGAGAGAAGCAGGGTACCTGATAGAATCGGCCGGTGAGGAAGGGACGCTCGAGGTTCCATTGGGGAGTCCCGGCGGTCGAGTCCATGGCGATGGCCCGAGATCCGGCTTCAATCGAAACCTTAGATTTGATACCCTACGATTTTAGAGAAAGAGAGGGCAGGGGCGGTTCACCAAAAAGGCCAAAAAAAAAAAAAGGCGGGTTTTTTTTCTCTCTCTCTCCCCCTCTCCGTCGGGATGAACAAGGCTATTTGGCCCCTTTTTTTTTTTTTTTTTTTCCGTTCACAATTCCTTGCAGCCGGCTAGAGGATTTGCGGTTCGATTGTTAATATGTGGATCCGCTCCACTTTAAAAGGCCAGATCATGGCCTGGTTCATTAGTTTCATGTAGCACGCAAGAAGGATGCTGAAATAACCTGCGGATAGATTAGTTGTCCTTTTTTTGTTTACAAATTTCAGCGAGACATTAGAAACCTTGCTCTATTGTTATATGAAAAATGGGTCAAAACTTCCTCAAAAAAAAAAAAAAAAAAAAAAGGTGTCAAACCTTTTTATGAGTCACTTAAGAGAATGTTTGATCATTTACATTGCTATCTTTAATAGAAATATCTCAAGGGAGGAAGTTATTTGTCTACAAGATAGATGGCAAATCTGAGTTGCATGATATGAAATTTGACATATAGTGTTTGCATGTGTGTAACTCAAAATAGAAGAAAACGTTTGTTGATATATAATTCGAAATAAATAAATAAAAATTAAAAATAATTAACGCATGGAGGAGATTGCACATCTGCATACAAGAGCTATCCATTGCAAGATTTGAAACATACGTGAGTTTTCATTCTTGCATTGTTGCATATAAAAAATTTATACATTGTAACCCAAAAAAAAGTTATACATTGAGATATTCACAATGGTGCTTGCTGTTGTGTTTGGGAGTATTATATATATAAATCTCAAAATTTATTATGAACTGTATATCTATGGTGGGGAAAAAACTCTCAACATGGTACTATTTATTCATGATATTTTGGCTATGACTTAAAGAAATAGAAAGTTTAGCACATAAAATGTTGTCTGCACCATGATACATTAATATTGGCAACTCAGTATCCGAGTAAACTATTGAGGAGAAAAACAACCATTTTGACCATGAATAACACTCCAACCATTCGCATATTGGTTTACATAAAAAAGATAATGACATACTTTTGGGTGCCTATTAGGATAGGAAAAAAGCATCATTATTTAAAACTAAAATTTCGAGCACTACAAAATAGCTTATACCGAACTAGCCAAAAAAATATAGTTATGAAAGTCACAAACTCCATTTCTTATGATCTAGTGTTTTTTTCATTTTTTTTCCTCTAAAGTTGTTGGGTGGATGTCTGGCCAGAACATCATCTCCCAGAATCTTTTCAGTACCACACGATGCAGCAGGAAGAAAGAAAAAATAAAATAAAAAATAAAAATAAAAAATAATCAAAATACATGGATCAGTCACAAAAAAGCTCGTCTCCACGGGACATTCAAACTTTACTATGAAAAAAAAATTTTACAAGAGGAGATCTCATCCTCAATCTTCGTACATTCAATTTCTCTCTCACTAGAAGTTCTCCTCACAAAAGTTCTCTCTCTTGAAAGACCCCCCTGAACCTCTGAAGCGACCGACGTCCGCTGTCCAGGATCCTCCCGCTCCTCTCTCAGCGGTGTTGTTCTCTCTCTCTTTCGAGTTCCGTACGGTTCCGTATGGCGCATCCACGGCAAAAAATCAGACCACACTACCACTGTTTCTGTATACATCCCTTTTTAAAGGGTTTAAACCCAATTAGATTAGGTTTAAGACTCCTTAATCAGCCCAAATCAAGCCCCTGGACCGTCGGATCATGATCGGGAGCTCCTTGGACCCTCCGATCGCGCTCTGAAACCGGTTTCAGCATACGACGGATATGAGATCAGCAGAATTTTTTTTATTTTAGCTTACTAATTTTTTTTATTTTAGCTCAACTCCCATGTTTGCTCATCTATGATCAGCAGGTGATTGCCCCAAAGCATGGGGGCGAGGAGATCCAGAAGCTCTCGAAGTTAGTAGGAGACCGAATATCGAGTCGAGATGGAGATTGTTAGGATTTGATGCATCGAGATTCAGTCCATATTGAGCCCACAGCGAGGTCCGTGACGAAAAATAGAGTTCAACGAGATCAAGATCATCCAAAATCAGAGCGCGATCGGAGGGTCCAAGGAGCTCCCGATCATGATCCGACGGTCCAGGGGCTTGATTTGGGCTGATTAAGGAGTCTTAAACCTAATCTAATTGGGTTTAAACCCTTTAAAAAGGGATGTATACAGAAACAGTGGTAGTGTGGTCTGATTTTTTGCCGTGGATGCGCCATACGGAACCGTACGGAACTCGAAAGAGAGAGAGAACAACACCGCTGAGAGAGGAGCGGGAGGATCCTGGACAGCGGACGTCGGTCGCTTCAGAGGTTCAGGGGGTCTTTCAAGAGAGAGAACTTTTGTGAGGAGAACTTCTAGTGAGAGAGAAATTGAATGTACGAAGATTGAGGATGAGATCTCCTCTTGTAAATTTTTTTTTCATAGTAAAGTTTGAATGTCCCGTGGAGACGAGCTTTTTTGTGACTGATCCATGTATTTTGATTATTTTTTATTTTTATTTTTTATTTTATTTTTTCTTTCTTCTGCTGCATCGTGTGGTACTGAAAAGATTCTGGGAGATGATGTTCTGGCCAGACATCCACCCAACAACTTTAGAGGAAAAAAATGAAAAAAACACTAGATCATAAGAAATGGAGTTTGTGACTTTCATAACTATATTTTTTTGGCTAGTTCGGTATAAGCTATTTTGTAGTGCTCGAAATTTTAGTTTTAAATAATGATGCTTTTTTCCTATCCTAATAGGCACCCAAAAGTATGTCATTATCTTTTTTATGTAAACCAATATGCGAATGGTTGGAGTGTTATTCATGGTCAAAATGGTTGTTTTTCTCCTCAATAGTTTACTCGGATACTGAGTTGCCAATATTAATGTATCATGGTGCAGACAACATTTTATGTGCTAAACTTTCTATTTCTTTAAGTCATAGCCAAAATATCATGAATAAATAGTACCATGTTGAGAGTTTTTTCCCCACCATAGATATACAGTTCATAATAAATTTTGAGATTTATATATATAATACTCCCAAACACAACAGCAAGCACCATTGTGAATATCTCAATGTATAACTTTTTTTTGGGTTACAATGTATAAATTTTTTATATGCAACAATGCAAGAATGAAAACTCACGTATGTTTCAAATCTTGCAATGGATAGCTCTTGTATGCAGATGTGCAATCTCCTCCATGCGTTAATTATTTTTAATTTTTATTTATTTATTTCGAATTATATATCAACAAACGTTTTCTTCTATTTTGAGTTACACACATGCAAACACTATATGTCAAATTTCATATCATGCAACTCAGATTTGTCATCTATCTTGTAGACAAATAACTTCCTCCCTTGAGACATTTCTAAGTGACTCATAAAAAGGTTTGACACCTTCTTTTTTTTTTTTTTTTTTTTTGAGGAAGTTTTGACCCATTTTTCATATAACAATAGAGCAAGGTTTCTAATGTCTCGCTGAAATTTGTAAACAAGAAAAGGACAACTAATCTATCCGCAGGTTATTTCAGCATCCTTCTTGCGTGCTACATGAAACTAATGAACCAGGCCATGATCTGGCCTTTTAAAGTGGAGCGGATCCACATATTAACAATCGAACCGCAAATCCTCTAGCCGGCTGCAAGGAATTGTGAACGAAAAAAAAAAAAAAAGGGGCCAAATAGCCTTGTTCATCCCGACGGAGAGGGAGAGAGAGAGAGAAAAAAAAACCCGCCTTTTTTTTTTTTTTGGCCTTTTTGGTGAACCGCCCCTGCCCTCTCTTTCTCTAAAATCGTAGGGTATCAAATCTAGGGTTTCGATTGAAGCCGGATCTCGGGCCATCGCCATGGACTCGACTGCCGGGACTCTCCGATGGAACCTCGAGCGTCCCTTCCTCACCGGCCGATTCTATCAGGTACCCTGCTTCTCTCCTGAACTCCTTCGCCTCGAGATCGAAAGGCCTCTCATTCTTTTCTATCTCTACCCGTTCTGACTCGCCGTCTTTCCTAAACCTCCCGACGATTTCAGGAAATCAAAGTCCCAACTCACACCACAGGATCGAAACCCTTCTCCATGGATTTTTTCAGGTATACTTCAATCTCAGTCTTCTAACAATTCAGCTCCATCTATTGTCTCCATTTCATGCATATATGTTCAATTCTACGTACTGGTATTTTATTTTCAGTGTTCTCTAGTAGCTGAGTTGTTGTTTTTTTCTTTTTTATACTAAAATTTTCATTTTGGAAACTTTCTGTTCGGCAGTCGAGGCACGGATAATGTCATTGGATCCTACCCTGTTTCAGTCCAGGTATGACATCTTCCTCGAGTAAATTCTTTGAGTTGATCATTGCATTCAACTTAATGTCACTTCTAAAATGACTTGACCTTTAATGAAGATGGAATATCAAAGCTATAAGTTTTAATGATAATGTAGGAGCTCTTGGTCATTGATGACTTGCTGTCTGCTCTGGTGGGCATTGAGGGGCGACACATTTCAATAAAAAGAGTGCGAGGGAAGGAAGGCCATGTAATATTTCAGATCGATCCATCTATGGACCTGGCACTGCAGGTGAGACCAAAAGATGTGAATGGTTGTGGGAAAAATATTAAAATGGAGCCGGGGTTGACCAGCTTTGATTGGTGCAGGAATTGACACAGCGGATTTTCCCTTTATGCGAGGACTTTGTGTTGATCTGTCAGTTTGTTGAGTCCAAGTCCCATTTCAAGAATGGCCTGGTTAACCATGCATTTGCTGCTGCACTGAGAGCCCTCCTTCTGGTATACTACCTCTTTGTTCTCCCTGAATTTTTCTTTAGTATGACAGTTGTTTGTGCTGAATTTTTCAGGTACCTTTTATTTTAAGGCAAGTCAATACAACTGAAATTCATAACCAACCAGTTTTGTATAATCAATTGAGGCTTACTTCTTTTTTTTTTTTTTAATTTTTTTTTTTGTTTCAATGCTAGCATTTGTTGACCCTTTAACACAAACCCAAACTTCTCTTATTTAGGTCTTCTGATTCTTCATCTAGTTTTTGAGTGTGACTGATGTGCTACAAATGTGCTGTTTCTTTTCGAGTTTCTTGTGATTTGATCAATGCATATGTCGTCTGTGGTATGCACCTATCATACTTGTCGCAGGCAGTTGCCCAGCCTGGTCTAAAACCATATATACATGTATTGCTTGCTCTTTTTTATTTTTCCAATGCATGCTGACCTAAATCTGCACCTAAATGGAATCCCCATGCAATCGATAGTAAGTAAATTTTGACTTCATCAAACACAATATTTAAGTACATAAGGAGATTTTCGAATATTTCGTATGTTAGATGATATTTCCCAACTTTAATAATTATATCAAGAGTAGAAGTATGTTTGTGGTTTTGTGCAATTCCAGATGTATGCTTTCTCAGAATATTTGAAAATAATGTTGCACCACTTTTTCTGTGAAATAGAATGCTCTCCTTCACATCAGAATGCGAATTTTAACATCTTTTTTGTCTTTTTGATAAGAAGGGGATTGAATAGCACCTTTGGATCTTAAGGCTCATTAGAGTACCATGATCTTTCCCAGCAAAGCCAATCACCAAATATTACTTTGACATTCTACTTGAGTAGGTTCATCCCAGTTAATGATATATATGTCAACACACCAATATGTATGTCTGTTAATTATTATATGACTCTTTAACATTATTGACGTTTCAGCTTTCAATTAACTGAAAATAGTTTGTGACTTAATGTGGAAGCTACTGTTAGAATTATTTCTCCAGTTTCTCAGACACAATTCTTTTATAGTGGGAGGTCCAACCTTTAGTGTGATTAACTTATTTTCTTGTTTGATATCAGGATTACCAAGCAATGGTTGCACAACTTGAACATCAATTCCGCCTCGGAAGACTTTCTGTTCAAGGATTGTGGTTTTATTGTCAGGTTGAGGTTTTTTTAATGTGTCTACTTTTATATACCAACTCCTCATTTGTATTCATTCAATTACTATGTGCTGCTTCCAGCCAATGATGGGATCACTGCATGCTTTGTCCATTGTGGTTGAGAAGGCTTCTTCTAACAACTTCTCAGGCTCTGCAATGCTTAACCTCTTGCAAAGCCAGGTAAATATCTTATTCTGCAGTCTTAGTTTGCAATTGAGTATTTGTTGCTTCGGTGATTAGATTATGGAGTATCCACATTGTTATAAAATTCCTTCGCTTTTGCTCTTCATGATCTGCATTGTCTTGAATGTTTTTTTTTTTTTTTTGCTTTTTTTTTTGTTTTTTTTGTTTTAAGGATCATTTGAATTTATCAATCAGTCCATAACAATATTTGATCTTGTAGATTGGTTTTTTCCTGTCAGAATATCTGGACACTGATTTACTTGCACTGTCTACTTCGGTGCCCTACCTTTTCTCCCATCGTTTAAAGATTCGACTTTGGCAATCCATGCAGCCTCCATCACCTGAAAAGTTTGTGCATATGCTCTATCTTCTGCTAGATGTTACAACTTGTCATCCTTATTTTTTTCTGCAATGCAGGCCAAGGCTATGGCAGGTGACAATGCAGTTCGGTCATTGCTTGAGAAGATGACACAGTGTGCAAGTTCTGCATACCTGGGCATACTAGAGAGGTATCTACTTATGGAAACCTTGTTATTAGATTTCACTTTTATGGTTTCACCATTAATGGACCTCTCTGCTTTCTTACTGTTTTGGTTCTAATTTAGTGTAGCAATCATGTTCAGTTATTTTGTAGAAGCTCTGAGGTTATCTACTTTCTTTCTGAAATCTCCTGTTACTTTTGTTTCTAATATCATTTAGTCTGCAGGTGGGTATATGAGGGAGTAATTGATGATCCTTATGGTGAATTTTTCATTGCTGAAAACAAATCACTTCTGAAGGTATCTGATATGGGTTGTGGATTGACAACCTGTCTCGTTGTTTTGTGCTCAAATGGATCTTTAAATTATATGTTTCTACAGGAGAGCCTTACCCAGGACTATAATGCCAAGTATTGGCAACAGCGATATAGCCTCAAAGAGGGCATTCCTAGTTTCCTTACAAGTGTTGCAGGGACAATTTTGACAACTGGGAAATATTTAAATGTCATGAGAGAATGTGGGCATAATGTTCAGGTACGCCATTAATTCTTTCATATATCACTGTCTAAATTTTATCTGAAGGATCAAATCACCATTCTTTGATCATAGTTGTGAGTGCCCCACTTGTCATGGTTAGGTCCCCTTATCAGAAAACTCAAAATTAACAAGCTTTGGATCAAATCATCATTATCTTGAATGTATCAAAGCTGCATACGACTTTGCAAGTAGTGAGCTCTTGAATCTCATCAAAGATAAGGTAGACGATGATTTCTGGTGTCTGTCCTGTTTATAGAACATTGGTTTCTTATGCCAACAGCTAATATGAGAATATGTTATATTATTTACTCAGTATGACCTCATTGGAAAATTGCGGTCGCTGAAGCGCTACTTACTTCTGGACCAGGTGCTTTAACACATTATTTATTTTCAACAGTAGTCGGTATATTGGTGGGCAAATGATTTGCAGCTGTCAAGTGTATTCTGTATTTGCCAACATTTGGTTCCTTATGATATATACCATAATGATTTTTCATTTTAAATGGATCATCTGTCCTTCTCTGTTGTTTGGTATTGATCTGTTATGTGGGCTTCTATACAGTTTATTTAGTGAATGGATGCCTTTTTTTGAAGTATGCCTATTGATATTTGCAATCAAATGCTTAATTAGAGTTTTTTTTTAAAAAAAAAAAAATCAAATGATCCAAGTGTGCTGTTGGTTTTCAAATGTTTCTTGATCCTCTTTCCCTGGTAGCAGTATGGAGGTGGCATAAAACTCAACACTCTTTTGGTTATCTTTCTTTTTGGGATGAAATGGTCTATATGGTTGCTTATTTATTATAATATATTGGGTTTTTTTACATGTGTACCATCCCAAACATTCAAATTTGTACAAATACCCTTTCAAAATTGATATCTACATGTATACCCTTATAAAATATCTTTTTTTACATATGTACCTATATCATCTAACACTGTTAAAAATTAATGGTTTAAAATTAAAATGACTCAAATATCCTTAAGGATAGATATGCAAAAAAAAAAAATTATAAGGATATATATGCAAATAGCAATTTTATGAGGGTATTCACTTAAATTTGATTATTTAGAAGGGGATACATGCAAAAAATCCTTAACATAAATGCATCTTTCTTGGTTTGTTAATTCTTTCCTTATTCTAATAGAGAAAAATTAATATATATAACTAAAATAATAAATTTACTTAATTTATTAATTTATATAGATAAGATGATCTTTTTATCAAATGATAGATCAAAATTATTTTATTTAGAAAATAAACAAATCGTAACCATCCATGTTTCTTCTAATGTATAATAATATGTTTCTAAGAAAAGTATCTAAACCTAATATTAGATGAATAACTTGTACATTTGCATAGAATGGACATAGTTGTGGATTTGGACATTATGTAACAATAAGAATTTATAATCTTATTATATTTTACAAAAATATCTTTGTGAAGTGTATAAGGTATATTATGTTGTTATAAGATGGATATAATTGTCCTATCTTGCATAAAAATAAAATAAAATATAGTATTTTAATATATAAAATATTATATAATATCATCATCGTGTTGCTATATTATGTAATATGCTACTACATTGTAGAGTAAGAGGGCTTAAATCCATCTAGATAAAATAGGTAAAAATTAAATTAGAATTTTTTACATATATATTTTTTTTAAACATTCAAATTTACATAAATTTTCTTATGAAATTGCTATTTGTATATATACCTTTATAAATTTTCTTTTTGCACATCTATCTATAAGAATATTTTAGTCATTTAAATTTTAAACCATTAATTTTTTAACGTCATTAAATGATGTGGGTACATATACAAATAAAAATAAGGAAAAAGAAAGATATACATACAAAACAAGTATTTTATGAGGATATGCATATAAATATCAATTTTGAAAGCATATTCATTCAAATTTGAATATTTAGGAGGGTATACATGCAAAAAATCCTAAAATATTTTCTTTCTATCATCATAATTACCTCCTTGAGCTTTTTTTTTTTTTTTTGTGTGTGTTTGTTTTTTTGTTCCAGTACCTTCACTTATTAAGCTATTCCTGGTTTTACAGGGTGATTTTTTGGTTCATTTTATGGACATTGCTCGAGATGAGCTTGCTAAAAGGCTAGAGGACATTTCCGTTGAGAAGCTGCAGGTTCTTTTCTTAGAACTTATCACACATGCTTTTGCAGAGACATGACAGTTTGTGAACAGGCCTAAATATGGTTTCTCTGTCATGTAATGTTACAGTCTCTGCTTGACCTTGCTTTGCGCAGCACTGCTGCTGCTTCAGATCCATGTCATGAGAACTTGACATGTTGTGTGGTAAGTGATACAGTGCATTGTTAACCATGTGTGATGCGCGTGCGTGCACACACACACACACATAATATTTACATTTACTTCTGATTATCTGTATTCATATATACTGCCAAGCAGGAAAGAACCTCATTGCTCAAGAGGCTGACTGCACTTAAAGATTTGGAATGTGCTTATCCTCCACATTTAAACAAACCGATTCCTGATAGTGATGACCAGCCTGAGCCATTGAGCATCACGGGCTTGGAAACATTCTGCCTAAATTACAAGGTTTTGTGTATTCCCGTGCCCACTTATCTTCTATTTTTATCATGACTTTTCCAATTACGATTTCATAACTTCTAGAAATTGGATAAATTTCAGGTTCAATGGCCATTATCACTTGTTATCTCAAGAAAAGCTTTAACAAAGTATCAGTTGATTTTTCGGTTCCTTTTCCACTGCAGACATGTTAACCGCCAACTTTGTGTGGCATGGCAAGTGCATCAAGTATGAATCTTTCTGTTTCCTCCATATAGTTCATTTGATCAATTCTGATCTATGTTTATTAAATTCACTGAAAATTATTTTACAGGGATTTCGTGCTTTCAACACACTAGGAACACCCATCTTGCGATCTTCTATTCTTTGTCGCAGTATGCTTAAATTTATAAATAGCCTTTTACATTATCTAACATTCGAGGTAAGATTCAGCATTTTTAATAAACATATAGGCGGGAAGTGTTGGAATCCTGATTCTTTGGGTGTATATCTTTCTCAGGTTCTAGAACCAAATTGGCATCTGATGCATGATAGACTTAGGACTGCAAAGAGCATAGATGAGGTTTGTGGATTGGATATTATCTGCCTAGGTACATTTATGAATTATAGAAACAGTACTGGATTCACATATTTACTACTGGATAATGCTTACAGGTCATCCAGTTTCATGACTTCTTCCTCCAGAAATGTCTGAAAGAATGCTTGCTTCTTTTGCCTCAGCTTCTTAAGGTGGTCAGCTCATTTATTCATTCAAATTTTAAATAGAAAGAAACATATCTGAAAAAATAAGTAGTCAATTATGTTATTCATGGTTTTCCCCTTACGGTGGAGATTCCATCATCCTTTATTTGCAACTTGAATATGATGCACTGAGGCCTTTTTTTTCCTTGTTCCTTTATTTTTCTGGAACTTGAAACCCATGTCATCTTTTTGTTTCTTGAAATATAGCCTGAAGGGAATTTGTTTTTCCAATGCGCCAATTGCTGCAGTAACTTTAATCTTATCCAGCAAGCCTTTTCATTTGTAAGAAAAGCAAGCCTTTTCCTATTTTATGGGCTTCTCCTTGCAAGCATTGAGGATTTTGTATCTGTGGCTCTTGATCTAAATTCAACCCTCTGGAGCAAGAAAGAGAACATAAAACTAGGAAGACCATTTAGAAGGAATAGACATATATTGGTCTTGTTATACTTTTATACTTA
Source organism: Elaeis guineensis (assembly GCF_000442705.2). Lineage (NCBI taxonomy): Eukaryota > Viridiplantae > Streptophyta > Magnoliopsida > Arecales > Arecaceae > Elaeis > Elaeis guineensis. Next base: position 4,248,875 of record NC_026000.2, read on the forward strand.
AGCAAGCAGGGAGAAGCCCATCGCTGTGCATGCAGGTGGGTGTGTGTGTGTGCACATGCGCGCACACGTGTGTTGGGGGGCTATTTCTGTGCCCATGTTGTAATGTTGTATGTATATGTATGCATGTATATGCATGCATCATATGTGCTTGTTGTTGATGTTTCTTCTTTTCTACATTCAACAGTTAAAGAGTTTTCAATATTATTCCCTTGGCACAACTATATGCTATCAGAAAGTAGAGTTCTATGAGATTTTTTTATTCGAAACGCTGATTGTTATATTAGCACCTCACATTTAATTAGAGAGTACCGAGGTGATAAAACAACACCCATCCATGCTGAGAAAATACCGGGGGCTGTGTCTGCTTGGAGCTGATGATACATTTCTTAAGCATATGTTTATATATTTAAAATTTATCTATGCCTCCAGCTAAAATAATGTTAGGAAGATTGTTATTTGGTGGTTTAGAATGTTCTGGTGCAAAAAATGTTCATGATTCTTATGCCATCTAACTACATGCAGAAGGTGGAGAAGCTGAAATCAATATGCCTTCACTATGCAGCTGCTATTCAATTGTTGATACCATCAATCTATGTACCTGAGCCGGATGCTGCTGTTGGCTCGTTGGGATTGGATAGATCTAAACCAAGGAGATCTCAGAGTAGAAATCAGCAATTGAACCTTGCAGCAGAAAGCTCCAAAATCTGTGATTCTATCATGTATGAACCTCTGTTATCAAGACCATGCGAAGAATCCAGATGAACAATTTTGTCCTTTTGTTACATTTTGTGAATTTGTTTTTGCTTCATGTGATGCAGGAAATTTGAGAAGGAATTCAATGCTGAGCTTCAGAGTCTTGTGCCCATCTTGAGCAACAGTTCACAAGCAGAGCCCTATCTGACCCATCTTGCCCAGTGCATTCTTGGGGTAGGGAGCGAACAGTGAGTTACTTGATGATTACTGCACTACTTTGGTACCGGAAAGGTCACTCTCTTCCTCACGTGAAACTGTGAATAGTGATTTTTGTGTTGCAAAGGCAAATGCAAATATCCAAAGTACATTGTTAAGCCAACTACGCTAAATGTGTTCTCTTAGGTTTGTTTTATGCCTGTGCGGTAGCAGTTCTTTATTGCTCGAGTAGAAGAGCCAAAATTTGTATCCTTGTACTGGTACTAATATACATGGATTTATTAAGCGAGTTTTGCTGAACTTATTTATCAGTTTAAAGACATATTTGTAATTGAGGGGAGTTGTAATTAATATTTTGTGAAGCGGTCAGAGATGATCTTTTGACCGTTGCGCGTGCCTCCACGCGCTTAAAGTAGTTTTATATGACATCCGTATCCGATAGCCAACGAAGGGCTCTTTCGAGAGAGCGCGCTGTCGATAAATACCTCCTGCTCTGCGTCCGAAAGCTCGCTCTGAAATCTTCTCTGCACCGATAAAGAGGGGAAATAGAAACCCTAGAAATGGAGTCCAAGAAAAAGCTCCGGGTTTTCGGCCGATGCCCCGACCTCGGTCTCTCCACCCGAGCCCTGACCCTAGCCCCCGATCTCACCCTCCGCCGCCTCAAGCTCTCCTTCCTCCCCCAATCCCTCCTTTCCCAAACCCTAACTCTTGATTCCCTTTACTTCTGTCTCAACGGTAAGCCCCTACCAGACTCATCCTCCCTCGCGGCCGCTGGTATCCCCAATTCTTCCGCCCTCACCCTCCGCCTGCGCCTCCGCGGCGGCGGCGGCGATGGCGGCGCCACCGGGGCCGAGTCTCGCGACTGCTACCTCAACATGTACGCCACCAAGAAGCCCGACAAGGTGGATCCGAACGAGACCCGGCTCTCCAAATGGACCACCTGCGCCCTGTCCGCTGAGCCTCTCGTTCCCCCGTGTGTGATCGACCGTCTGGGCAACCTCTTCAACAAGGAGCCGCTTGTTGAGGCCCTCCTCCACAAGAAGCTTCCCAAGGAGTTCAGCCACATCCGGGGATTGAAGGACATGATCCCAATCCATCTCACCCCGATCCCCAGTGCTGCCGATTCCGAGACCAAGTTTCAGTGCCCGATCACCGGTCAAGAGTTCAATGGGAAATATGGATTCCTGGTGATCCGTGGATGCGGGCACGTTTTGAGTGTCAAGGCATTGAAAGAGGTCGAGTCATCGACTTGCTTGGTTTGTCATAAAGAGTTCTCGAATATGGATAAGATTGTGATTAATGGAAGCGCGGAGGAAGTCAGAGCGCTAAGGGAGATGATGGAGGAGGAGAGGGGGCGGCTGAAGGGGAGGAAGGAGAAGAAGGTGGGTACATGTCTGAGTGGTACAAAGCATGCCATTAATGAGAAAGATGGTACTTTGGATGACCGGAAGAAGGATGGGGGTGGTAAAAGGTTCAAGGCAGTGGATATGATGCCAGCCCATGCTACGAAGGAAGTATATGCATCTATCTTCACGTCATCAAAGAAATTTGATTTCCAGGAGACGTTTACTTGCAGGTCGCTCCCGCTTGGGAGGAACTGATGGGGAAGGATGTGGTGGACAGAGAGGAGCATCCTGTTTTATCATACCGTTTCATGGAGGTTTGAGGTTGCTTCTTACTCGTTGTGTAATATGCTTGGTGTATTTTTTTTTTTTTTTTAAAAAGAAATTGCCATGGAGAACTCTTTTAGAGCAGTTGACTTATCAAGTTTGTGCTTCTTCATGTGCTGAATATTAAGGAGGTGCTACCAAATTTATTGTATAGATATTGTTTTAATGCATTTGATCATCATGCTGCTTAGAATGGAGGGGGTTTGAGCTCCTTCTTCTGTATATGGATCATATATTCTCTTGCGGCGCCCCCCCCCCCCCCCCACCCCTAAACCATTCTTTTCACACTCACTCACTCACATAAGCTATGTAAACATTTTTCTTGGTTAAATGAGCTAACCATACATGAGTCTGCCATAAATTAATTTGTTTTAGGTGTGTGAGTGTGCACTTTGAAGCTGACTATTGAGCATGCCCGACCTACCAACCTAAGTCGTCCCAATGTTATTAAGGTGCTCGCCTAGGCGCACCTAGGTGCTCAAGCAAGGCGCCCTTGGTTGAAAGCGCCTCAGCCTCCTTTAGGCGAGGTGCCTTCAACCAAGCGAGCGCTTTTGCTGCCTAGGCACTCGCCTTTGGCGTCCAATTAAAATTGATTTTGTTCTCCTGGCTGTTTAGCTTCCAATTTAACAGGATGATTTGATGTTTGGTGATGATGATGACTTGACATGGGGTGCAGTAGCTAGGGCAGTAGGTGTTGGAGAAGGAAGAAAAAATACCAGATTGCAAGTAAGGTCAAGAACAGCAGTAGCTTCAACTTCACATTTAGAGCCACGAAACTAAAATCATGAAGAGATTAGTTCTAGTTCAGAAGAAGAGATTGAGGAGAACGTAGAGAATGACCTATTTGATGATGGAGGAGATGATCATTATGACAACTTAGGCATAGAATCTGATGAAGACTTTTAGTTTTAGACTTTTAGAATGGAACAATAGGCTGCCCTGTGTAAGTAGTGGAGAAAACAAAAAACTTAGAAAAGTTTTAGTCTTTTGGGTATGGTGTTTAGACAAAAAATCTGATGAAGACCTTTAATTTTGGATTAGATCATTTGAACAATAGGTGGTAATGAAGACTTATAGTTTTAAAAAAGACTATATTTATTTCTTATTTTTTTTTCCTAAAAAAATGGCGTTGGACTTCAATCAGGCACTCGCTTTTTCAGCGCTTAGCGCCTTGAGGGCGCCTGGCGCCCTTAGCAACCTTGAGTCGTCCTTTAATCTAGTGATCACCCATAACCTGCAGTCTGTGAACCTGGCATTTATCAGTCGCAGAGCTACTGCAAACTGCCCTCTTGGTCTCTAAAATCAAGTTCATTCTACCTGTTTTGAAATCTGAACTATTTTTTATTAATCCTTCTTCCTGCATTAATCTAGGTTTCTCCTTTGCATTACTTTGCCACTTATCCAAGTTCTTTTTGTGCATCATATACAAATCATTGGAGATAAATTTTTTTCCGCCTTAGTTGCAATGCATGAGATCATATAGGATTACGTTTAGGGCACTTATAGCAAGTATTGTAAATGCTGATGTCTAGCTGTTTCATCTTCAATTGATTTATCAAGGGTAGTTGAATAAGTATTTATATTGATATTGTCTTTTTTTAATGGGAAACATGCAACATAACTAGTGGGGTGTTTTTTGACGCTTCTTTTTCATGCATACAATCGCAAGCCTTGATTATATTGTTTTGCTGAGCCATATTAGGACTCACTGTGTTTTTTTAAGGTGTGGAATGCTTATGATTGTAAGGCATCCAAGTGACCTTTAGTTCTTTGTTAAGTCAGATGCACTTCAGAGTGCCGTGTCTTTGGTTTTTGTGTTTTGAGTATCTTCATATGCATATATTTGTGTTTTTTGAGTTTTAGAATTTGGGAATGCATTGTTTGAATGTTGGTTATTTTCATGTATCCTTAGCTGGAGAATTTTGCAAAAATGTTCTTTTTTGTCCCTATACTTTTCATCGATTCGCTAATTCTATGTTTAAGATGCTTATCACAAAATAGTGAATCAAGGTGAGATGGTGTGCACAAGTTCTTGTATTTCTAAGGTGCATGAAAGGTTTAACAGGAGGTGTGACAATTCTATAAGATGATTGAGTTTTTATGGAGATATTTTGACTATATGGAGCAAAGAATTTGATGAAATAAACAAAACAAGGAGAAGGATATCTTCTTGTTCTTGTTTTTGTAATCCATCTTCTCTTTGTTTAGAGTGGCCTTAAGATTCATCATTTGCTGGGAAGCCTTGAACGGATGCATCCATTGGCATCCCAATATTATCATCATTAGTGATATTTGACATTGATATGTTGAGAAAAGTATCTATATCAATGTTCTGACAGTCATTTCCAGGACTACGAAGATATCTCAACTTTGTAAGGAAACACTCTTAAGTTGTTGAAGATCCTTAAGGATGTTCACATTTAGCAAACCTTAAAAGTAAAGCTCTTGTCAAACAAATCATTATAAATACCTTGTCTTAAGATGATTGAAGATAGTCTGTTATATTTTATTTTTTTCTCTTTTAGTTCTCAGCATCTGTTATGTAAGATCCAACTATGTGTTTGAACGGAAAAAAAAAGTATGGCATATGAGGCTGCACATAGTGCTACATTTTTTTAGCTTGTTCATGGGAAATAATTGGGAGAATTCTGATGTGATTCAGTTGAGAGGCTGCTTGGTCTTTATTCCTTGTTTTTTTTCCTATGGGATCATGTCATTTTTGTTTGTGCAGTTTATAAGGTGAGCTTAATTTGGTGGAAGCATCTGATACTGATGTTCTTCCTGCAGATCCTGGCAATATGTATGGGTCAGATGTAAGTAATTTCTTTGTATTCTCCATCACTTGGTTGGACCACAAATCTTGACTTTAGGAAGGAGTAGGAATTTCACTTTAAAAACTGAAGGGCCAAAAAGAGCTTATTTAGGATTATACTATATTTGAAATTCAGAACCAAGTTATAGGTTTGTTTTGGTGCCTATTATTTTTAACCATGCGGTTGAGGAATTCGGGATTGAATTATTGGACTGTTGATGACTTTGAGGAACTTTAAAATCATCACCCCACTTTTTTTCTTTTGTAACCAAGGCATGAAGGACGAAACATTTTTTTAACCAAAATACAAGACAGACTACAAATCTGATGGCAAACATGTCCAACTGTATCCCAAGCCATACATATATTTTTTGATGACCGGTGAACTTACAAAATTTTTCAGGCTAAAGGTTATGTTTTAGTTTATATTATATTTCCCTTCCCTTGAAAATTTGTTTTTTTATTTCTGTTACTTTAATATTGATAAGATTTTGGTATGAGAGGTGTGTTGCTGCAGTTTTATTGGTCAGAGGTGTATATACCGTGTCTCTCTGCCTTTTATTCGTTTTCATAGCTTGGTGCTTGTGATAGATCAACGCATTCCCTAGTTCTCATATATGTGAAAAAAGATTTTTTGTCCTCTCGTTATGCAACTCCTTGTGTCTTCAGTTCTGGAATTCATTCTTTTGCAAAGAAAACCAACATTGTTATTGAGTTAATGGATTGATGACTTTCTTTTGTGCTTTTTTCCCCCAAAAACTTAACGTTGTAGCTGACAATTACCTGTGTATCTTATGCTTCACATCTTCGATACACCTTGATAGTTGCATGACAGTGCATGTGGTAGTCGCCCAAGTTCCTTGATCAGGTTGCTATGCTTAGAGAGGCAGCCCTTTTTATGATCAGCCTTACTGTCATTTTCCATCATGCATTTTCTCTGTTTGATTTATTCTTGTTAAATTGTGATTGAATCTGAGTGAAGATTGAGTCAACCGGCAACGTCTACAGCATTTTATTATGTAAAATTCTAAACAGTTGGTAAGGAGTATTTAGCAATCTATATTAGTCATTGAAATGCGTTTCTGTCCTTACTTTTTTTGTGCCAGTGATTGTTCTCTCTATCTGAAGTAGAAAATGGATGTGACAAGTGGAAGTTGACTAAGGTGTACCGACTTGATGATACTCCTGGCAAGTGGAAGTTGTTTTTTTGTGAAGAGAAAGTTGATGAACAACCTTTCTTTTTTGCCTTCTTTGTACCGTTTGAGATAATTCTGTTGTTCCTGTATGACAGTCTACTGATATCCTAAAATTTAAACGGTCTTAAACTATGAAAATTAGAATTTGAAGAATCCTCTGATATTTGCTCGTTGGAGTGCTTGGTTTCTTATTCCATCTTGGGAATCACTTGATATATCCAATTTTATTACTTCTAATAGGGAAGCTAGTTGCTGCTCTTATGATACCTGAGTTGCTTTCCTTGAAAGCTTTTAAGTGGACAGGTACGGATGCTGAGAGGTCATTGAAGTCTTTGCAAGGATGTAGCACCATGATTTGCAAGATAATGCTCTGGTTCCATATTAGAGACTCTTTTAAGGTTTGTGAGACGTGATTTGAGGGAGTAAAAAACTCTTTAAAATAAGGATATCCCGTATCGGCCTTCGAACTAATCCAGGATATCACTGTAGCAGCATGCCCTTCTGTCCAAATACATTTTAGAGTTTGGAAATGACCATTTTTACAAGAAATTTTGCCCTATACTGCATGCACCGTATGGTCGTGCATGCAGCCACTTATGGCTGCTCGTTGTTGTGGGCTCAATCAAGCATTCATCTTATTGCACTACTCTAGGAATGAGGCGTTGTAATTACGTATGTGCATGGCCACGTGGTGTATGTAATGTAGGGTATAAGATTCAGCTATTGGCACTGACAGGTGATGGTAAGGATGTGCACTCCTTTCACTTTAAACAATAGAATACTCCTCTTCACCCATTTGCCAATGTTTGACTGGATGAAACTTCAACTGATTATATCATATGCAAGAATAATTATTGAATTGATGAGTCCATACTCTCCAACTATTTTTAGATTTATATGGTCGACGGTTGCATGTATCAGTATCACTTAGCAAAATATTTTTTCTGGGGTCATAGTCATGGTTGGTCGTTCCCAAGTGAGGTAGCTCCATGCTGCTTTCCACACGGTTCCGACGGGACCATGGACTAGTTTGTCTGAATGAAGAACGCATCCAAGAGTTTCAAGGTCGCAACCCAGTTTAGCGTGGCGGCGTAAGGTCATCTTCCAGCTTGCCGGGATTGATCAATTCATCGCCATTTAAGTGCCTTCTCGGATCCATCCCCACCCATCGTTTTCTCCGAGCTACTTCCTGGAAATCTGCTCACCGTCTCCATGCTTATTACCTCCTCGTATGTTTGATCTTTTCTTTCCATTTAAATTAAGATTTAAGTCTCCGACTCGTTTTTTAACGACTTGTATGTTGTCTAACATGCACGCTTTATCTTGCTAGAAAACTCAGCACCTTTAACCGGGAGGAATTGGAGAAATTGCGGTGACCCATCTTTTTGCCATACTATGAAGCCAACAGGTATGCTATAAACAGGTAGAACTCGGGTCTCAGAATTTTGACTCTGAAGCAATTTCTTGAGAACATTGACTTGTGCTGCAACACAACTCTGGGGCTGCCATTTCTGTCCGGTCAAAAATACCAAAATTTGAACTTTGACCCAACCAATTTGTCAGTCCTGGTTATTACAAGTGCACTTTTGACAGTGCAATTTGATAGGGTTAATGATCACCGGGAAAGTTAACCGTTAAGCTCACTGCGGTGACGAGAAGCAAGTCGATCATGCTACGGCTTCTGTAGCCCAACTGGTGCTTTCCGTTGCCAAATTTGTCCCCCAATCCTCCCCGGTCGGTCTAAAGCGTGGACCGGGTCGAACTTGCAACTCGAAGCGGTTCGGCCTCATAGGAGTACTTGTTTCAGGTACGAGACGAGCCCTTCTCCCACCACCACACAAATCACACCAGAATCTATCTTTTGCATCCGGAGTCGTGCATCTCCTCTAGACACGCCTGCCCATTCTCTCCACAGGATTCCTCGCTATTTTTTTAAATTCTTTATCTAATTAATAAAAAAAATTTATTTAATTTATTTATCAGATTGATGCAAAACGAATGAAACGCTGTTTTGAATGGCATTTTATCATTGCCACATCACCCATTTTTTTCTCCATTCGACGTCAAAAAAAAAATGCCATATTATTTGATGATTTTAATTTTTTTCAAACAAAAAATATAAAAAAAATAAAAAATAAAATTTTAAATTTATAAAAAAATAAAAATTATAATTTTGATAAAAATAAAATTTATCATTTCACATTAGTATTCCCATTTCAAATTATCTTTTTAAAAAAATATCTGAAAAAAATTATTGTAAAAAAAATAAAAAATACCATAAAAAAGAATTGAAAAAAAATAGAAATTATAATTTTAAATTTTAAAAAAATAAAAATTTTAATTTTAATTCAATAAAAATCATCATTTCAAATTACAATCTCCTTTTCAAATTAATTTTTAAAAAAATCATAAAAGAAGGAAAAAATAAGAAAAAAATGAGAAAAAAATAAAAATTATAATTTTGAATGAATTTTAAAAAATAAAAATTTTAATTTTAATTCAAATAAAAAAGATAATTTTAAATTTTTTTTCATTTAAAATTAATTTTTAAAAAAAATATCTACAAAAAATCTTAAAATATTTAAAAAATAAAAAATATCATAAAAAAGAAAAAATGAGAAAAAAATAAAAATTATAATTTTAAATTTAAAAAAATAAAAATTTTAATTTTAATTCAAATAAAAAATATCATTTCAAATTATTTTTTATATTTTAAATTAATTTTTAAGAAAAAAGATGTTCAAAAAAATAAAAATTAAAAAAAATAAAAAGTACCATAAAAAAGTTAAAAATCTAAAAAAATGAGAAAAAAATAAAAATTATAATTTTAAATTTAAAAAGAATAAAATTTTTAATTTTAATTAAAATAAAAAACATCATTTCAAATTACTTTTTCCATTTCAAATTAATTTATTTAAAAAATATTTCAAATAAAAAAAATACCTAAAAAAATTTCATAAAAACAGAAAAATTGGTAAAAATGGGAAAAAAAATTAAAATTTTAAATTATAAAAAATTAAAATTTTAATTTAAATTCAATAAAAATAAAAGAAAAAAATGCCATAAAAAAAGTGAAAAAAAGAAAAAATGTGAAAAAAATAAAAAATTAAAATTAAAATTTTTAAAAAATAAAAATTTTAACTTTAATTCAAATAAAAAATATCATTTCAAATTACTTTCCTCATTTCAAATTATTTTTTTTTTAAATTTGAAAAAAAATTGGTGTAAAAAAAAAAACATAAAAAAAGGAAAAAGAATTGAATTGAAAAAAATAAAAATTCTAATTCTAATTCAAAAATAAAAATTATAATTTTGAATTTAAAAAAATAAAAATTCTAATTATAATTTAAATAAAAAATGGTAAAAAAATAATAATTGTAATTATAAATTTTAAAAAAAATTAAATTTAATTCAAATAAAAAATTATCATTTCAAATTACTATCTTCATTTTAAATTAATTTTATTTATTAAAAAATTACATAAAAATAACTAAAGAAAATTAAAAAAATTAAAAAAATCATAAGAAAAAGGAAAAAAAAATAAAAGAAAATGCCATTTCTTTTGACATTTTTGAAGCATAAAATCCAAAAAAAAAAAAACCTCTCTCCCTCTTCTCCGACGTTTTCTCCTCTTCGGCGGCATGGCGGCGAGCTCCCAGCGGCGGTGAGCTCCCTCCTCTCTCTCTTTTCTCTTCCTCTCTCTCTCCCTCTTTCTCTCTCTCTCCCTCTTTTTCCTTGGCCGTCGACGATAAAAGGCCGGTGGCGGGCCTGTGTGCCCCGACGGCGGCCCTCACGGTGGGCCCCAGCCCTCCCCTTCCCTTGGTCGGCCCCCTCCTCTCCCTCTTCCTCTCTCTCTCCCTCTTCCTCTCTCTCTCCCTCTTTTTTCTTGGTCGCTGGCGACAGACGGCTGGTGGCGGGCCCGCGTGCCCCGACGGTGGCCCCCTGCGACGGGCCCCGGCCCTCCCCTTCCCTTGGCCGGCCCCCTCTTCTCTCCCTCTTCCTCTCTTTCACCCTCTTCTCTCCCTCTTCCTCTCTCTCTCTCTCCCTCTTTTTCCTTGACCGCCGGCGACAGAGGACAGGCGGCGGGCCCACGCGGCCCTCCGGTGGCGGGCCCGTGCGGCCCTCCGGCGTCCTTCTATTTCGATCTGCAGTGACGGGCCCCGGCGATGGGCCGCGGCGGCAGGCCCCGACGACGCCCCCCCGACGGCGGCCGGCCCTGCGGGGGCCCGGCAGCCCCCGATGGCGGCCCCGCGGTGGCTCTCCGATGGTGGGCCCATGCGGCCCTACGGTGCCTTTCTATTTCGATCTTTTTATTTTTTATTTTTGTCTCATTAGATTCAGATTTATTTTAAAATTTGATTTGATCATAATTTAAAAATTTTAAAATATATTGTAGAGTAATTATATCTTAGTTCTAATTGATGACGATGAAAATATCGAAGAAATGCCGACCTTTCTCTTGAAATATTCAGAATGTCGATTTTTAGAATTATATATTGAAAAGGAAGATGCACCGAGCTTTGGATACTATAGTCGGCTTTTAACTCAAGCGAACAATAATGTTGGGCCTTCTTCACCTTTCGTAACTCCTATGGTGCAAACCGATAATGTTAAAACCGTATTTGCAGAACAATATTTCACTACTGTCGGCCTTAGTTGTCCAATTATTCAGAGTCCTATGGTGACTTCTCCTGTGTCTTCTGCTATGGTGAGTTCTCCTTTGCTAGAAGTAGTAGTAAGTGCGGGAGACGACCCTTATATAGGGAATGATGACTGGATAGTCGGTGGAATAAATTCTGATAATCTAGACTTTGAGTCAGATAAAAGCGAAGATGAAGACTGTTGGATGGATGAGGACAGTAACAGTAATGATGATGATGGTGAAGATGAGAATGATGATGAAGATGTTCAGACTAATATTAATGTGGGAGAACCTCAATCTCGTTTGCACGAACGCCCATAATTTTTTAACGATATAAATTTAGATGATGGTGGTTGTGTTAGTGCTAGTCGAAGATTGAACTCTGACTATCAGTTTTGAGATTCCTCGATGATTGAATTTTCTAAAGGTCTAATGTTTGAGAGTAAAGATTAAGTAAGGAGAGCTGTTGATCTTTATTACATTATGAAGCATCGGACATACAATATAGTTCAGTCGCATTTAAAATTATGGTCCGTACGATGCGCATCATCAGATAATGTTTAAAATTGTAAATGAAGGCTTCGTGTTGCATTGTTGAAAAAATATGGATATTTTCAAATTACAAAATATGAGGGTCCTCACACTTATTTGTTTACGGGGTTGAGTCGAGACCACAAATATGTCAGTGGAAGGATGATTGGCACACTAGTCCGACATATTGTTGAAAAAGATCTCAGTATTAAAGTTGAAGCTATTGTGGCAACCGTTAATGATCAATTTCAATATACAGTGTCATACAGAAAAGCATGGTGTGGAAAGCAGAAGGCATTGGTTGTTATTTATGGAGAATGGGAGCCATCTTATACTAAATTACCCTATTATATGGCTGCACTTCAACATGCAAATCCCAGTACAATTGTTTTATGAAATTTTTTTCAAACTGTGAATTTCAATGTCTGACTTTTAAATTATATTTTTTGGACTTTCAAACCATCAATCCAGGGTTTTACGCACTGCTATCCTGTAATCAGCATTGATGGTACATATTTGTATGGAAAGTTTAAAGGTAAGATATTAATTGCAACAAAAATTGATGCAGAGAATGGGATATTTTCATTAGCATATACAATTATGGATGAGGAGACGACTGCAAGTTGGAGTTAGTTTCTTTTCTAGCTCAGAACACATATCGTCAAAGATAGAAATGAAAAATGCTTAATTTCTGACAGGCATCTAGGTATATTAAATGCCATCGTAGATGAGTCTATTGGATGGAGACTACCACGTACCTATCATCGATACTGCTTAAAATATATCTGCAGTAATTTCAACACTCATTTTAATAATATGCAGCTGAAAAGAGCAGTATGGCAAGCAGTATAGCAAATGACGATGCTTTCAAAAAGAAATATTCTTCCATTTGTAAATCTTTTACAATTATTAATTGAAAATTATTTTATCATATAATAAAATTGATAATTATAATAACCTCTTTTACATAGCACGATAACCGACAAAACTAGGAAGGAGGGATAAGACAAATCAAAATAGCTAGATTTCCAATATTCGAGTTATAATTATAACATTATTTCATATTAAAAAGATTCTCAAGCTAGTCCTTATTTTTATCCCAATAATTTTCTGAGTCATTCTAAAAGCAACTCAATCTGAACCTTTCAATCATTCTCCAATTATATATGAATTTTATGATTCATTTGTGAAGGATTTGATATGCCCTAAGATAGACCATCCACCATAGCATTGGTAACCTAATAGCAACTCAATATGTATTCTTAACAGAAGGTAATGGAGTGACTGTCTCGCCTCTGCCACTTGATTATTTTACGACCGTGCTTGAGGAGCTCCACAGTTTTCTATCTGCAAGACAATAAGCGGCCAGCCTATTGGTTATTCCACTTCTTACTCCACTTAACGAGATATGTAATTTTCAACAATTATGAAACATATAAGCCATTATTCCTGATAGCCAGAGCACATCCTCACAAATCGTTGCTGACGAATGGCGCATGTTTCTGAAGATGACAGATACATACTTTCATCAATAAAACTCTACTCTCTGAAACTCTCTAGATAAGTGAACACTTACTTTGTATGCCTTCTTCCAGAAACTGGTTCTATACAAACCATATTTTATTTCCTCCATAAAGCTCTAAGTTCTCATGACTCCATTCATGATCTCCATGCTCCAAATGATATTTTCTGAACTTTCACTCTCCATTCTCTCATTTCAATTTTCTATACTTCATACTTGACTCCATTATAAGCTCAATCATTTTTTATTTATTTTTGCAAGAAGTTGATTTGGATATTGAAGGATCCACCACTAGAGAATCCCCAGTGTGAGGAGCTTCTTTTCTTTGATGATTTTGTAGATTCGACTTAAGAGATCGATCAAGGACTCAGCATCAGCATTCAATTCGGAGGTCCTGACTAGCTACCTTTCGACCGTCTCTCTTGGTTCCAATTCAATGATTTGAGTCAGCACGGCTCTCTAGCGGCAACATGATTTATAAAATCTAAAAAAATTATATATGTTAATAATTATAGTTATCACATATTATTGGTAGTGATGATATATTATATGCTTTATATTTATTTTAAAATAATTTTAAAAATATATTATGAGATTTATTTTTTAGTTTATTATTTTTAAGTTATTGGTTACGTGAATTCTTTTGGAACCTTTCATGAACTTGCTGAATTCTTCCGGCTATGGGTGGAACCGAACACACTGTCGCGATTGCCGTTGCCATGGACAGCAAGGTCTGCAGTGAAGGCATTTATGACGGCCGCTATCCCATGCCGTTGGATGGGGAACACTCAAAAGTGAGCTGCCGTTGGCTGCTCCACCGTATTGACCTGGGCTCCTCGTGTGCCGGGGATCGGACGGTCCGCTGCCGTTTGATTCGTTCAAGAATGCGTGCTCCCGCTTTTCGCGCAAGTGTACGGGCCGCGGAGCGCCTCAACAAAGCGGGCGGGGATGTGGTGGGACCACACCACGCGCACGCGAGCAGAGCCGGCCGCCGCCGAGACCGACAACCGAATCTGGGCTCGTGAGGGCGGGTCTCGAGCCCGGCCGTGGCGAAATCCAGACAAGGCAAGGACAAGGTTCAATCACTACGTAGCAGACTAGAAGGGCTTAATTCAGTTTGGGAGAATTGAATGTTTCAATTAATGGAGCGCGGGATTTAACTTGTGCATCGTAGATGCACAGTACAAATTGCATTCAAGAGATGACACGAAAAAAATGATCTCAAGCTGGTAACTTTTAGCATGAGATGGTCTTTTACTAAGTTACATTTTTTTTTTAAACCTAAAGTTGCAATAAAAACAATTCTGGAAAATCCCTCGGTCTTCCCAAATTAGGGTGAACTGAAATTTGATTCTAGATCTCTTAATATAACTATTATAAACTTTACCAACTTACAAGAAGATACTCACAAATTACAGATCTTGAGGGGTTCATATATAGATTCTATAGAGAAAGATCTATGTTTTTCAAAAGAGCCTCAATTTTGTCTTTCAAGGAATCTGTGAAGTGTGATGTTTTCAATTATATTACTCCACATTTCTATTAATTCATAGAATTTAATTTATTGTTATAGAAATCTTGATGATGGAGAAATCTCTAAATAAATATTTCCACACAGAAATATGGCATGAAGTGTGTTAATGCGTGAATGATTTTATATTGAGAACTATGCTAGAAAAGTCACTACCTAATTCCAACTAAGGACCTCTCTAATGTTTATATGGATGGCAGAATTAGAGACCTAGGTATCTCCTAATGATGGATATTTGGAGACTCAAATCGAACCTCATTTCATATGCTATAAGACATATCTTCGGAAGGCTAATAAAGCAGTTGATTGGGTGGTTTATCGTATGGCTTATCACCATGGCTCGAAGCAACGAAAGATCTTTATTTTGTTGGATTATCTTCAGAATATTTTGGTGACTGATGCAAGTGGATGTATTTACTCAAGTGCTTTATAAAAAAGCCGAATCAATACATGCAAAAAAAAAAAAAAAAAAAAAATTGCATGGAAATTTTAAGGGCAATGCTTATTTGATAAGAGGGCTATCAATAAATTTTTCAATATATAGATTGGCCTTAATTGTAGAAAAATGAGGACACATTTAAGTTGTTGATTATCATATCTATGTTAATATGCAGCAACATAGAGCTCAACTCTAGGTTTCCTTCATATGACAACCATTGTACAAGAAACCTTTTCACTAGTTTTTCCAACCACTATTAGTAACCTAGTTAGGTACAATCCATTAATCTATCCATGCATAGAGACATATTAACATGGGCACACAAATATGCTGTATATACATATATTTTTTGTGTTTGCATGCAAGTATGTATTTGCATCTTGATGTGAAATCATGTTGTCTTGTGGACCAAATGACTAGCCCTAATCTAAGACTCATCAAGCTGAGACTTGGGCTTAATTCCAAGGCAACTTCTGGTTTAGCCAAGCCCATCCAATTTCATATCCTCATTGACACCATGAGGACAAGGAGTCACTTAGAAGGCAACTGATGCCAATCCTTGGGAATCTGCCTACAGAAAGGCTATCTTTTCTGGTTGGTGGAACCATCTCATAATTTAAAATTAACCGATCATGCTCAGAATTAAAAATAAAACATAATAATAAAGTTAGTTGATATAAAAGAAATTGGATCGAAGTTGTTGTCCACAGCGTGGCTATCCACCCCTCCCCTACCTTATTTAATCTTCCCACTAACCTTATCTTACGCTTCTTATCTGCATTATAGTCTGTAGATTCTTTGCTTTCTGCAGTCACCTGGCACACACTTGCTTGAGTGGTATAATTGGTTAGTGGGTCAGAAAGGCTTACATAACGTTTAGGCGGGTTTTATAATCGTCAAAGTTGAAGCTCAACTAAAGATGCCACCACCTTTTAAGGTGGGGGTGAACCCAACCTTTAGTACTAAAATGCTGAAAACCTTGTACTTCCTCACATGGAGTACTGTTTGCCTAAAGATCTCAGCCTATCAATAATGCAATCGAATCCTGCTCCAGGGGAGAGGGGGAGCAGAAGACTGATACAGTAATTCTACTTGGACTCTGAGGGTTGCATTTGATTTTATATGTTAACGTGTGGTCCATTTGTTATCCTCAAGATTTAACAAGTATGAGATTGATAAGGTTGGTCCCAACATTACAGCACTATCAAGAATTGGTTTATATAATAATTGGATACCCGATGGCCATGTGACTCTGGAATCCAACAAGCATCCCCATTTTCTTTTCTTCGCCTTTTGTTTTCCCTGATTTGTTGGGTTAACTTTCTCATGATGAATATATATATAGCATTGGATGAAAAATTCGAACTAATCACAGGGACGTTCCAACTAAGTTAAACTCAAGTTACAACCAATAAAGAGTAGTTCAAACTACTTGGAATTCTCACCAAGGTAATTAAAATCGGAACCTTCTCTATATTTTAACGCTCCCTCTCAAGTTGGAGTGTGGATCTCAAGAACACCCAACTTGCTACTCAAAGATTGAAGTCGATCCTTCCGACGTGGCTTGGTGAAGGTAGCAGTAATTTGTTTTGAAGTGGGAGAGAGAGTTAAAACAAACTTTAGACGTAAGGTCATGAGAGACAAAATGACTTGGTGTAGCTTGGACTTTTGCAGGTCATCAAGCATTGGACTGATTAAGGTGCTCAGATGGAGGTGGTTCGGGTTGATTGGATCGAGTGGAAGGTGATGAGATAAATGGAGCAGGTAAAATTAAAGGTGGAATTCCAAGGAAGTAGGAGAAAAAGATGATGGTGCTGGTAAATTGGGTGTAGGCACTTCAAATTATGTTACACCAACGAATAAGAAAGATATAACCCACAGAACTCAAGTTACAAAATCATGATCTCTACCATATTTTAATTTTTAAGACACGTCTTCTTCATTAAAGAATCATGGTTGGTTTCAGTTGATGCTCCTAAGCACTTTCAAACATGCCTTGCTTTATTTACTGGTTGAAGAAATCCAATGTTATTTATACGATGATCTGAACTTTGGAGCTGGGCAAAAATAATTAATTTTGACGAGCCACTAAGAATGAAGTAGATGGTGCAGGTTATACGGAACCGCATAAGACATTATAATAACTTGAATCTGAACCTTTATTAAACCTAGTTTTCAGAATCTAACCTAGACCTAATCCACTTCATGAAGTATGCTATGCTAGGTTCATCTAAATTTGGTTAGGTCTATCTATACTAGGTCATATTGGTTTAATTTCATTTGACCGATTACAAGTATAATTGGAAAATTAGGTTCCATTAATTTTAACTCTAGGGTTTGAACCTAGCAAGTTGGCCCTTTGAGAGGTCAGCGACTTAATGTATTTCAATTGAGGGTGGGGGTTATATCTTTCACACGAAAGAAGGATTCATCTTTCTTTGTACAAAGTCACAGTTGGATCGCCTAATGATAGCTTCGAGATCTATATAGGTAGACGAATAAAAAAGCATGGAGTGTTTTGAGATCCGTACATGATGCAATTCAATAGTTAACGTTGTGAAAGAAGAACAAAAATTCTTTTGCACAAAAAATGCAATCCAAATTTTCGGGATAATATTGATCCTCTCCCAACTTACTGGCACAGCATTGGCATTCCAGTGTACAAGATGGCTAATACGTAGCAAACCTAATTACCTCAATAAAGTGCAAACAAGCTAAATTAAGAGTATTCTAGCCATTTAGGAAAACCATATCGATAAAACCAGATAGGATGGTACCAAAACTACAAATAAATTGCAAAATTTGGAGAGCATGCTTCTGCTGTCGCTTTGCATGAAGGACACACACATAGCTGTGATCCTTGACCAAAAGCATCATTGTTTAGAAGGGATTATAGGCCGGGGTAGATGTGGGATGTGCTATGATGCATATTTGCAAAGCTAGTTATGGTTATGGTTTTGTAGTATTGTTATTGTGGTCCCAAAAACCCTAACTCTAGCGCTGGGGTGAACCATTGCCTTCTCTTCCTCATTTTCTCTTCCATGCCATTGTGGTGATCACTCTTTTGGAATCTTTCACATGCGTCCTGTTGCATAAGCTTTTCTAAAAGGTGCGATTACTCGTGTTCTGAATGGGTGGTCTTTTTTTTGGCTGTGCTGAAATTAACTAAGTGGTCCATACCTAGGGAGAAAGGGTGGTGGCTGGTTGATGTTAACGAGGCCATGCTTGTCCATATCATTTGAAGCTCATATCATGTACCTCGCATATCAATATTTAATACTCAAGTTATTCCAACTACGAACTTGGTGACATTATAATTTATTTGTGAAAACTTGTATGAAGTCTAACCTAGCATGTTGAGCTCGATTTCAGAATTACATCTGCCCTAACTCTTGCAAAGGCCTCCCCGTCAACCATCCAGTCATTTGATCAAGGTGGTGATGGGCTGAAATGCATGATTGCACCTTTCGGACCTTCATGTGAAGGTGAAATTCTTTGGTACTATGGACGATAGAAAATCAATGTGGAGTGCACCATCCGTTCGATTGACCACGTCGTCGCTATTTTTCAATGCGCATTTAATGCCTGCAGATCAGTTTTTTCGTTTAAAAATTTTGTATAACGAAAATATTCCCGTCTTTGAAAAAATTATGACATTCTATGTCTATATTATAATATCCTATGTCCATAATATATACAGAATATCATAATTTTTTCTAAATAATAGAATATTTTTTTATTCAAAATTTTCAAATAAAAAAATCGATCTACAAGTATTAAATGCGCGTTGAAAAGTAGTTGAAGAAAAATATTCCTCTCATATTATGATATCTTAAACTATATTATGACACCTTGGGCTATATTACGCTATAGAATGTCATAATTTTTTTTCCAAAAAATAAGTATATTTTAGTCATATAAAATTTTTAAATGAAAAAGTCGATCTATAAGCATTAAATGCGCATTGGAAAGTGATGACTATATGGATCAATCAGATGAGGTAGTGCACTCCACGTTGGATTTTCTACACCACCGATGGTGCACAAAGAATTTTCTCTACATAAAGTGGTAAATGAGAACTGCTTTGCACCTGATAATGAAATGATTTTGAAATTATTGTGTGATATTATTATGATATGAGCCGGACCTCTTTGAATGGGCACCAAACCAGACGCACTTGGTTGCCTTGCTGGAACTTATTTCACCAAAGATACTTCGGTACCCGCCAGTTGAACTCCGAAGATTTTTTGAGTTTAGAGGGTGTTTCGTTGGTAATCAGAATCAGAATGAGAATGAGAATCGAAATGGCTTGGAATCAAAATTGGAATGGCCAAATCTCCCGAAGCATTTGATTCGTAATCAGAATCGGAATCGAAATAAAAAATTGAATCGATAAAGAAGAGTAGGGATTGAGTTCTATATAAATTGATCCATTTCTATTTTATCTCGTAATCGAAATCGAAATGAAATTCCTCCCAATCAAATGGTTGGAATGAAAGTCATCTATTTCGATTTTGATTTCAAACTCTCACTCCCCTCAATCAAACACTCTCTCAATTCTTCTTATGGTCGGAGTTGACTCCGGACAATCAAATTTTTGGAGTCACTTACGCACTCGCAGACAGTCTTTTGTGTTAGACCACATGGAAAAAAAATTTAAAAATTTTTAAGGAAAGACTTCAAAGAATCATCATTTTTTTTAAAAAAAAAGCTTGATTCGTCTTCACCAATCTGGTGTGCATCAAAAAAAAAAAAAAGAAGCTTGATTCGTCTTCACCAATCTGGTGTGCACAAAAAAAACGATAGGTCTCTGAGATGCAGTGGAACCCACTGCTTGATAACATGTTAAGCCAACTAAATCCAACCACCGAGCATTCGCTAGTGTTTGACACTAGTTTTATTAAATGATATTTAGTTTTATTCTTTCTAAATAGATATATCACAAACATTTTCTTAAATAATATTTAGTTTTATCAACGGATATTTTCTATTTTAAAATTTAAACTAATTCAAATTAAAAATATCTGATTAATTGCCTTCGTAGCCGCTCAACCAAAAATGGTTTTGCTTTTTACTTTATATAGAATTTTATATTTCAAAATAAGTTAGTAACTTGATCTTTGATAATTCTGTAAAGCTTATGCAGAAATAACTATATTCAGCAATTTGAATATTTAGTCGGCGAAGATAGGTTAGAGCTAGTTTTAATGTCATGGTAGACTAGTTTTGAAATCAATAATTTTATATTGTTTAATTGAACATATCCTGCATGTTGTATTCTTATATTGATTAAACAAAATATTTTTATTGGCTCATATCTACATTCTTTGCATTGTTGCTTTAAGAGCCGAGCTTTAACTCCGAGAAGTAGGCTCACTTCATACTCATATAAGTAGGCCCTATTGGAAGTTCTTTAATAACTAAAGCACTTTAACATATTTCTATTATTATTCTATTAAAAGTATTTAGCTGATCATACCTTTTGTATGTTATAGCTATCGACCACTTTACATAGGATGAATTTAAAACTAGATTACAATACTTTCGATCACTCCTATGATATACTTTGTTTCTTTGAACTCAAGAATTGATGTTGTATCAAGCATTGAGTTGATGTTCTAGCATTGGTGATGATGAATTATAGACTTAAATCCCACTTCTTTCAATGTCTTGAATATTAAATTGCTCACAAGTTGAATGGATCTGTTAAGTTTTGGCTTGATTTTACAAAGCATACAATGATCAAACCATCTGTAATTAATTATCTTATATAGCTATATTTGGACTTTTCATTATATACTTGATTATATGCTATTAATAGTATGGCTTTAGTATCACAATGTATTGGTGTAAGTGAGAAGGATTTAGACCATAACAAAATCTCATATAATAAATTTATCATAGTTCATGTTCATTTAAAATATTTTAAAATTCTATATATGGTATACCGATGTAAAATACTTGAATAACTTGTATATCTACTTAGCTTTCCATTTGAAAAAGCAATACCGGACCTCATGCTATTTGTACGTGAAGTGAAGTTGTGCATTGCATCCGTTGAGAACACGTGATGCCAGGAAAGTTTGTAGACATTATTTAAACTTAATCAATTCTACTTTTACACTCCTCTTTTATTAATGGTGTGGATAAATTTGTTATATATAAACCTCCTCACTCTACATCTTCTCCTTTTTTTTACAACTTGAAGAATCTTGATTTTTTGTTATTTTCCTAAGTTGCTTATGCACATGTTTTGATCAGTAATATCCAAATTGTTATGCATATATGAGGGTATAGTTCCACTTAAAATTATGTTTTTTTTAAAAGAAAATAGGGTGCATTACACTAGAATGATATGTTTAGCTTTGCTTTTCCACCAATATGATCTAAATTATCATTAGTTTAAAACTCCTTAAAACTTTGGTTTGCTGAAATTTGAATCACCTTAAAAAGGTTTTTCAGTTAAGTTCAAACACTCTTCCTAATCACATGTTGGTAAGTGATAAGGATTCTGCTAGAACTTCAATTGTTATGGAAATGTAGAGTGGCAGCTATGAATATAGGAATCCCATCTCTCTCTTCTCTTTCTCCTGGCTAAAAGTAAACTTTAGGAGGATACCAATTCTTGAAGTCGAAGAACTAGAGAGAAAAAAATTGATCTGTCGCCTAATTTCTAGTAGATTCAACGAGATAAGGGAGACTTCACTTGTGTCAAATTTATGATGCAAGGTACATTCTCAATTCATAGACATGATATATGATTGCTTGATTACCGGTCACGTGCATATTAGTTCTGCTGCATGTTTGGTGCAAGTCGATAGTATAAATTTTCAAGAAGCATGCAATTTTCTTCTATCAAAAAAAAAAAAAAAAGAAAAGATTGTACTTCAAAGATTCATAAAAATTTTAACATTTAATTAGGGATGGTAAACCAATGAACCTAAGGCTGTATTTGGTCTGGGTAATGTGATTGCATAGAGATAATGTGATTATGGGGTAATGTGATTATGGCACATTACCTGGAATTACATTACCTTCAAAGCTGTTTGGTTGACATGTTATATCACGGAGGAATCATATTTCTTGTGTTTGGTTGAAGGGGATAATATCATTGGTATTTTGGGTGAGTTTACATTTTTACTCTTAACATAACTTTGTTTGGTTCAAGCTTTCTTAGAATCACATTCCAACTGAAATCATTTATTTTTTGACCACACTCTAATATATGGTTTAGAAATTTATTAATTTTTAATCAATTATTCCATGAATATCATCATTCAAATACCTTATTTATTATTAATTAATGTGGATTTTAGGGACATGGATTCCCCGGCAAATGGTGTAGAGAATCATATGAGGTATATGAAAAAATCTTAGTCCATTTTTTTTGTCCTATGCATTACACAGTTCTACTGTTAGTTATTATCATATAAAATTAGTTTAGGACATAGGATTATTTCACTAAAAAGCTGTTTTGTATATTTTGCAGTTCCAAGCAATAGTTTCTCTTTTCGTCAAAATTGAGTTGGAACTGGATAAAAAATTGGAGAGCCACAAAAGTCAAGTGATAATGGCAAGGAATGAGACGAGAGGGAAAGCAAAAGAGCGCATCGAAAAATGAGAGGACAATAAAAACGAAACAGCAAACAACAGCACAAAACGCCAAGAAATTCATGAATATTATCTATGCAGCACAAGACAGCTCTTTATTTGGCCTTCCTACTATTTTTTTTCTCCTCCAAAATCTTTGCAATATGCACGAACCTTTTATAATGTTATGTGGGAGTAATCCAGTGTGCAATCATGTACAATCAACCAATGCATGCCACTTAATTGAATAATATAAATCTGATGGAGACTTCTATATAAATCTTGCATGAGATAGATGTTATCCTTAACATTGCTTCATATAAAATAAAATTAGTCATTACCACAAGTACATAGTGGTGCGTCTAATGCCATTGCTGTAGTAATATTGTAAAAAGGCCAAGATAAGTCATGTAGGCATAATAGAAAAGAACAGCCGCAGAAGTCCTGTATTTAACACAAGTTCCACCAAGTCATATATTCAGCAAAATAAATCATCACATTGTTTCCATCCAACAAGATAAGTCTTCTAACGAGGCAGTTATCCAATTAAGTAAAACAAAATAAACCTAGTATATTTAAATCATAGCACACAACCATACATCACCAAAGGTTAATACATAACGTAAAAACAAGAGCATAGAAATATCACTAATGAGACTAATCACCGAAGTGAAATGTGGGACGATGACACTCCTCCTCTGCTCCAATCTCCTCACGAATGAAATCCCTCAGCTCAGGTGACAACCCAAAAAACATCTCAATCAAGTGTGGCTCCTTTCTTATGACACGACTAGCTTTGAACAACTCACGACTAGTAAGGCCACTACTTTTTAGAGCTCTTCAGTCAGTTTTGCTCTCTTCTCATCAATCCCAACTTGCACCTCAAAAGAGTAAGCCATGTTCCTCATTTCATTGATTCCTTCTTTATAAGCCTCAGTAAAAGTCATAAACCCCTCTGCCAATGACTCCATAAGGCCATCATTACTCCTTACTCTTTTCTTCTTGAATCCTCGTTGGGTACTGGAAGAGCTCCCAGGTGTTATAGGCTGTGAGCCCGAAGGAGGAAGTTCAGCATCACCATCATCACATTTCTCAGATAAGTCTCGATCATCCAAGTCAAGGTTTAGGGATTCTTCCCTTTTCAACTCCTTAGTAGCATCTGCAGGACTTTTTGCAGCTTCTCCAGTTGTCCTATCCTTGCCAAAGATGATGCACAAATCATCATAGTGCAAAAAAGGCCTTTGCCTCAAGCCTGTGGCATATGGATGACTCTGCCATCATACCCACCAACATTAAGTCAACATACAAGCACCATTATATTATAAAAAAAAAAAAAAAAAAAAAATCCCTAAAGTATACCTTGAACCACTCGTCAAATACGGTTTGTTCACATTCAACATACTTCATTGATTCATTCCACCTAAAGCCACTAGCCCCCAACATCTCTTATATGGCAGTATATTGCCTCCTCAAAAGTTTGACCCTAGAGTCAATATGAGGAGATGCCTTGATGCCACATCCAGGAAGCTTGTGCTCCATTATTTATTCCACCTTCGCTTGATATCCAGTCTTGAAAGTGCCATTGTCACACCTTTGACCCTTATGTGCAGGTTTCATCAAGCACTCAATCAACTTTTCATCTTCCTTTGAAGTCCATTTGTTGTTTTTTTCTAGTAATTCTCCTCTTTCCATTTGAACTTGAGGGTTCCATTCCTAAAGAAAAATGAGAATGTACACAATCTAATTGTTGATATCACAATAGCAAAATCATATTGAATGTGTTTAATAATCAAAATTTCACAAAACAACAAAGAAGGATAATTTCCAAAGCACAAAATATAATGAAAACAATCACCATATTCAAAATCAAAGAAAGAAAGAGCCGAAGCTCAAACTACAATCCGAAGCACAAAATATAATAGAAACAAAATATAGAAGTTCCAAAGCACAAAGTACAACCAAATATTAATATAAAATTATCTGAACTCAATGATATCAAAATAATCAAGGATGATTTCCCATCCAGTTGTTGAACATCTCTTCAGCTAGAGCATTTCGCCAACCACTCCAAGCATTATTGGTTTCCACATGATCGATGTAATCTATCATATTATTCGCACCTTGAACATCACCCTCACCAGCTTCAATCTCCATGGGGTCAATTGACATTTCTCCCCTAATGTAATTATGAAGCAATGCACATGCAGATATGACTCGACATTGAGTCTTCACTGGGTAGTATGATTTTGTTCTCATAGTGGCCCATTTAGTTTTCAGGATCCCAAAACACCTCTCTATGCAATTCCTCACAGCCGAATGTTTCATGTTGAAATAGTCTTCATGCATAGTGGATTGCTAACCATCCTTCTAGGCATTTAGATGGTACCGTTGGCCTCTATATGGTGCTAGAAATCCCTCCCCATTCATATAATTGGCATCATATAAGTAGTAACAACCTGCAATAATATTGTTTTAATTGTTGTTAAAGCCTAATTCTTGAATTATTGCATACAGTCCCTATACTTTGATAACTAGATATTCTAAAAATCAAATATACCTTGTGGAACTTTCAGTCCATTTCTCCTAGATATGGCATCTCTCAAGACTCATCTGTCTGCAGCGAAACCCTCCCAACCAGGTAAAATATAAATGAAATTCATATCTTTATTGCAAACACTTAGGACATTAGTAGCAACCTCACCCTTTCTGGTGCGATACCTAAGTCTATCATTTTGCATAATGTGGACTTTAATATATGTTCCATCTAAGGCTCCTAAGCAGTTCTGCATAAATAAATTTGAGGACATTAATACATGATTTAAACCTAACATACATGCTAATTAAGGTTAGGATTTTTAAATACCTTGAACCATTTCCAACGTTCATTGGTGCAATTCTCTGGAATAGGCTCTGGTTTCACCAATAACCTTCTCTGTAGCCGTAACATGGCATTCAAAATCTTATGAAATTGCCTATTGATTTTCTCCCCAGACCTTGCAAGTTGACATTTTACAACTCTATTCTTCATATCATGTGCAATGATATACAAAAAAATTACTACCATTTTCTCTACACATATATTCGTAGACTCTTTTAAATGACCCTCGCTTACCAACATGTAACAAAGCTTGTGAAATGCTCTTCTATCCATCCTACAATTCTCAACACAAACTCTATCACTGTTGAAGACCATGTGATTTAGGTTCAAAGACCTCATGCTTCCTCTAACCACACGGTTTGTTGCCCCCTAGTTGCCCCCATCTATCCTCCTCCTACTAAAAATAAGGAGCAATAAAAGGTACGTTGCAAAGATATATATTGAAACAATTTGAAAATTCATGAATCATAGAGCTAAATATTGTTTTTTTCTTGCCAAGGGGGATCGAGCCATTGCTGCAAACAAGACTTACCATAAAACTATTCTTAGATAGTACCAAAACAATATATATCAGAAAAAAAATGGACACTAATTAGTATAAATAGGAGCATGCAATTCATTTCAAAGACTGAACAGTATTACAAAATATGAATCATTTTCAAAATAATATAAGTGAATTGGATTGTAAATACTGAGCACCAACCCATATAGAATCACTTTCAAAATAATCAAAATTTCTCATAGCGGTATTTTCACAAACAGACAGAATTATTGAGTGGCGCATAGTTATTAAGAATGAGAATGTGCAGAGGTTAGGTTTTAAGTGTTGCATGAATGCCCAAAACATAATAATAATTTCATGGTAAATCATTCTCTCATTGGAGGAAGAAAGGCAATATAATGTGTTGCAGTGTTAGTATGTTTTGCTATTTCACCCTAAAGTTGGGACCTCAGCTCATAGATTTTAACTAGTGCCATTCATAATTATCAGGAACTCATGTATTTCCCTCGTGTTGTAAGGATCTTGTGCCAGTCATCAAGAACAAAAAAACAATCACGAAAATTATCTCAAATGAAAGAATAAAAAATGGGAAATACAGATTGGTGATGAAGAAAAAAGTTGCTTACCGATTTGGGATTTGAACATGCTTGAGAGAAAAAAGGTTGCAGTCGGTGTTGAAGAGAGAAAAAGTTTAACAGGTTGCAGTCGAGCATAGAAGAAAATTAATTGCTGACAGGGCAAGGGTGTCATTTAAAAAAATTAATGAGGACATAATGGATAAAAAAGTTGACATTACTGGGTAATGTCACTTTACCCATGTGACATGGGGGGTAAGACATTACCCCACTTGGGGGTAATGTGAAGGAGGAGAGTAATCATATTACAAGATAATATGAATTTTTTTCCGTCCAACTAAATGGGGTAATGTGATTACATTACCCTATAATATTCATATTATTGAGTAATGTGGGTCAATCAAATACAGCTTAAGTAAATTAATGTACAGCCGAGTAGGATAAACCTATAAAATGAAGTTGGCGTCCCCTGCCTATTTTACAATGTGACCCTAATGCCATATAGGGTTCGAATCTTCCGGCATTATTGTAATCTTTATAAACAAAAATTGGTAATTACTTGATGACTTTATGTAACAAGTGCTGATCATGGACTGAATTTCGGTCTTAAATTCTATTCATTTTTAATCGTGCTTCGGATCTATATAACATATGATATTTTCTTAACCAAGACTGGGCCATGGGCAGCTCAATGTAATAAACTGATAGAGTCGGCAATTCCGTTGTCGGATTCAGAGGTTATTTGTCTTGTGAGGTTCATCTCGCTGATAGGAGCACTATCCCTCGTTTCTGTCCTGTGTCTGCCTCACTCTTCTCCAATGGCTTCAGCAATGACGGAGGACTCCAGTTTCGAAGACGATCAGCTGGCTTCGATGAGCACCGACGACATCATCAGGGCCTCTCGCCTCCTCGACAACGAGATCCGAATCCTCAAGGTAAAACCTAATGAAGATCCCGTCCTTTTCCCAAATCAATCTAGGGTTTCTTTTCCCATCTTTTCTCCTCTTTTCTATCTCTTGTCACGCTCTTTCTGCTATATATTAGATTTTTTTTTTTTGATCTTGATTTCTTCTGGGATCTGCGGCAGGATGAGTTGCAGAGGACGAATCTCGAGTTGGAATCCTTCAAGGAAAAGATAAAGGAGAACCAAGAAAAAATCAAACTAAACAAGCAGCTTCCTTACCTCGTTGGTAACATCGTCGAGGTATTCTTTTTCCCTTCTTCTCCGCGCCTTGATTTCCCTTTTCTTTCTTTCTTTCTTTTTTCTTGAGAGAGAATATTATTTAGCTAGCGTGTTAACTATTTCAACCAATTAATCTGAAATCTAATCAATTCAACCCGGGAACTGTAACATCAAGAAAGGGCAAGAAAAAATAAGTATGGATTTCATCAGTTTGTTTTTTTGACCTATAATATTTTCTGCGCAACGCTTTATGATGTTGTTCAACGTCCAAGTTCCGTGTCAGCAGTTTTATAGGTTCTAGGGTTTCTTACTCTTCTTTTTTGGCGTGATAAGATGGAATGTTGATGATGCTTTCAGAAATTTCATGATTAGATTCAAAGATATTTCACCTAGGCAATGAGGGCTTCCATTTGTATGTGGTTTGAAGGACGGAAGCAGTTTAAACTTGGCATGTTATGACATTTACCGTGTTATTTCATGTGCCTTATGATTAATCCTATCGTTCTTTATTCCTTTATTTCTGTTAACTGACCTTCTTGGTTTCTTTAGATTTTGGAGATGAATCCAGAAGATGAGGCTGAGGAAGATGGGGCAAATATTGATCTAGACTCACAAAGAAAGGGAAAATGTGTGGTTCTAAAAACTTCTACACGACAAGTAAGCTAGAAGTTCTCATTTATCCATTGTTTGCTTATTTTTTTCCCTTGATTGAGCATAGCTAGCTGTTGCTTCATCTGGCTATCTAAATGTAGACCTTAATGTTGAAATATCAAGCAGTCTTGGCAAAAGCTATTTGAAGTTAGCTGACTTCTGATGGCAATCATTCGGTTGATCAAGTTGCCTTCCATTCTGACATTAAAGAGTCACGAACATCTTGGTGTAAATAAACTTTAGTTTCGAAATTCAATTGGGCCCTTTGATCCAAAAAAAAAAAAAAAAATCTTGATGATGGAACTGTTATCCTCATTGTTTTTGGTCTTGCAATATATAATTGTAACAATGTTCACACTAGGTGCTATGTCATTAGTCTTATTACCCTGCTGTTATCTGTAGTTAGTGATACTTGGACTTTTAAAATAATAGCTGTGAAGTTTTGTTTTCTTTCCTCCACTATGTTCTACCGCTTTTACTAACAGAAACTCATTGTCAGATTGGAACGTTGCTGATATTTATAGTTGGCATGACTTTGAATTCTGATGCCTCTTGTTAACTAAAAACCATATGCCCATATGTACAGAATTAGGTGATCAAGTATTTTTAACAACTTCGTTCTGTTTCTTATTTGATTTTCAGACTATCTTCCTTCCTGTTGTTGGCTTAGTTGACCCTGATAAGCTTAAACCTGGAGATTTGGTTGGGGTTAACAAGGACAGCTACCTAATCTTGGACACCCTTCCTTCTGAATATGACTCACGAGTGAAGGCAATGGAGGTTGACGAAAAGCCAACTGAAGATTATAATGATATTGGTGGTCTTGAAAAGCAGGTAATCCTACCTTCATGACATAGGTATGAGGTTTTTATTTATTTATTTATTTATTTTATTATATTAATGTTTTTAATGAAATTCAACCACCAAAACTACTGATTGGTATTCTGCTTTTCCAATTTAATTTTGATAATTCTGGATTCTATGGATATGCTGGAGTTGTTTAGATCCTCCCTACGGCTGTTGTTAATGAAGAAATGCTCATTCTTATTTCCTTTCTGTTTCTTCCACTTAAATGCTTCCTTATTTTCTGTAGATCCAAGAACTAGTTGAAGCAATTGTGCTGCCAATGACCCACAAAGACCGGTTTCAGAAATTAGGGATTCGTCCACCTAAAGGAGTGCTTTTGTATGGACCTCCTGGAACAGGGAAGACACTGATGGCTCGTGCCTGTGCAGCACAGACAAATGCTACTTTCCTGAAGCTAGCAGGACCTCAACTTGTTCAGGTTATTAAAAATGCTTGCAGTCTTATTCTGTTGTTTCTTGTCGCCATTTATTTATGCTTATAAATCTACTTTTATTCTCATCTTTTTCACCAAAGAAATTGTCCCAGAGATTCACCAGTTCCTTTCACTTTAGGTCATGCATTTCTTGAGGTCATTTCTTGTGCAATGCCGTATGTTAATTGAGTGTTGAAGGATGCATATCGAAGAAATGCGGTTTTCTTTGTGAGTTGAAAAATATGCTGTTGGTTTATTGTTGATTACTTAGTGTGCATTATTTACATCATTCCTTTATGTGCTAACATCACTTATTGTGCTTAAAGCAAAATTGCCAGCTGGAGATATCCTGGTAGAACTCTTATTGCTATATATGGGAAGAAATGTTTTTGCATTTTAAAATATGCAATTTCAAAAGTATTTACAAACTGATTGACATAAATAATTTTGATGGAAATTAAAGCAATTAATTCCAAAATGGAGTTTTGCATAACAGTATTCTTCAAATCATGAGATATTAGAAATTACATAAGTACTTCTGAAAAAATACAAGGTTCAATATTTAGAGGATAAAGCGTCACACAAACACAACAGTTATTCCATTTCAATATTTTATAACATGGTTTACAAATTCATGCTTCAGAAAACGTGGAGGTGCAACTCCATTTTAGGTATAAGGTTTACTTACCGAACACACTAAGTCCAACAAAGATTCTCCACTCAAAACAAATTCTCTCTAATGCCTAACAATTACAACAATTTAAACATCAAACTATAGCTTCTTGAGTTTTTTAATAGGTGTAAGTACCTAATCAAGATCTACATTATCTCTTAATTCAATTAACCTTCAAAATTCATGCAAATATTCATAATGAATAAAATAAAGCTCCAAAATTTATGAAACTTAGTGAAAAACATTTTAAATAAATAGGAGAGCTAATTTATGGCTAATATTGGCCAAATTGAATGACCCCAATGGACCCCATCGATTTAGTTGTAGGCTTTTCCTGTAGCATAATAGCCCTTAACTATCAAAATAGGTTTCCAAAAATTATGATATTGCTCTTTTTATAAAATCTTGAGTATGAGGGCTTCAAAAGAATAGGCTACGTCACTAGAAACTTGCCAGAGATAATCAATGACACAGACTTAGACCTATGTTTTTCATAAATTCACCCCAAAACCACGTTAATCCATCAAATAATATGGCAATAGGACTGGAAATTGCCTCAATCATGCTTTTGGCTAGAAGCTGTGTCCTTGAATCCGATGTATACACGACCAATGAGGTGGTCTCTTCTCGTTAAATGCATAAAAGTCCACATTAGGTTTAGATTAGAGAGAGCAAAACCACAATAAAATGGGAGAGAGATTTATCACCAATTGTATGCACAAAATGGTGGGAGATGGAAGAAATAAGGAAGAAAGCGGGTGGATAGAGAGATGAGAGAAGGGAGGAGGTTCTAGGGTGGGCGAGTGAGATGTAGAGGAGAGGAGAGAATGTATGTGTGTGTGTGAGAGAGAGGTCATTGATGGGATTGTGTTTGGATTCTGCGAAATAGGAGCTGGAGGCTGTTGAGTGGTGATGGTGGTTCTTGGTGAGAGAAGAAAGAAGAGGGTGAGAGGGCAATGGGTTTGCACACAAATGGGGAAAAGAGAGGATGGCGCTGGGGAGCCTGGGTTTGGTTCGGGCCCCAAGCCAGTTGGGCTGGGTTTTCATGGCCCTGAAGTGGCCCGAATGTTACGGATAACATCTTAAAGATTATGTATTTTAAGTTGGGTAATAGGAAAGCAAAAAATTACAAGGATAAGAGCTTCATCATGCTTGTCAAGGAAGTGGAATTGGATATTAAATGTGGATGAAGATAACTTTGGGTACATTTGGTGGATTGGGTTCTTGCTGGTCCTTTGCAACTCATAGTACACAAGTGTTCTCCATAAGTAATTCTACTCATTGCATGATATTCTTTTCTATGAGAAACTGAAAATCGATGCAGAAAAATTGATTACATCTGTCTAAAGCTATGAGAGAGCATAGTTCAATGTTCTTTTTTGCCTCATTCATATTCGAGCGTATATGAAAACTGACTAGTTTCTTTTTTGGAAATATTCAGATGTTTATTGGTGACGGAGCAAAACTTGTTCGTGATGCCTTTCAGCTCGCAAAGGAAAAATCTCCATGTATTATTTTTATAGATGAGATTGATGCAATAGGAACCAAGCGATTTGATAGGTATGCCATGTTCCCATTTTATGATGTACTGTCATATATGCATGTGGTTTCTCTCATTTATTCATACAGGTAGAAGTTGGTAAGTCATTCTTTTGTAGTCCAAGCTTATTATAAGTCCTTTGGAGAGCATTACCTTGATTTGTATCACATTTGAACAGCCTCATGACTTTTCTTCCTTGAAGTTAACAGCATATCAAGTGATTCTATGAATTACTGATGAACTCATGATGCAACTAGCATGATCTTGCTTTTATGAGAGAGGTCCTATAATGATGAAGTTATCATCAATATTAATATGCCTAATATATATTGTATCCATTTAGCTGCTTTTGTTGGTTGCTGTAGCCAATATTTTTAAGTTGTCACAGCAAGATTACCAACTTGGTGGTCCGTATGAAATTATTCTCCTTTAGTTATTTCCTTCACTGTAGATCTTTGTAAGTTGCTTGCACATTCTGCCTTATCCCTCTCCTTTTCTTTTTGTATTGGTTGATATTGTCTCTCAAAATAGAGCAAGCACTATTTAATTATTTTTTGCAACCACATCTGTTATATGATTCAATAATACTTATTTATACCTTCAATCATGGTCAGTTTTACATGTTTTCACTCGTCATCCCTATACAATGCTGAATGACCAGTTCAAGCAACTTTAGTTTTTTCCTTCCTCACAAGTTTGTGATAGGTTTTCTTGGATCCCAAAGTCTCATTTTTCATTCTTTAAAACAAGAAAAGAAAACATTATTTGAACATCTCATTGTTCTGTCTCAGAAATAATTACTTATCTGCGGGGATGAGATATGCCCTACATTAGATATTTAAGTAGCTTATCTGATGCATGGCATCATGTGGACCTAGTTTTCTTCCCAAGAGGAAATTCAAATTTCCATGCTAAATAGGTAAGGATCTGCTTTCCATGAACTGGAAGTTAACACTTCAGAGTGCACTGTTCTGAAGTGCACTGTTCAAATAAGACACCTATATTTTTAAGGTGTACTATCTTGCTGAAAGATGCTAAAAAATGTATTGCAATAAGAAGGTACCACATCTATTCATAATTTCATGGTACTAAATGTGTTCTATCTTTGCCATCCCACTACAGTGAAGTAAGTGGAGACAGGGAAGTGCAACGGACAATGTTGGAATTACTTAATCAGCTTGATGGCTTTAGCAGCGATGACCGAATAAAGGTTAGTATATACTCTTTTTTTTTTTTTTTTTGCCTTTTTGGTATTATAAAGTTTTCTGCATGTCTAAAATTGGAGAATGAGTATCATGACTTAAATTGTTCTTTAACATTCAATATGGCTTATAATTTACTGGTTTTCATTTATGTATTTTTAGCAGTCCTCCATATGTAATCATGCTCTCCTTTTGTCCTCTAATGTTTAGACAATATTGTAATTGGTTTCAGAACCTTCTGGTCAATTGTTAGGCAAAAATCCCGTAAACGCCTAACTTCATCCCTCCTCCCCCCTCCTGGTATCAGATATGATGCAATTGCAGAGCCATATGTTGGTCTATATGCAATTTATTGCTCCCAGTAAAGGTGGATTTATGAATAAATATATTAGAACAATTTGTGAAGCATGAATGGCTAGAAAAAAATTGATAAAGTGGCTCGAAATATTGTGAAATAATCAAGATTGACTTGTATGTAGTTGAAATAGTCAAATTAAAATTTGGTACTTATATTGTAACAGACATATTATAGATGGATTTGGAGTAGATGACCAAAACATTTATGACAATTTTGATCAAAGGTCTTGCTGGAAAAGGTTGCAGCTACAAGCCACTGTAGTAGCTATGTTACCTGGCACTTATTTAAGCTGTCTTGGAGTGACAACACTTTTGGGCACTTGAACACAGGATGACACGGCATGACATGGCTGGATGCTTCATTTTGAAGTGTCTAATTAACATCAGCAAAAGTGTCCGATGTTTGGCACCTTTTGGAGTATAATGCAGGGAACTCCTAGTTTTAACTGTTGGATGCTTTCAATTAAGTGTCCTTAAGTTTTTCTGGGCACTTATTGAAGTGTCCTGATGTTTCTAATATTTAGTAGCGAAAATCAGGTGGATGCTTTAAATGAAGTATCATTATTTTTTCAATATATTATTACAGTTATATGAACACTTTAAGCGAAAGTCATTATGCTTTAAATATAAATATATCACAGTTAGCTATCATTTTAATTATTTGTTAAATAGCATCTATAATTGTAAGTTTCTCAGTTTTTTAATAAGCATCAAGAGACATAAACACACTACATACATGCATGACACATACACCATATAAAGACACAATGTGTGTATGTGATGTCCCCTTGCCTAGATTTTCAGAGGCTGCCATATCTGACACTTGAGAAGTGGTACCCGTGCCAAGTGTCTAGCTATCATTGGCAGGCAGGATGGATTTTTGGAGCTGCTGAAGCACTCGGAATAAGATATTTTGGCCAAGTCAGATGATGAGTGGATAAGATGCTTGTGCAAATTCAGATAACATAAAACAGTAGGATCTAGACTATAATATAGTACCTTAATAGATACCTGGATGAACAATATAAGTGAAACTGAAAATAGTAAGAAGAAAAGGAAACAATCAAGTATCGCTGATTTTACTCCATTTTTGAAGTAAAAGAAAGAAAAAAGTCTACATGGTAAAAATGGGCTGGAAGCATAAGAAACCCATGCAGGCAGGAGAGATTTTTTGGAGCTGGTCTCCTAATAAGATATTTGGCCGTGAGTCAGATATGATTGAATATGATGCTTATTGTAATCCAAGTGAAGTAAAACAATGGGACACAGCATATGATATAATTACCTTAATAGATATGTGGATGCAAAATATATGTGGAACTGAAAATAGAAAGAAGAAAAAGGGGGAGAAAGAAACTCAATCTAGTGTCACTTAATTTGGAATAAAAGAAGGAAAAAGTGTGTTTAAATATATGCTCAGCAACAAGATTTTCAGAACTGTCCTGAATCGGACGGTTTGGGATGGGCCAAACCGGACCAACGGGGAACTGGGATGGTTTTAGCTTGGAAAGCGGCACACGCCGGCACCAAGAAAGAAAGAGAGGGAAAGAGAAGAAGAGAGAGAGAGAGGAGGATGTTGCTGGAGGCCGGCGGTGGCTCGTTGCAGCCGTCAGAGGGCTGCGGAAGTCTTTACGGCTCGGTTCGCCCGATAGGACTGTTAAACGAGAGAGAGAGAGAGAGGGGGGAGTGACTCACTGGAGGGAGGATGGGACAGCGGAGGGGCTGTTGGAGGTTTTCAGATGGCCGTCGTAGCCAGCGGGCGGTAGAAACCATGCGGGTGGAGTCGCAGTCGCGGAACAGGGGCTGTCGTCCTTGTTCACGCGCTGGCCCCTTTTAAAAAATGGAGATAAACAATGAAGCTGGCAAACCATTTTGCGGCTTCAGTGTTTAAGAGGTTTTTTTTTTAAAAAATTAAAAATAATGAAGTCGGTATTTGGATTGCCGGTTTCATTTTTTTTTCTAAAAGAAGCAAAAACAGTAAAGCTGGCAAATGGTTTGCTGGCTTCACTTAAATTCTAGTTTTAAAAAAAAAATCCTGTGAAACAGAGGCGTTGCCCTTATTTCACGCCGCAGCGCTGCATCCATGGACTGCGCCTTCCGGCAGCCCCTCCGACTCCTTCCCCTCCAGCCTTTTCTTTCTCTCTATTTCTCTCTCTCTCTCTCTCTCTCTCTTTTCTTCCTAGTTCCATTGTTTTGGTTCGCACCGGTCCGGTACGGTGTGGCCCATACCGATCCGTACTGCCGGCCCAGGCTCCGGTACCCAGTCTGCGAACGAACCTTGCTTAGCAATCATGTTGGTTCTAAGGAGAAAGAAGGAAAGCACTAATTATAATAGATTGATTTTATTTAGGCTCATAACTCATTACATCTTCATTTTTCTTTTTCCCAAATATGGATTGAATATTAAGTATCCAGAGTTCACTTTGTCTAGTTTGGAATGCTTGTTTCATCTCTTTTCGTGGGAAATCTTTTTCCACGTCTTTATATATATGATAAGCATTTGCTTTGGCATGTGTGTGAAGTAAGACAATCTGTGAAAACTACGAAGGAAGGAAATGCAATGTGGATTGAATCCTGGGCGATAAAGACTGCACAAGCGCATAGGCATAGTTGATGTGGAAATGCTGGGAAGGCAACCTAAGATTTTGTATGCAAAGTTTTAGGACAAGTGTTGATGATCTTCTGTCTTTAGGGAGTGGGTGCACCAGGTTGGCATCATGTGAATTACACCACGAAGGTAGATTTCATAAATTATAAGAAATTGAACGAACATATTTGATGGAAAAGGCGATACAGAGCCAACTGATACTGCATGTTCATACACCACAACAATTAGAAGATGTTCCTGTGTTGTCTCTTTTTTCTTTTTTTTCTGTTCCTGAAATTGTAGCCTATGAAAAGAGTGCGAGGAAAATTTTCATGGAGCTACTTCCAGCATTAGAAGGTTTGACAGCTAGGATTACAGTATATCCAACATCATAAGAGTTGCATCACCTGAAGATAATGGTAGAGATGCCACTCTGTATATGCTCTGGAATTTGCTTATAGATCTTAAGGATTTTCAAGAACCTTGTGTGGTAATTGCTGTCAATGCATGTGGTCATTGGGCGTAATCTTGATGTTATCGTGCTTCATTTTTGTCTGTATCTTGAAGGGCTTCGTAAACCATATACTGCTATCAAAACATCCAATGGGAAAACCTGACCCCTTTTTTTTTTTGTTTCACACCATTCCATTTGATGCTTTTGGTCCTTGCCTCCAAAACTTCCTTTTGTCAAGACAAATTATACATCATCATCTCTTTTGGCGAGCGAATTTGAACAGAATTTTCCTTGCTTTTGCATCCATCTCAGCAAGAACCACTTGTCATTTGGTGCTTGTTGCCAGCACGTTCCCTGAGCACCCCTGTGATGTAAATGCATATCATGGACTTATCGGCAGGCCAAAAGTCAAAAGGTCCAAAATACATGATTGGAAGAAAGAGGAGACAGCCATCCTGAAATCTTATATAGATGCAGTAGGCAGCTTCAGGTCTGTATTAAGGAGATAAATTAAAATTAGAAATTAGAATGATATGATTGGTTGGTTCAGATAGCAGGGAAAAGGGTGACAGACCAGTAGAAATTAAGATAGCAGAGGAGGTGGGATGAATAAAGTGGATGGGATATTTCATCCTTGTGTTTTAAATGCGAAGTACCAAAATTCACGCTTCATCAAACCAGTGATGAGGAGGATGGCTGTTTCTTCTTCTTCTTCTTCTTTGGGAGGGGTTTCATGCAAATTAAGTTATGCTGTACAAACAACAAGAATTGACTGTTTAACAACTTTAGTTCTGCTGTTAATTTTTAAATGATATTCTCTTGAGTTTTTTTAAAAAGAAAATCAACTGTTGCATAACATTATTTTCACTGCCCAAGCATGACTGCTTCTCTAATTTTGTAGAAGCCTGCCGTTCATTTGAGAACTTATGCTAATCATGGTTACTTCCTACCTTTTTTAATGAATCTGAAAATGGAGCTGGTAGGCAAGGAAATCTAATTCTAGCATGCATGATAATGTAGAAGGAACCTTGTACTTCTATATTTGAGAACTTATGCTAATCATGGTTGCTTCCTACCTTTTTTAATGAATCTGAAAATGGAGCTGGTAGGCAAGGAAATCTAATTCTAGCATGCATGATAATGTAGAAGGAACCATGTACTTCTATATTTTGTTCCAAATGATCTGGTAGGGCATGTTAGCTACTAATGGGTAATGGGATATGTGCATAAACAGGAAGCCAGTTTCTTTTGCTGAACTCTGTGTTCTGGTTTTCAGAGCCAGGTCCTATACTGCAAAGGACTTCAGTTATTGGAGATCCGTATCTACTTGATTTACAGGCTGTAGGAATCTGCAAATAGTTAAATGCCATTACATGATGAGTCATGTATGTGAAGCCACCTTGTGCCCTGGATCCTTGAAGCAATTTGAGTTCTCTGATGCTAGTTGTTATTTGATCTGCCAATAAACAATTCTTGAAAGGGTATGCCAATAAGTAATGAGACATGCATGAAGAGGAGAAATGTGGTGTGCTATGCCATGCCTCATGTGAATTTCAGTTTATGGACATTTATCTCTATTTGATCCAACAGCTGTAGGAATTGGCAAATAGGTAAAGAGATGTGCACATGTATATGATGCCATTTATGTCCTAGATCCTTGAGGCTATATGGTGTCCAAGATAAAGGTCAGCTTTTTCCAAGTTAAACAACATGAAAATTATTGGCTATCAATTGGCTGAAGCAGTTGTTTTGTAGCAGATCATGGACCTTAGAAAATGAGTAATTAATGGGATAAGTATTTGTCGCCACACGATATTCAAGTTGGTAATTTTACTCTAAAAAAACAGTAACTTCTTTAGTGTCCATTGAAAACAAATATGAGTATTCTGCAAAGTTCATAATGCTTTTCTAGCATCTCTCTTACACACAACTTAGATTGATATGTTTAAATTTGGAAGTCCAGGCTTTCATTAAATTGCCTTGTGGAATCAATTTGACTAGTATCTCTTGCATACTTGGTTCAAACAAAAGCAAATGTCATCCAATTTTGTTATAGTCGAGGTTCCTTTTCTTAAGGTCCATGCTCCACTAGGTACCAAAAAAAGGGGTGCACTTGTAATGTCCATCTTTGTGGTTTTTTATGTCAATAGTTACATGAGACTTCAGACCACTCTTATGCCTTCCCTTGTTTTAAACAATAATCTGTTCTTGTTGCCTTTACTTTGACCATTGTTAAGATAAAATACTTCAAGAATGATGGAATTAGAAGCTTCTATTAGTTTATCTCTGAACGGTAAGGGTTCATACTTGTTTAGATCTATGTTCTCATGGACTAGCAACCATGTAGTATCAACAAACTTTATTGGTTCTATTTTACTGTCCTGCTGTCCTGACAACAATGTTTTTGCTTTCTTCTTCTTCTTTTTTTTTTTTTTCCAATTGATTTTTATAGGTTATAGCAGCAACAAATCGTGCTGACATTCTTGATCCTGCTCTTATGCGTTCTGGTCGTTTAGATCGCAAAATTGAGTTCCCTCATCCATCTGAGGAAGCAAGAGCTCGAATATTGCAGGTGGCCATAACTTGTCTTTTCTCTCTGAATGTGCGTGTGCATGAGTGTATAACTAATGCAATGCTCCAGTAGAAATTAAGCTCTCTGTTTTTTTGGTGTTGAAATTTAGATCCACTCAAGGAAAATGAATGTGCACCCTGATGTCAACTTCGAAGAGCTGGCTCGATCCACAGATGATTTCAATGGGGCACAACTGAAGGCAGTTTGTGTAGAAGCTGGCATGCTCGCTCTGCGACGAGATGCAACTGAGGTTCTAATCTTGTCCTTATATACTTGGTTCATACTATGTCACTTCAGTATTTTTTTTTTTTTTTATTTTGGGTGAGTGTGGGTGGGGAGGGGGGGGGGGAACTTATCATGGTGTTGATTTGGGAACAAGAAGGCTTAATTTTCAGGCATGGTTAATTATGAACTCTAGTTTCACAGTGAAATGGCAGGCAGTTCTGCATCATTGCACATTTTGTTTCCTGTTTTGACCCTCTGTGTTTACTAACTTTTGCTAAGATGTCTTGTCCCATTTCATTGTTTTTCTTGTGTTTGTGTAGTTTTGGTTCAAAAAAATTTGGTTCAATACTTTTTAGATGCATTAAATTTATTACAAACCGAAGAAGTCAACTTGTTGCCTTTTATCAAGGTCATTTTACTCGTGGATGCATCCATAGAATGGTGAGCAAACATAATACATTCTTCAAGAAATTCCTCCTCTTCCTGTGTTATGTATGATCATGGACATCTTATGCAAGAGTCATGATTCCAAGTGCCATCCTCTGGTGATCTTTGCTGGCAGGCACAAACCATGCCAGGGTAGTACTGACACCCAGCATGGGTGGGCATGGCATGTTGTATATCTTTATAAATATTTTTAAACAGGGTTAATTTATTTATCTATTTGTTCGGCAAGCAACAGGATGTGTGGTGGCACTGTGACATGTTGGCCAGTGGCTGGCACACCCTGTGCCACCAGCACTTGAATCCATGGTGGGAGGAACTTTTGTCTGTTCCCCTGTATGGTTCAATGTAATGATCACACTACTTTCCATTGGATTTAATGCATGTTTGAAGCTTCAAATGCCCCCATAATCCATTTAGG
This sequence comes from Elaeis guineensis, assembly GCF_000442705.2. Taxonomy (NCBI): domain Eukaryota; kingdom Viridiplantae; phylum Streptophyta; class Magnoliopsida; order Arecales; family Arecaceae; genus Elaeis; species Elaeis guineensis. The sequence goes on from NC_026000.2 coordinate 4,289,260, forward strand.
AGAGCCCAATAATACCCGTAATTACAATACTGCCCAAATCATGTCTTTTTACATTGTCGCTATTGTTATTAGAACAATAATCAACTTACATTATTTTTCTCTCTCTCTCTCTCTCTCAAATTTCAGGTGATGCATGAAGATTTCAATGAAGGGATAATCCAAGTCCAAGCCAAGAAGAAAACCAGTTTAAATTATTATGCTTGATACTGAGCATATGAGCTTCTAGTAATGTAGTTGAATTGAAGGTATATGTTGAAAATGTTGATTTTATCTTTCCCCAACAATCTTTGTTTAGAATATATTTTATCATGAAGCGTCATCGAAATATCATGACGCATCATCAAATGTTCTCTTGCTTTGTGCTTTACCAAGTTATCAGGGTCAGGCCAACACGCTTTCAGAGTACTCCGATGCATGTCTCAGATTGTCGTTCTAGTCTGGAGGACCACCTTATATGTCCAGAAATGATTGTTGATGCTGTCTCAATGCAAGTGGTCGTTGATTTGTGTTTGGGACACGCCAGCAAAACTGACAACTTGAGCAGGGCAATCACCGATGAACACAGTTTAATGTGAATCTTGATGAATTAGGGAGCTAGCAAGTCGCGTTTATTTATCAGTTTCACTTTTACAATCTCTTGAATACCGTAATATTTTTCTTAATACTATTTACTCCGTAACTGATATTTTGTTGTGGCATTAATATGTATCTAATCAATTCTCCTTGACCAAAAACAGCCAGCTGGTTAAACGAAGCCTGTCTAAACATCTCTGATATGGGATTCGCCTTCGAAGTTACTTAACATGATATTTTGATAACTTTATATGTTGGTGAGAGGAGCATTGATATGTATCAAATCAATTGTTGATCCTGTATCGACATGGGACAAACACCTTTTGATGCAGCGTATACTCCGTGACCCTGCAAAAATGGGCATTTTTGCTGACCGGACATTACACCATGACCTCCCTAGCGAAGATGATGGTGATAAATTTGAGAGGGAATTAATACAACTGTTTGATAATTGACCACATTTTAGATGGTCCTACTGGTGAAGATCGAAGCATCTATAGGATTCGCCTTTGAAGGAGTAACTGCATTGCTCGACACTATTTTAACCATTTGTTCTACGGCTGGGCTCCAGATAGACGTTTCTGGTGTTGAACAAGATATCCTGGAGGTTTACAGATAAAAAGGGCCAACTATTTGGTAGCGGGACTGAACTGATTGCCCTGCAAATTGGTCGTAGTAGATTAATTCTTAGTGAATGTTATCCTCTTCCACCCTGAAGCTAAACATGACATCAGAAAATTAATCACCTTTACTCAATTTAAAGATGATATTTACGCAGGTCAGTAGACTTGAGACCAAAAGTACAACCACATCGTACTTAAGTGAGATCAAATGCCCTGTTGCTATGTCGGTGAGATGCCAATACCGATCAGATATAAGTTATGTGCGCCTTCGAGTCAGTAGCAATGGATTACAGCATTTAGGAAAGTAACAGATGACCATATGCAACGATGACGCTTTGTGAAAAATAGCATGTCCCTTTTGTTGCATAGCACCCAAGGTCAACAGTTGGCAAAATAGACAGTTTCGATGAATCTTAAAAATGTTTTCCAACACTTCACAGACAATGAGGTTACTGATTTAATAGTTAACATAATCTGCTCCACTTACTCCTGCAACGAAATAGATAAGATCATATGCTACCCAGAAAAATTTTGATGTATGGATGCTTAAAAAATTGTGTTATCTGCAGTAGAAAGAACACTGACCAGCATAGATGCAAGCCCTCTGATATCAGGAGGCACCATCATGGCTCCCATCTCCGGATTCTGAAGATTTCCAGTCGAAGAAAATAAATATGAATGAAAGTACATAAAAGGACCTCCAGCAAATAGTTGTGCAAGTACAGAAACAAGTACCATGTATGGCTGCTAAGTTATCTTCTTTGTACACTCCGAGTGGTGAGCCACGAACAGACAAAAGCATCTCACCATTCTTTGGCGGCCTTAAAGTTTTGGGAGTCGTGCCAAAAGATAATCGATTCCTAGTTGCCTGCAGCGAATATGATAATATCCAGAGCTTAAGAAACTGATATCCTCTGATCTCTTGGGAAGAAAAGGTTTTAAAGAAAAGGTGCAAGGTATCTGCAACATCTTCACTTAAATGGTGATTTCATGCATATGTTAAGCATCTATCAGGCCCATGAGAGAATTATCAATATCTGAGCCAACATATAGCCTTTAAGCTAAAATAGAGGCACATAACCGTAAGATGAAGAATACACGCACCCCAGGAGTTTGCAAAATGTCTGTCGTTCCAGGCATCTGGTTTTCTGATGGTTCATTCCAAATCTAGAAAACAGGAAGATTGCAAAACAAATTTGTAAAGATCAAGTGAAGAAACTATAATGAGACTCAGAAGTTTTGAGAGGGCAATATTCACTTAACATACAAAATCAGGAATTTGCAGGTTCGCAGCCTCCAAGAAGTTTTTCTTCACTGTCAAAAATCATATGAAGCAGTAAAATAATTTAATATTCAGAATCAGAGAGTTGAAATGCATGTATGGAAAAATATACAAACCCGAGTTTACTGAAAACTGAAGGCCACCAACAGAATCAAGTGAAGCACGCATATTTCTACCATCAACTTGATTTCCGGGCAAATAACCATCTTTATCGTTCCATTGCAACTCAAAAACTTTGTACTTCTCATTTCTTATCACAGACAGGTTGGTCAAATTTTTCTGAAAAAATGCTATTGCTGGAGTTTCCAACTGTTCCTTACTTAAATATGAGCGAAGCAAGCGCAACCGAGAAAGCAAATTTTCAGTCTCTGCTGCACAAATAGCTTGAATTGCAGCAATTCGACGTTCAACTATCCAAGCATGTAAAACTTTGCTTAGAATAGTTAAAGTACCAAACAAACAAGGCAGGAAAAAAGTGTGCTCTAAATCTCATCAAAAGTTAGCAATCAGAAAATATGCAACAAAAAAAAAGTAGCAACTTGTGATTTTAGAACGCAATCTGACTGCAAAACTAATGACCAAATATGAATGTATACTATTGACTAAATTAAAGAACACGTATTATCATTGAATAGGATGATATAAACATAAGAAGAGTAGTTTCAGAAAAGATAAGGGGGAGCATAAAGAACAGGAAATATTAGTTGATGAATATAAGAGGTGCTAAAGGGATTGGTTGACCTATAAGATTCACAAGCTGGACAGTGTTCCATGTCCATGGTCATGATTAGGACTCCAGTCTCATTTGTCAACAAATGATAGCTAGCTTTTGTTGAAAAGTTCTACCTACTTAGTACTTGAATCAGGATCTTTCCTTGTTCTTGTCATTAGCTTTCTAGCTAAAATCTACTACTTCAAGAGTCACACACACAATAAAATTTCTCCAGAATCACATTGATGCTCTTGTATCCCACTTGCTTACTAAAACTGCCACTCTGTCTCAATTGGATGCTCTTATATAAATGTGCTGTTCCCTGTTACAATATCTCTTAGCCCTTGATGATATGTTTCTTTAAAGAATAAGAAACTGAGTAATTTGCATTGTTTTATGATACATTCAACTATAGTTTTATATACTGTTTCCTAAGCAACTATCATAATGTAAATTATTTCATAACTTCATTTTCCTCACTCCCTCAGCTGATTTAGTTAACTAAGGTTATAAGTGAAAAAGGTTGATATTTTTGAAGCAGATCCCTTGGTGTATGTTACTTAGAATGATGATATGTAGACATAGAGGGGTGTTTTGGAAAAACAGGAATCTAAACACTAGAGTATAAATTGTTGATACATAGTACTGGAAGTGATTAGTAGATTTGATGACCAAGGAACGTTTCCGAATGACAATTTCAGTGATCTTGGACCTATTTTGGGAAAATTTAGTCATAAATAAGCATTATATTTTTAATGCAAATGAATGGGGTGGATGAAGTGGAAGGATGCCTCCGAGAATTACTTTGTCACAACATAGCCCAATTGAAAGAGTTAAGAAAAGAGACCCAGATTACCTGTAAGGCCTGCATTGTAATATGGGTCAGATTGTTGGACAATGATGGTCCAAACACACATGATGAGGATAAAAAACATGAGAATATTGGAGTAAATACATACGATGCAGGCTTAAGAGTTAAAACATTTTTCATGTCAGTAAGTACAATGGCCAGTTCTGAATCATTACTATTTCAATCAACAGATACATGGTTGTCATCTTGGCAAATAAAGCTACAGTTTGGTTAAGTCAACATATAATTGATCGGGATTTACAACCCCAGACCAAACCATCCTAGTCAGCCATGATAGTACAAAATCACTTGACGGTCTTTTGGATGCTTTTGCAGCTCTCAACAGGACCATGGTTGCAAATAGGTTCTGAAAGCTGGGGAAATAAGAACGAGTGCTAGAAAGAAAATACTATGTTTACTACATGGTAACTTAGAAGAGGGATAAAAAGACTCGAAAAAGGTAGAAGAAGTGGGTCACCTTATTGTCAAATTAAATCTCAATGTGAAGTGGATGAGAAGAAAAAAAGCTGGGTTTATACATTTAAGATAGAGGTGGATGAGAAGATTCCTCAAAGAAGAGGTGGTAATGAACAAGAAGATAATGGGCTAGGTTCTCAAGAGGGTGATTGCATGAGGGGTCTGAAATTCTTGCATAGAGAGAGATATTGTAATTTTTCCTTTATGTTTGGCTTTATACTGGAAAGAATAATTAAGCAGTTTATTGGCCTACTTCACTAATGGAAGGGGAAAAAGCTAGATGAGAAACATGAAAGAGAGAAGCAATCAAGTAGGCTGGTGTTGATTATGTACTACATGCAAAAGTTGTAGGGAGCGTTTGGTATCAAGCAATCATCCCAAGATCAAGGATAATGTGGATGAAGGTGATGAGATCACTGCATTTGGTTGCACCATGATGATCTTACAAAGAAGTGATTCCAATATCACCCTTACTCCTCAAATAACTGCCCAACCTAATGATGGAAAACTCATCCTTGAGATTGGGTATCCAAGATCACCTCTAGGGCAATAATCTCGAGATGAAATTTGAGGACAAAAAACACCCTTCAATCAGCAAAAAAAATTGGTATATCAGTATATTAAATATATTATATCAATATTATGTAAATTATATTACAATGATATTATACATAGTGTATTATTTATCATATTATTGTCATATTATTAAATTATAATAGCAATATGTTTTTGTGCTTTATATTTATATTATGAAATTGTTTAATATATTACTTCTATTTGACTTATTTTTCTAATAAAAATAAATATTGGCATTAAAATAATAATATATTATAACTATAAAAAAATAATAATTCTATAATAATAATTAATGCATTTTATAGAATTAATAATTTATAAGATTAATAAATATATTATTATAGAATATATTAATAATTAATCTATTAAAAATTTAATAATAATATTTTATAAAATTAATAAATATATTTATGAAATATATCAAGGATAGTTTTGGTATTATATGGTTAGTGATCCTGGATTTCGATAGAATACCAAACTGGTTACTCATGAATACTTGGAGATCTTTATTCGTTGGAACAGAGCATATCAAATGGGGTTATTTTAGATCATCGAGGATCAGATTATCCCTAAATATGAATCATCGATGATCTAATATTACCTTAGTGATCTCACTTGGGTCACCAAACACCACCTTAATGTCTGAAACTATGTAGGAAACTAGGAAGAAAGACCACAATAGGAAAGTGCGAAAGGCTGGTAATGAATGGGGCTTTTGCTTAGCATTACATAGCATCTGTGAATATGAGAGAAGTGATGAGGTAGCATATGTGGAGAGCGAAAAGGCAACAACAAGTGATAAGCAAGACATTAAACTTTGTAGACGGATACACGCCCATACAAAACCACATGAGTCACCCATATGGAATCTAAAATTAATTATATCTATGAAATTCTTTGTGAATGTAACCAAACAACCCTAACAAAGAAAAAGTTAACTCAGTCAAAGAAGCCCTTCTACAAGGTCATTCAAACAACACTTTACAAAAAAAAATCATTGGACTAATCATTTATTAGAAAGCTAATCTCCATCATCCAAGTGTTTTTTTTTTTTTCTGTGGGGTGGGGGGACGAAAGCAAAGTTTTAAATCTCATGGGACAAAGATGTCTCAATTTCTCCATGGAACGGATTACCTCGCTGTCCTGTCCCGTCTCGATCATGCATCCTAGTAGATATCCTCCATCTTTTTCCCATCTTCTTTTCTTTTTTTCTTTCTTTTGTTTTGTCTTTCTTCCTTCTTTTCTTTCTTTTCTATCTTTCTTTCTTTACTTTCTTTTTTCTTTCTTTTTGTCATTTTTCTTCTTCTTTCCTTACATTTTTTTTTCCTTTTCTTTATCTTTCCTTCATTTCCTTCTTTCCTCTTTCTTCTTCTCTCCTTACATGAATGGGTTTCGAAGTCCCGAGCCTGTCCCAGTCCCATTTTCTCACAGACATAGGACAGGATGGCCGGGATGCCCTCTGTCCTACTGGAACGTAAAATCTTGGATGAAAGAAAGGAGACCCATAACCAAGTCAGCAATATTTATATAGCTAAAGACTTTGGAATGGATGAAACTTCCATCTTTGCAGAATTGTTTATGCTAAAAAGATGGCGGATCCCTCTTACCTTGGTACAAGAAGCACAATTTAATTTCTTGCTCATACATTTTGAAGTTTTAGAAATTAGAATTTGCTTTTGTAAACATATTACCATCCTTTTGTCAGAACAAAGGAAATAATTCAAAGAAAGAATGCTCCATTAGACAGAGCAGTTTGCATGCGTGAGACCCTCAATGTAAGTGTACATGCAAGACATAGTGTCCTGAATTTGGATATCGAATATCCATGAACAAGTTTGTGCGGCTATCAACAGTATAGCAAATTTACTTGTAATAAGATAAACATAAAACAGAAGTGCTTTCCCATAGGGAAAAAACACAGATCTTGGATTCTGATCGTTTAAGTGGTTCTACTTCAAATAAGAGCTCCTTTGAAATGGGAAAGGAAGTCAAATCAACCGTAAAAACTATCACTTTAAAATCAAATAGCTAGATGATCGAAAACGAGCATTCTGTAGATTAAATTCTGGCAAGCAAGAAGCATCATCTTAGTTATACAAACCCCATTAATGTATTTAAAAAATTATCTAACTATAACATCTAGTGACTAACAGCTACAAGAAAATCGTGGAAATGAGGAATGACGAAACCTTTTTTTTTCATCTGTCACAAATTTGCTAATAGATCAAGCGCAGTCAGAGGGAGGAGAGATGAATCGAATACCTTCCCGATTATTGAAACCACGCTGTCGCTCCGCGAATTGCGCCGCCCTGTTCTCGCTCGGCCCAGCCTCGTGATCGGTTTTCGGCTTCAGGGGAGACTCCGTGACCGCCCTCTTCCTCCCCCTTCTGGCCATCGCAAGGCTCGCCTTTGAGAATAACCGACCTAACGAGAGCTCGAGAGAGGGATCAGGAGAACCAAAGCCCTGTCTGAAATCGAAACAGGCGGCAGGACATCAGTAGAGAGGGCTTGAGACAAAACCCTAATAGCAGAAGACCCACAGTCTCGACTCCTCCAGGATCTTGGTTCCAGTCTCTCGAATCGAATGCCAAAATCAAAAATAAAATAAAATAAAATCAAGAAAAACTTACCACGTTTCTTTTGATTGAATGGAGGCTCGCGAGGAGGAAGTGGGTTTCAAATATTCAAAGGCCGCCAAGCGGATCGAGAGAGGAGAGCCCTATTCCCGACGACGCGCGCGCAAATGGGTCTGGTGTGGCCGGATCCAACTCGTGTCCGACGTGGATCGGACCAATGCTCAAAACTGGGACTCGAATCATGACCTATGAACTATCCTTTTTGTGACCCATCGGGGCTTATGGGTGGAATTAGGTGGAAAATTGTCACAAACATGAGCCATATATATATTGCATCCATAAATTATATTCTAAATTATATCGGACATGAAAATGGTAACTAGCAAGACGTTTAGGAGCCAGCAACAAAATTCATGTCGTAACCATGCGTAAGATAGCAACGTAAGAAATAATGATCCATTATGTAACTACTAACATTCACATCATATTGATTTCTCTGGTTCAAGTCCAAGTGGGTGAGATCAATTGAGGATTATTGCAGTGGTCACACCTTAATCTTAAAACTTGGAGATTTTGGGTTTGAGTCTTGAGTGGTGTATTCTTCTTATTTTGATCTATGTTAGGGATAGGGCTTCCTATCTTACAAAACAAAGCAAAAAAAAAAAAAAAAAGAAAGAGAAAAATGAAAAACAGTGGGGAAGGAAGTCATGTTATTGAATTTGAATAAATTCACCTTTGAATGGAGTTTTGAATGAACTGTACCAAATCCATCCATGAAACAAATTATATGTTTCAAACCTAATCTGACCCTTGTAGGTTTATAATTTTTATTTTATTTTAAATTATTTTGAAATACTATTTGCGAATCCAGTAAGAAAATAGAGAACAAATGCGAAAACTGATTATAATTTATACTCTACATTATTGAATGACTTTAGTTGTAGATTTTTTTTTCTTCTTTCAACCTTCATGTTTATTTTTGTATCACTTAATTTATAAGTTAAAAGGCTCCTAGATCATTTTTTATTTATAATTTCTAGACACTTAGTAGTTTAGATTATAATCTTGGGACAGTTCTTTGATTTGGACGACCAATCATCCCTCTTGAGTTGCTAACTGCCTAACTCTCACATTGAAAATTTAACAAGCTTATTCATGCACCCCAGCGCACCGCGCGAGGTTCTTTATTGATGGACCGTGGGACAAAAACAGCTGTTCCATATAACTTTTATATCTTTTCAGGCAAAAGAGGTTGCAGTCTCAAAAGTGGCATGGTGTGGTCTCAAGTCATCACAACAACCATGAGACGCAATCCATCTGCAGACTGCAGGCCAGTTTCAAACTTCACCCACTTTAATAGAACTCTAGCCTCAAGATTTTTTTTTTTTTTAAGATACATTATGTTTGTCTCCAAGTAAATCCAATTTTTTTAAATAATTTTTAAATTATTTAAATTTAAATTTTAGTTCTCTAATTTTTTAAACTATTTTAATGTTGCTCTCAGAATGGATTCTGATCATTTTCTCTCACCGAAAGACTGACGTGGCAACCTTTGATGTTGATGTGGTATAATCCAATAGTTACGTGACAAAATCTAATGTTTATATGGCATTAAAAGTAAAAAAAAAAAAATTGCTACCCCTTCTCCCTCATGACTCTTCAGCTACGGCCATCCCCTCACCCGGTGCCACCCCCTTCCCTCCCGCGACTGTGACCGCACCACTGCCAATCGTCACTGCCACTCCCCCTTTCCTCCCGAGACCCCCTTTCCCTCCCACGATTGTGCCGCCGCCCTTCTCCTCTATAACCCCCCTGCCACCCCTCCTGGGCCCCGCCCACCATGCCCCCATGTGCCCCCATGATTGAAGATGGAGGCCTGAGGCTGGCGGTGGGGCCTGGAGGCTAGCGGTGGGAACCGTAGGTGCGCATAGAGATGATAGCTTTGGATTTGAAGACGGCGACGACGGCGAAGGGCGCAGCCAGCGATGCAGAGGTGGAGGAGGATAACGGCTGTGATGTCGGTGAAGAGGAAGAAAAGGGCTAGAGTCACCGTCCTGATGACGGCCTAGAGGATGAAGGAGAGGATGCGGGCACCGCCCTTGGACTTTACCAGTGGCTGGTGCAAGTGCATTGCAACAGAGGGAGGAGAACCGATCCTTTGCACTGGGGTGGTGCGGGATGAGGCGGGGCTAGGGGGCACTAGCGCACAACCCACCGACGTCGGAGAGGGGGGCTGGGGCGGGCGGGGGTGTGGCTGGAGTGGTTGGTCGGGAGGAAGGAGAAGAAAAAGAACAAAAAAATAAAAATAATAATAAAATATTATTTCTTACACATCATATTTATAAAAAATAAAAAAAAATATTATTTTTTTATTCTAAATCAGTATCGATGACTGTCGCATAAATATCGATGATTGCCATGTAGGATTTCCAACACGAGAAAGATATCAAAAATGGGTGAAGGATAATATTAAAATGGTTCAAAAAGTTTAAAGATTAAAATTTAAATTTTTATAGTTTAGATATTATTTAAAAAAAATTAATATAGTTTAAAACCTATAATTTTTTTTTTTTCCTCCTGGTACTCATGAGTCACGAGGCTGTTGTTTTTAAGTGGTTAAAATAAACTGTATGAAGACCCATTATGGGAGAAGATTATACTCCCCCTCCTTATTGTTCATAAGTCCCTTAATCACTAGTCAACAAAATGCCAACTTTATGCAGGTATATAAAAAGTTATCTATACGAGGCTAGGTTGGATCATGAATTATCATGTCCTTGTGTTATTATTTTTATACAGTAAAAACTAACGAGAAGCATGAAATATTATCTATAGGCTCCTATATTAGTTTTAGCTTACAATTTTTCAATTCATACTTAAGGTAGATTTTACACCTTTTGAAAGGAGATGATATCTAGACTTTTTATTCCAAAATTAGTATAGAGATATTTAGATTAAAAATTTACATTATTGACCATAATCTAAGCCACTAAAGATATTTAGAAATAAAAAATCATGTATTTTAATAATCTCTAAAGTACACCTACATAGGAGCAAAATTTAAATAATATGAAACTATATTTTGCTATGATCTAAATATTAAAATTTATGAATTTTTAATTTATATATATTGTAACATGTATGAATCATAATCAATAAGATAAATTTTAAATTAAGTACTTCATCATATTCTTTAGCATATTAGTATAATGAAAATAGTTTATTTTTATGCTCATATGTTGCACACTATCAAATTATGTGATTTCTAGTTCACAGGTAATTTTAAATGTATGAATTAGGATTAATAGTGTAAATTTTGAATTTAGATATTTGATCATTGATGTTGGAATTTAGGGGGTACTTGATTGGAAAAAATGGAAGTTTGGAATAAGATTCGAAATAAGCGATTCATATTTCAACTGCTTGATTGGGGGAGTTTTATTTTGATTTTGATTCTGATATAGAATAAAAATGATTCAATCTATCTAAAATTTAATTTTTATTTTTATTTTATAAATTTAAATTTTCATTTCGAGAGTGCTTGCTCACCGGTCACTCCTCCGAAAGAAGTATAGTTTCTTCGCGTAATTTTCGCATAGACTCGGCGAGGTTATGCCGACTTCGATTCAGCCACACCGACCATCCCTAGATCCAGCGAAGGGATTCGGAATAGGAATAGATGGTTGACCCGTCCTCATCTTGGGCTTCCAACTTCTATCAATTAATGGCATGCATCTGTCCAAACCTCGAAGCAACCTCCTCCTCCTCCTTCTCGACCTTTGATTTCTCCCTCTCTCTCTCTCTCTCTCTCTCGTCTCTCTCTGTCGGTCGATCTCGGGCGAGGAGTTATGGAGGCGTTGTCATGGGACGCCCTCCGGAAACAGGTACCCTCCCATTAGAATTTTCAATCTTTCTTGATCTGTTCTTCTTATTTTATATGCCGCCAGTCGGAATTTTCCGAAGAGTTGGTGCTGATGTGATTCAGTAATGTGAGCTTGGATGGTTTGAAGGATTTGTTTTTTTCTCCCTCTTGAAAATTAGGACAAGAAAAGAGATTTTATGTACTCAAATGATTATTATTTGGTGGATATATGGAATTTAGGTCCTGAGCATGCTTCCACGGTCTTTGTTAAATGTATCGCTCGAAGAGGTGATTCTTAGGTTCTTAATAATTTGTTGGGAATGTAGATCCAGTCTGTTCCATATAGGACGAAACTGTCTGACTTAGCTTCTAAAGTTTTAAACTTTGGGTTGTATGGGGAAAAAATTCTTCTTTTTTCATAAAAATCTGGAAAATCAAACAAAAACTAACTTTTTTCTTATAATCTTGAAGTGTATATTGTGGATCTGATATTCTTTATACATCATCGTGCAAGATTGTTCTAGAAAGAAAATGAGCTTTCAGAGATATTTGATATAAATGTTTACTTCTGGTTTGCTTAAAATGGGTCCTACGTGGATTCCAGATTGGCAGTCTTCCTCTCCGATTGAAAACTCTTTCGTTAGGCTTGATTTCTACCTGGATCAGGCCTTTTGTTCTTATGTAATGCTGAAGCAAGTCTCACAGATTGTAATGGGTTGAAACATTGATTTCAGCTGATCTTAGAGCCCTAAATTTGAACAGGAAACAGGCTTCATCAAGAGCCATGTGGATTTTGCCTGAAACGGCTGAATTTAAGCAACAGATGATCATATCAAACTAATATGACAAAGATCCACAATGTGACATTTAGGCAGATACTTTAAAGTTTAAACCATGCTTTTTTGAATGATAATTAAATTAGTATTGGGAGGTCTTAGTTGACAGAAGATTCTGATAAGTACTGAGGGGTCTTAGTTGACAGAAGATTCTGATTTACACTCTATGAACATAACTATGTTATGTGAATACTGAGTGCTTTATATATGACTATTTCCTTCTTTTTTCCAAGATTTTCTCTTGTTTTGGATTCATGCAGCTGGCTTCTTCTTGCAAGTCCTTGGTAATCCTATTGAGCGCACATTCGGACTCTTTTCATTACTTTTGGCCTTCTGGCATTTTTAAACTTGTCATATATGTAGTTCTTTTCCACCTTCTATCCATAAACTTGCTAGATTTTACTGCATTTTTATTTTGATGAACTGTTTTGTAACTCATGTTTTTTGACTTGCAGTGAGGGTGCGTTGTGCCCTACAATTTACATTTCCCTATTCATACAAAGCAGTATGTAAAAGCCATTATAATCAGACAAATTCATACTTTATAACAAAGAATAAAAACTGAAACTCCTCAAGTAAGGATAAAGCTATGAAATATGTGCATATATTCCTCCAGTATGAAATTAGAATGATGAAACATACATTGTGTTGCGTGATCACAATGTGCTGTATTGCTTCCTTGGCAACTAGTGAATACTGTGCTGGTGGTTGTCTGCAGTCCATTGATCAAGTGTCACATGATACAACATATCCAACTATTAGTGAACTGTTTCTTTTTCTTTTTCATGCAGGCAAGGAAACTTGAAGCTCAGCTGGATGAGCAGATGAATTCATATCGTAGATTGGTTTCCACAAAACCTGATGGTTCAGAGAAGGATCTTGAATCTGGAATAGAGCGATTTCTGAAACAACTTCAGCTAGTTAATTCACAGATGCAAACTTGGGTATCTTCAGGAGGCTCAGAAATCCTTTCACATACATTAACTCGGCATAGAGAAATTCTTCAAGATCTTACTCAGGTAGAAAAGCTTTTAACCAAATGAAGGACTGATAAAATTTAAGCCAAATCTGATTATTAATTCTAAATTAAACTATACCTAGAACAGGCACCTAGTACCTACCAAGGATCACCTTGGATATTTAGCATTTTTGTGCTGCTTTTATAGTTATGCTGATCATCAAAAAAAGGACTAGGATCAGAAGTCAGAACTATATCAAATCTTGGCATATATAGAATCTGAGAAATGCTATCCCTGGTTCTTAATTGTTTTGACACAGGAGTTTTATCGGCTCCGCTCTAGCCTTAGAGCTAAGCAGGAACATGCATCACTCCTTCTGGACTTCAGGGATTTTGAGAGGGCAGGATTGGACATGGAAGAGGGTGCTGGTTCTGTCGATCAGGCTCTTCTTAAAGAACAAGCAGCTTTAAGTAGAAGTTCAGGACAGGTTTCTCTCTCTCTCTCTCCCCACCCCCTCTCCCCCCTCCCGCTCTCTTCCATTCTCTTCCCCAACTTGTCCTGCAGCCTGTGCTGGCTTTCATGTTAAGATGCAACTAGCAGAATGACTGGGTTTGGTGCAACTTGAATGCATCATTAGCTACAACACACGTATCTTTACTAGCTTGGCATTTTTAAATGTGACATTCTAATGTTGACTGATGATATGTCATCAATGGTCGATCAACATTTTCAATTCTAATACTCAAATACTATTTCATACAGTTTATGAACATCCTTAAACAATGCTATATACAAGGCTATCATTCTCATAAAACTATGCATTTCTAGTCACATATCAACAAGCAGCATGTTACATTTGTATATCTACTTACTAACCTTATTCAATTTTTTATAATATTAGTTTGTTGTATATATATGTCGCATCTGCATTCATATTTCAAATAATAGAGATTCTCAAAATGCATTCCTGTGTTGAATGTATATTCCAGTTGTTTCCAGAGTATTATAAATTCATAGACATGGGAACTAAACAACCAGTTTAGTTGATACCTAAATTTTGCTTGTAGGTATAGTTACTAGAGAGAACTCCCTCTCCAGGGTTGATTCTTTACTGATTTATAAAAGTTATATCATGGCCAATATTTACAAAATCACACCAAAGTTGCCGTTGTTTAAGCACTAATGGAACTTATTGACACCTAATTTTAGGGCATAAATCCATTGACTAATCAATTGTGCATGTGAGTTTTTGGTCTCTTAGGTAAATTATTTTTAATTAAATCAATGCGTATCGACTATTTCTAGTGTTATGTTGGAGTTCCATGCTACTGCTTTATAATTGATAAACCAAAAGAGGCGTAGATTTAATTCCTGTAACCTTGACCTCCATCAAACTGCCCAAGGTCAGAAGTTAACCAAGCCTAAGATCTGGAAGCAAAATTGAAAACATTATCAGTAAACCAACTAATAGCTCATTACCAGGATACGAGATTATATAAATACATTATCAATGAGTCTATGCCACTGGTGCTCACCTTCCTGCAAGCATGTTGCCACTCTCTCTCTCTCTTTCTCTCTCTCTCTCTCTCTCTCTCTCTCTCTCTTCAAGAAGATATCAGAGTTAACTTTCTCAACAACATAATATGGCTTGCCATATTTTACTAGCAAGTTCTTTAAGGCCCTTCAACTGTAACTCTACAGACATGAATATGATGGAAATCCTTCAATTTTTGTAGAAAAGTGCTGATCTTGGCCTTTTTCAAATACTAGAACCTGACCACAAAGGACCATAACCATGGTTGAGTGAAAGACTCTTGCCTATGTACCATAATATTCTCCTCTAGTTACCTCCATGCAGTGAACTACAAGTATCTTCCTTAATAAGCATCTTTGAACCTATAACCTTGAAAAAAAAATAGTTGCAAATGAAAGTAAGAAAGCATCTATTTCCTAATAAACATGACACTACTTTCTTCTCAATAAACCACATTATATTAAGCATCAAAAGGCAAGTGTCTTTGCAGTAAAGTGTTAAAAACTCTAAAGTGATGAGGGCACTTAGATTTTGGAAAGAACGAGAAACATCAAAAATGAAGGAACAGGCTCAATAGCAAGGCTACAGTCCACCAGGATGTAGCTAAGTATAAAACAAAGATCAAATGTGCTAATGCTCTAGGTTATCTTCAGTAAAATCTGTGATCAGATACTGTAGCAAACACCTTAGATGGCTTTAACAAATCTCACAAATTAATCTAGGCTTGGGAGGACAAGGGGAGCAACAAAAAAGTGCAAGGCATTATATTACTATAAACTCCTTGATAAGCCCCAGAAACTGCAATAGCTGAGATACAGTTATCAGAGAAGCAATTCTTTGAGGTATTTGGGGTGAAAAGAAATATGATTGCTTGTTTTTGTTCAACTATCTCTCTCTTTCAAAAATTGTGAATTACTTTGTTCTATGGCATCTAGTGAAAGATGTGCTTAACTGATGTACCCCTCACATTCATCATTCTCTACTCCCACACAGGATTAAGTGGATTTCCCAATAAATGGATGACTGCTCAATTAAGTGATCAACTATCTTAAGATGGTTTTGAACAAGGTTTATATGATAACTCATTGACCCTTGACAAGCTTGCACCTGCCATATCATTTTGACTCTTGAAAGATGAAGTAAATCTTACATGGAAGATTATTTAGATTTCTGTTGATTTGGGAGATGTTAGTTGAGACATGGTGTCTGCCTTCTAACCCTTGGTCCTCTTTGTTTCTTGAAGATTAACAAGGAGGAAACAAAGGATCTCTTTTTGCTTTGACCACTACAGTTCCTGTTACCTCTTGGTTCCTTGTCGAAGGGAATGTCTGGAAACAATTTTTTGAGCTATTGGTCTCAGAGTTGTGATACTTTGTGAATATTATCAACGAACATGTCTAATAACACTTACATTTGATATCCTCTATTTGTCAAAACAATAACTGTGGGAACGATCTTTCATATGAAGTAATTGAATCTGAAACACACGAACCAATTGGTTCAGTACCGAATCTTTTTGACAAATTACAGGTGACCATACAGGCAATTCATGATGAAATTACCAGTTACCTTCCTTTTTGTTGATGCAAAAACTACAAAACTTGGCAACATGCACAGTTTTGTCTTTTCTGTTTATCAGATGTATGTTGTTCGGCCAATACTGACCTGCCACTGCAAAAACCCTTTTGTATACATAGGCATGCTAACTAATTCCTGTCAGCAAAACTGCATGGACACTAACATGCAAAGCCTCCGAATCTCCTACAATAGTTAGGTGTCTGCAAGCCACAGTCATTTAAAATTGCCTCATGTTTTTCTATTATTCTTCACTTGGTATTGTCTATTTATGGGATGACTATTATTATTTATCATACTTCTGGTGACCTGAATGACTAGCTTTCCATTCAGTTCCCGTGGATAATGAAGGATTTTTTGGGGCAGGTTCTTTTTTTCAGGGTGAATGTTGGTTTGTTCTGCTCTTACTATATATGTCAACTTGAATAGAATCTTTTTATTTGTGATTGTTTTTATTTAAATGGATTGGCCAACTTTTAACTTCATGTAATTGAGATCCATGACTTGAAAAAGAGATTTAGAAGCTATGCAATCATCAAATATTTTCCACCCAAAACTCTCATTGTAGAATGTATGTGACTCCAGATGGATGGTGTAATATCCCAAGCCCAAGCTACTTTGGGAGCACTTGTTCTTCAACGCTCAACATTTGGTGGCATTAGCGGCAAGATAAGCAATGTCAGCGGCCGACTTCCCACGGTACGTAATTAGTGTATTTCATCTGATCCAAATTAAGTTATATGGTTGATGGCAATCCACTTGAATGGATCATTTATCTAATACTCCGAATTAATTGTGCAGGTAAATCATATCCTTTCAGCAATTAGAAGGAAAAAATCAATGGATACCATCATTCTTTCCCTTGTTGCTTCTGTTTGTACGTTTCTTATCTTGATTTACTGGTTGTCAAAGTAAGATGCAGTTTGAGAAGTTGCCATTTGAACGATTTTCCTCTGTAATCACACACATCTAGCTGTAATGCTTATTATATTAAGATTTTTCATTGTTGTGTTCGTCACTAATCAGTTTTGGTTTTTGAAAACTCAAATGCAGTCAGATATAATCTTTTTGTCTTGCTTTTTCTCCATGGATAATTTCTTGAATAATGTTTAACGTATGCTTATTGGCATACATTGCACATCATGGACAATTTCTTTGATGCTTGTCTACCGGTTTCTGGTTTCGTTTGCGCCAAGTAATTAGCAACTGGAGGCTTTGCGGATATAAATTAGCCACTTCCCTTTTAATCAAGCTAAAATTCAGTGCTGATATGTAGTGCACTTCTTGACTTCATGCTGTACTTTATTGTATGATAGCAACCATCTTGTTATAGCAAGGACCTGCACTGTACTTGCCAATGTGAGTTTCTGTGATGTTAGCCAGAAGAATGTGAACTCTTCTGCGAGCTGGAGCATATCCAATGCAATGTTGTTGAGCAAAAATTGTAGTTAAAAAAGAGAGCATTGTAAGCATAACAAAGTTCCACGCGGAACCAAGTTTGCAGGCAGCCCATCAAGCAAGGTTTCCCACACGAGAAGTTTGTTTTATTGTCACGCCCCCAACCCGAGATTGTAAATCGAGGGTCATGGCAACCGCCGCATACTCATAGAAAACTCTTCTCATAAGCATGCAAGACATCTTATCATGCTATCCTAAAACAACAGCGGAATAATTATTCAATAATTTAAATCCAAAATATAATGACCTAAATTTTTTTCTTTAATATCTCAATAAATTCAACAACAATTCAAAGGCTTTGCATCAAATTCAATAAGCCTTTCAACCTAAAATAAAAGCATGAAGATATTGTTTCTGATCACTCTTCCATTCATATCTTGTATCATCTTAATTTCTCAACATCTGTAAAAACAGTAAAATAAGAGGTAATGAGCTAGACAGCCCAGTAAACAATGTTCACTTTTCAACAGATTTCATCAGGCATATAAGTAAATAATCATTTATAGAAAATAAGCATATAGAGTTCATCAATTCGAAATCAATTTCAATTATGCAACATAATTCATGCCAAATTCATTTCTTTTTCGAAAATTCAAGTTTCTTTCCAAATTTCAATTTCTTTTGTTCTTCAATTTTTTTTCGTCAACCATGAGCTATTACCACATTTTCCCTGTGGCAGGATCATAATACCGCGTATCTACTTGCGGTAGGCTGCGAATCATCTGGCAGCCATGTCCTTTGGAACCCCTGGTCTCGCTGGCGGTTTGTCGCTGGTTTCTCTGGCGACATGTCGCTGGTCTCGCTGGCGACATAAACCCTCAGGACAATCAATTGCCAACGTACATGCCCCCATTGGCGGGATCCTTTACATAGTCAGGTTGTCAATTCTTATTGTTTCTTATATCATAATTCTTCATAAATCATGTTTCATATTCTAATTTTGATAATAAAACATATAATCATGTAGTATCGAAATCAATCAATGTAATGCATCATGAAATCAATATGTTCAATCATGCTTCATCATAACATTTTAAATAAGATATTTTCATAATAAAATATCATTCATCCAATTCATGCATCGTTTCACAAATCATATCAGAAAAATACATTATAATTTGTCGATAAATCTAGAAAAAGTGAAACATTACTTACCTCGAACGCACTCCAATAAATCTACATAATTCTATAAATTTTCTTCCAAAAAAATTCTGTTCGTAGATCATATCGCAATATTTCATGATCAAACATCCACAATCCTATATAGAATCAATTTCAATAATTAGAAAGAATACGAATACTATATTTCAACGGTTTAGATTGGGTCCGATCATCTAATTTTATCTAATCAAAATCTAATTAGGACCTAAATGATCCAAAGTTTGACTATCAGATCAAATCGGATTCGAAGTGATAGGACCGAGGTTTCTTCATCGATTTCATAAAATCAAGTAGAGAGAGACAATCAGAGGAGAGAGAATTCATGAGGTATAATTCGAATTGATCAGGTGACACAATCCAACATTAAGATTGATCCAATATCTTGATTGGTGAAATCAACATGATCAAATCAAGTCATGACTAGATCGGGATCATGGATGATCAAATCTAAAGATTCATGGTCTGATCAAGGTGGGTGCCAGTACGCTGTCAGACAATCATGGATCGGGGTTCTTCATTAGAATCAGATCATGATTATTAAAAGAAATTTTTTCATTCACTAACCTTTTTAGAGAGAGAATCAATCAAGAGAGAGAATATTTTAGAGAGAGAAAATTCTAGAGAGAGAAAATTTTAGAGAGAGAAAACTCATCTTGAATTCTTCAGACAATATGATTCAACAAATTCTGATCGATCAGATCAAATCATGCTAAAATTATCATGTGGATAATTCAATAAGATCATGAGAAATAAAATCTAAAAATACCTGATCTGATCAAAGTGGATGTCGGTGTACCGTCCGACGATCACGGATCAAAAATCCATCACGAGGATCATTTAAATTCATCATCATTCTTCTCAAAATTCTAGAAATCTTAGGAGAGAGAAATAATCTAGAGAGAGGATTTTAGAGAGAGAAAGTAGAGAGAGAAAGTCCAATTTTAGAGAGAGAAAATACTAGTTCAGGCTGAAAAGAGAGGGAAGAGAGAGAAACTCTCTTTCTCATATTTTATTATTTATAAATTAATTTATTTTATTTTTTTCTTTCTTCTTTTCTTTCTTTTTCTTTTTTTTTTCCTTCACGGAAGAGAGAGGAGAGAAAATCCTATTTATTATTATTATTATTATATTATTATTATATTATTTTTCTTCTTCTTTTTTCCTTTTTTTTTTCTTTTTCTTTTTTCTTTTCTTTTTTTTTTCCTTCTTTTTCTTTTCTTTTTCTTTTCTTTTCCTTCTTCTTTTCTTTTTCTTTTTCTTTTTCTTTTCCTCCTTCTTCTTCTTTCCTTCTTCTCCCGTGGGCTTGTTTTGGGCTGAAACAGGAGACCGTGAGGTCCCCTCGTTGGGTGGCCGGCCGGCGGCGCAGCCGGCGTGGGACGACCAATGGCAGGAGAGGAGACGTTCCGACGGCAAGGGGCGGCCAAACCGGTGGTCGACGGTGACCACCGGCGATAGAAAAACGATAAAAAGGAAGATTCTTCCGCAACAAAATCCGGCGACTCCAGTCGCCGGCGAGCGTGCACATCGGCACGGAAAGGAAGGGGAAGGAGAGAGGAAGGAGAGGAGGCTTACCTCCGTCGCCGGTGAGGCTTTTCCGGCGAGAAATTGGACGGCACGGTGATGGGTCTCTATGAGAAATTTCCGACGATTGCCGCCGTTTTGCCCCGGGATTTCTCGATGAGAGGAAAGAGGAGGGTTCTCCTTCTTAAATAGAGCTGGAGGGAACTCATCTCCGACTCCGATTGGGAGCCGGCGAGAGGATCTTCTCCCATATTTTTCTATTTTTTTTTTTTGTTCGTTTGGATTCTTACATGGGTTGGGCCATCACATTTATAGAATCATGAGCATTGTTTCAATACTTCAAATATAATCGATGGCCATCTCACAGACTTGGAGGAAGCCGAGCTTCAAGTATCGACCAAGCTGGGCGGCGCGCTGGGAGATGACGCGCCACCAATATTGGTAAGGCTCCATATGAATCTTTATTTCTTTGTTTCAAGATTTCGTTTTCGAAATATGGTGGGAATGCTGCTTCTGGGCTCAAACCCGAAAGCTCTCCCTAATGCACGTTTCCTTGGTGATCAAAGTCCCAGAGGCACGGCACAGGGACTTCATGGCTCATAGCGAGGCACGGGCGCAAAGCTTTATCATCTTTAGAAGCAAGGCATTATCGAAGTAGCAGCATTGATCCCTCCATGGCACCGGAGGAGCCCAAGTTTGGTTAATGCCATGGTTGTTTGGTTGAATCAGGTGAATTTTAAGTGGAAATAGATCGGCCCCATTAATAGTAGGATGAGCAATGTGAAGGTTTCATTATATTTTGCCATGTCAAATTGCCATTTGTTTTTAGTTGCTGGAAGAATTCCTCCATCTTGATCTAGTCTTTTCGGTGGATTGCTTGGAGGCAGTTGAAGCAGTAAGATCACGTTTCACTCCTGTCATTTTAATTAGTTTCAATCGAGCACGGGATCATGAATGCTTCTTGTTGAGATAATTCAACCAATCTCTGACTCCGACTCTACATCGGTCTTATGAACACAGTACGCTGACTCACAATCCGCTGACCGACCGATAGTCGGTTATTCTCAATCATCAACGAACAACCGCGATGACTTATTTAATATCCGATTGATGACCATCGATATATCAGAGTTATCGACCGATGCTCATTCGGATATACTGACATATAGTCGGCTTATCTTTCCATAGTCACATAAGGTCGGAATGTGTGGAACCTATACATCTAACCGTTATAAACGGTTGTCAACCACGTGTCACGGTCATTAGTGGGCATAAATAGCCCATGAATTTCATGATTATGGTCCGATAATTTAGTGCCATAAAAAACGGGATCACGTATTCGACGGTTACATCTGAATCATTTATAAAAGGAAGGTAAATGAACAGTGTGGAGAAGATAATTCTGGGTTGAAACTCTGCTAATTCACATATTCTTCATCTGCTGTTCACCACTCTCCGCTGACTTAAGTATCAGAGGGTCCTCGCCGGACACAACTCCGATCAGTGAGGACTTCTTTTGTAGGTGCTCTGCTTCGATGACGGACGCGACAGGAAATTGGCCACAACAGATTGGCGTATCAGGAAGGGGGCAGAATACAAACAACCATGCCAAAAATCAGAGCTCAACATTCGATAGGATCAGTGAGGTAGTCTTCCCGCTGGGAAGATGTTCTTCCCTCACCTCCAGTGGTAGAGCCCAGTTCTTCGCGTCATGTAGTTACTACGGACGCACAAATTGCTACACTTATGCAGCAAATAAAGATACTAATGGAGGCGGTTCAAAACCTCCAATAGCAGCAAACTCAATAGCAGCAATAGCTGCCGGCAAAGGAGCTAGTCGGTAGCTCAGACAGTGCCATCTAGGCACAACCACCGTCCACTACGGCATTCACCCTCCTCTTCTTTAGAGCGACGACTGTCTCGATACTCTCACCGAGATGGACAGCCACGTTCTAGGCAATCCCATCATGCCATCCATCATTCGCGGAGTTCTTTCTCTCCTTCTCGTGCACATAGTATCAAGAAGGGGAAAAGACCGCGGACACCTTCTGCCTCTCCATCTTCAAGCTCTTCAGGGGGTTTTACCCCTGGAGTTTTCTAACAACGGCAGCTTGATGACTACGAACGTAAGTTCAAAGAGATTGACCGCCAGCTTGCCCGACTTCAGGTGGAAGGTCGGAAGTCTTCCAATGACTATGACTTCCACACTGTCCAGCCTCTCTCTCAGTGCATCTTGAATGAACCGATTCCGTCTCGATTCAAGATGTCGCAGATGGAGCCATACGATGGCTCCACCGATCCAACCGACTATTTGGAGAGCTATAAGGTTCTCATGATGATTCAGAGGGTAACCGATATCTTCTTATACATCGACTTTCCGACAACTATTTGGAAGGCTGCTTGAGTTTGATATTCTGAGCTTTAGTCGGAGAGCATTAACTCTTTTGAGCAGTTCGAACAATCTTTCGTGACCCACTTTAGCACTAGTCGAAAGCCGTCACGGATGTCAGACATCTCTTCTCTATCAAGCAAGGTGAGATAGAGACGTTAAGAGATTTTATGGCTTGATTTAACGCGACCACACTTGAGGTCAGAGACCTCAATAAAAATATGGCCATATCGGTCATAAAGAGGGGTCTGAGAGGATCCAGATTTACCTATTCTTTAGATAAAATTCTTCCTCAGATCTATGCTGAATTTTTAGAGAGCACATACAAATATATTCATGCGGATGAAGCTGCTTCTGACCGACACCGGACATATGAAAAAGATCAGAAGAAGAAACAGAAGAAGAGTGAAGCTCCGACCGAATCAAGTCGGCCAATTATCAATAAGCGAGTTTCACCTCGACGATGGAGATCGAAGCCGAACAGCTATGGCAGGTATGACTCCTATACTCCTCTTTCTGCTTTTCGTGCACAGATCTTGATGGAGATCGAAGGAGAAGAGTATTTAAGACACCCTCCGTCAATGAAAGCGCCATCGAAGAGCCGTAACAAAAAAAAATACTGTCAGTTTCATTGTGATCACGGTCACGATATCGAACAGTGTATCCAGCTCAGGGACGAGATAGAGGCTCTGATTCGGTGAGGCTATCTCAAAAATTCCGACGCGATCGTCCGACTCAACCTTCCACCGAACAACAACCTCAGCCGCAAACTGAGGAGACAATCAACAATCAACCAATGGCAGGAGTAATCAACATGATCTCTGGACGATCAAAGAATTGAGGGGCAACTTCCGAAGAAGAGTAGGCGAAGAAACGACAACTCGATAATAAAATTATTTTTTTAAAAGATGATGTTCAGAGAATTCAAACTCTCCATAATGATGCTGTCGTTGTTTTGGCAATGATAGCAAATTATGATGTAAAAAAAATTTTAGTTGATAATGGAAGCTTAACAGACGTTCTGTTTTACTCGACTTTCTTCCGAATGCGACTACTGACTGATCGACTCAGGAAAGTCTCGACGCCATTAGTTAGTTTCACTGGAGATGCAATTACCGTGAAAAAAAAAATACTCTTCCACTAACTGTCGGAATAGATCTACGACAGAATACTGTTCTCTTAATATTCACGATTGTCCGAGTTTCTTCGGCTTATAATGCCAAACTTGGATAATTTGGACTTAACGTCTTGAGAGCAGTAGTCTCAACATATCATCTATTGGTCCGATTTCCAATAAGAAATAGAGTCGGAGAGATGCATAGAGATCAACAACTTGCTCGATGCTATTTTCTGATCTCCACACAGAATAATCAACCTAAAGACTCTTTGTCTATTGATAAATTAGATCAAAGAGAAAATGAAGAAAGGGATGAACCAGTCGAGCAATTGATTTTTATCTCACTAAAAGAAGAAGATCCTAAGAAGACGGTCCAAATTGGATCGCAGTTGCCTGATCTGGAGCGGCAACAACTAATAAATCTGATAAGAGCAAATACCAACATTTTTGCTTGATCAGCTACTGATATGCTGGGCATCTCTCTGGAGGTAATAATCCATCGACTAAATATTGATCTAAAAGTTAAGCCAATGAAACAAAAGAAAAGATCTTTTGCTCTCGAAAAGCAAAAAATCATCGACAAAGAAGTCGACAAGCTCCTCGCAGTTAATTTTATTAGAGAAGCAAATTATCCCGATTGGCTCGTTAATATAGTGATGGTGAGATAAGTCAATAGAAAATGAAGAATCTGCATCGACTGTATCAATCTAAATGAAGTCTATCCGAAGGATAGTTTTTCTTTATCGAAAATTGACCAACTAATTGATGCAATTTCAGGACATCGATTTTTAAGCTTCATGGATGCCTTTGCTGGATATAATCAGATTCGGATAGTACCTGAAGACAAGGAGCACACAGTCTTTATAACCGATAAAGGCATCTACAGTTATAAAGTAATGTCTTTCGGTTTAAAAAATATCGGAGCTACTTATCAACGACTAGTCAATAAAATATTCGAGGCATAAATCAGATGAAATATGAAAGTCTATGTGGATGATATGCTAGTAAAAAGCCCTCAAACTTCTAATCATGTTCGGAATATGAAAGAAGCCTTCATCATATTTTGACGACATCAGATGAAGTTAAATCCAACTAAGTGTGCATTCGGAGTAACTTCTGAAAAATTCTTTGAATTTATTATGTCACAATGAGAAATCGAAGCCAATCCCGAGAAAATAAAGGTTATCATCAATATGAAGTATCTAAGTTCGAAGAAAAAGATACAACAGTTCAATGGAAGGATCGCCGCACTCAGCCGATTCATCTCAAGGTCGGCAGAAAGATACTTATCTTTCTTCAAAATTTTGAGACAAGCGAAAGACTTCACATGGTCAGATGAGTGTCGACAGTCCTTCGAAGATCTAAAATAATATCTAGCGTCTCCACCGTTACTTACAAAATCAAAGATTGAAAAAATTTTGTATCTCTATTTGGCAACTTCAACAGAAGCAGTTACTTCGATACTCATCCAAGAGGATAAAAATCAAATTCAACGACCTATTTATTATACTAGCAAGATGCTTCACAATGCTGAAATAAGATATTCAAAGGCAGAGAAGATGGTCTATGTTCTAATCATATCATCACAGTGACTTCGCCCATATTTCCAAACACATCTCATTATCGTTTTGATAGACCAACCATTGAAGTTGATTTTATACCGACGTAATACTTCAGGTTGAATGATAAAGTGGATAATAAAACTCAGTGAGTTTGACATCCAATATCGCCCACGTCCATCAATAAAGGTATAAGTTTTGGCAGACTTCATCGCTGAATGTACTATACCAGACAATAATCCTGAGGATGAATTCGATGATAAAATAAAGCAAGTCACAACTCCCGAGCCTGACTTAACGTCGGCATGGGTGTTACATATTGATGGAGCATCTAATGTACAGGATAGTGGAGCTGGTCTCATCTTCATCAACTCCAAAGGGATAGTAACCGAGTATGTCCTTCGATTCAATTTTAAAACTTCAAATAACTAAACCGAGTATGAAGCTCTCCTTGCTGACTTGAAGATTACCAAAGAACTTGATATTGATAATCTAAAGGTCTTCACAGACTCACAATTGATTACCGGATAAGTTAAGGGCGAGTTTGAAGTTCGAGATCCTGTTATGATGAAGTACCTTCAGAAAGTGAAAGATCTAATATCAATCCTAAAATATTTTGAGATCTTTCACATTCCAAGGGTAGAAAATGCTCGAGCTGACGCACTCTCTTGACTCATAACCATTTCATTCAACTCGCTTACTCAGAAATTCGTCAAATACCTTGAACAACCAAGTATCGATAAAGTCGAAGAAGTGCTACAAATCAATGATGAGTCGAGTTAGATGGACCCGATCATCTAATACTTGACTGATGGAACTCTACCAACAGATCTTTCAAAAGTCAAACAATTCAGATGAATGACCTCGCAATATATTTTGATGAATGACCAACTTTATAAAAGGTGTTCTCTCTTCTCTTACTAAAATGTTTGGGACCAACAGATGCCGATTATGCACTTAGAGAAGTTCACGAAGAAATTTGTGAAAATCACTTGGGGGATAAATCTTTGGCTTACAAAATTTTATGACAAAAATATTATTGGCCCACCATGAAGAAAGATGCAGTTAAACTTGTTCGAAGGTGTGAACCATATCAGAAATATGCAAATATACAACATCAACCGGCTAGTCAGTTGACATCAATTATTGCACCATGGTCCTTCGCACAATGGGGAATATACATACTCAGTCATTTTTCTCTGACATCTGGTCAGAAAAAATTCATAGTAGTTGCTATTGACTACTTCACCAAATGGGTAGAAGCTGAATCTCTGACATAGATCACTGAAAGTAAGATGGAAGACTTTATTCAGAAGTCAATCATATGCAAATTTTGTCTACCACATACCATCATCACCGACAATAGTCGATAATTTGATAATCAAAACTTCAAAAAATTCTGTACAAAATTTTACATTATGCACAAACTCATATCAATCGGCTATCCATAATCCAATGGTGAAGTGGAAGTGACAAACCAAACAATCTTACATGGACTTAAAACCAGACTGAATGAAGCTAAAGACCTCTGGATGGAAGAACTATATCCGATCTTATGAGCATATCGAACAACTTCTTGTATACCAACAGAAGAATCACCATTCAATCTGACTTATAGAACAGAAGCGATGATCCCACTTGAGATTGGGTTGCCATCAGCAAGAGTGGAACAATATAATGAGCCAAGCAATTCAAAATATCGGAGAGCCGATCTAGACCTACTTTCAAAAGTCTGGCAGTAAGCTTAAGATCGGATGGTAGCATATCGACAAAGAGTAGTCCGATATTATAATTCAAAAGTTAAACCGAAGGTCTTTCATCCAGGAGACCTAGTCTTAAGAAAGGCAGAAGTCTCAAAGCTTTTGGATCAGAAAAAATTATCTCCAAATTGGGAAGGATCCTACAGAATAATTGAGATACTTAGACCAGACGTATATCGACTGAAAACTCTTAAGGAAACAGTGATTCTTCGAACGTGGAATGCTGACAACTTAAAAATGTATTATGAATAAAGTTGTTCATATGTACAGTGCTCAGAATGAAATATTGAATTTCAGAATCATAAAAATTTCGACCAACTACAAAGTGATATTAGATCAATAAATGGACGGTCAATTTTTATCGACTATATTTTAATTTTTTACTGTAAAAACTGACACATCGATTATATCTCAATTTTTACTGTAAAAACTGATATACCGACTGTATCTCGATACCGACTATATCTCGGCTTTTCACTATAAAAGCCGACTCTAATTGAATGACTATTTTCGCCGACTTAGTTTTAACTAAGTGGAATACTATGTCAATACGACTTAAGTCAAATTAAAACTATACTAACTTGACTACGATCAGTCGAGAGATATTCGGCTTGTCACCGTTTATCAAATAACTAGATATACTGATTTGACTACGATCAGTCGAAGGATATTCAACTTATTACTATCTATCCGAATATCTAAAAGGTAAAGTATGTCGATTGATATTCGACTAACGAATAATTCTACAATTACTACTGAACATTCGATTCACCGATTGATATTCAGTAGTCAAACTACGATTCTACGATATTGCAGGTACACAGAAAGGAAGAAAGAGTTTGCACTTGGAAAATTTTTTTCATTTATTAAAAAAGAAGTAATAAAAATTGGACTAAAATTTGATTATAAAATTCTTTCAATTACAAAAAGAAAAATAAAAATACTACACCGATCACCAGTCGTTATCTTCATCTACTTGCTCCGGTGCAGCATCGACGACTGGAATAGCTTCTGGTGCGGTCGGTGCGTCATCTTCGATCGACACAGTGCCCTCTTCAGCAGCTTTATCTCCCGAACCAGGATGAATGATACTACTCAAGTCCAAGTCTGGGTACAATTTTCTGACTGTATCTCGATCATTTTCGTACCCAACGTAGTAGGATGCATATCCGTCTTTGAGAATTTCTTCTTTGAATTCTTCAAAATTTTTGAAGTTCTCGACGAACAAACTCAGGGCTTCCTTCACTGACTCTGCCTCAGCTCGTGCGGAGGTTGGCTCAGCATCGGTCAGTGCCAGCCTTTCCAGGGTGGCCCGATACCTTCCGCGCTCTGCTCCTAATTCTTCAATACATCCATCCCTCTCTCTTCAGAGTCGATGGATGGAGTGCTTCTTGCTCTTGATCCACGACTCAAGGGATGAGATGTTTTGGCGAGTCGACACAAGTTCGGCTCCAGAAGACTGTAGGTCGGTCGTTATTTGGGAGATCTGCTCCAAAAGTTCCTTCTCCCGTTCAGTTACCACCTGGAGTTGTTCGACGGTAGTATTTTTTTTGATGGTGACGGCCGCCACCTCATCCATCCATAATCGATGAAAGTCGGCAATCTTCCAATAGCCGCTCTCTAGATCGTGCATGTCATGTGCCCACTAAAAAGCAGAGATAAATCAAGTCAGATAAAAAAAAATAAAATATCGAAAAACTTACCCCGAGTATCATCGGATAAAAGGAAGAAAATAGTTCAGCGATAGTTCGATTCTTCCTATTCTCTCGATCAGTTGGAAGAAGAGCAGCTTCGATGAGCCGCTTGGCCAATGCCAGATTGGCCAAGGCTGACTCACCCTCGGAGATCCAATGTCGAAAAGAGTCGGAAGGCCTGCAGACGACCTGTTATCGATTGAAGTCGCTGGCACCTTCCCCCGATCTCTGGTCAACAGTCCCGCGCTTGAGAACGTTGGGAAGTCAGAGCTCGACTGTGTCCAAGAAAATTCCGCTGGAGGAATGCCTGATGCAGCCGCAGACTACTCGAGTTCAACCATGACTCCCATCCCGATCCAAACCTCTGCTGATGGAGCCGTCGATGGTATTGTTGTAGCTCCATCCTTTCCTGCAATCCCATCTTCAGCAGACGGTACCTCAGGAAGCATTGTCCGGACCGACAATGTCAAGACTGGTTAGAAAACTGTCTCTGACGGAATATTGGATTCCCTTGCCAGTATCGATGGAGTAGTGACCCGACCCTTCTTCGACGGTCAGGAGGGTCCAGCTTCAGCTACTGCCTTCTTCTTGACAGTGTGTGAGCAGATATCAGCAGCCGACACTTGTGCTCTTAGCTGCAATCAAAACAAAGAGATTAGTATAAAGTTCAAAAATAGACAGAAAAAATAAAGTGACCGACTATGTTATACCTAAAGAAGTGATCGAACTAAGTCCGACATCGTAGAGAGCTTGTTCAGTCATCAGCTCTCGTTGCGGTGGAATTGTCATGTCTTTCAGTCGGAGGAAGTCTTTTCGATCATCAACCACCACCCAACTATTCTCATTAGGCTCGGTTTTTGGATTACCCCAGCACGAAGGAAAGCCCCAGAAAAAAGAAGAAGAGACAAAGAAAAATTAGTTCTTCCATCTATGAATGGATGATGGAAGATCGGTGATAAAAGAAAGGCCATTCCTCGGGTTGAAGAACCACCAACCCTTGGCTTCGGATGAGGACGAAGGATGAAGAAAGTTTGAAAGAGAGAAGGACGAGGTTCAGTCGGTATAAGCCGACATAACAAAGCAAAGCTAATGATCAGTCAGACGGAGTTTGGAGCCAGCTGAGTAGGACAGAGACCATAATAGTCGAGAAGATTCTGGACGAACTCCGAAATCGAGAATTGAAGATCGATCCGAAGGTCCTCGACATAAAATGCGATCTGATCTGGAGGAGGAGAGTTAACCTGACCATCCACGTTAGGAGCAAAAAGCTGATACTGCTCCGGGATACGGTACTATTTTCGGAGCTGTTCAACATTGAGCCTGGATAAGGAAGAAGCTTCCATTTTTGGAGAAGAAGAAGAAGCTTTTCTATTATCCTGAGAAGAGAAGCTTTTCTACTAGCCATGAAAAATGGAGAACTAAAAAAAGAAAACCCTAAGAAGAGAAACCCTAGAAGAAAGAAAGGGGAACTTAACCTGAGATCAAAAGTAATGCAAGAAATAGAACTCAGAGCTCCTAGTACTGAGGCGACCTTCCAGTAGAACCTTTTGTTGCAGAGGATGGTGACAAATGCAAAATAAAGTCTGGATGAAAGCAATTGTGTATATATAGGACCCCTCAACGGTCCAGATGAAATCGATCAAATCTGGATCTCCTTAGATGTCGACACGTGGTGATATCAAGACCGACCATTGGTCAGACGGTTCGACGCACCTGCTCCTAGATCATGCCATCTCACCATTATCCGCATGAACAACTCAGGGCCAATGACATTTGGACACATGGCCAAGATCTGTCAGTCAGAATCAAATCATCTAAATTTCTTGAACATCGAATTGTCTTTCCAAAATAATAGTTCAACGATGGTTTCACAATTATCAAAACAACAAAATAGCTGAAGATCTCTCGTATTCCAAGAAGTCATTAATACTAGCAGCCGAGTAGGAGCTCAAGGCAGCACGTGAAAACTCCCTTCGTCTAATGTGATAGACCACGTGACAATATACACGTCAGACCACCTTGGACTTGGGAGTGGGGGGCAACTGTTGGGACAATTCAACCAACCTCCGACTCGACTCTACATCAGTCTTATGAACATAGTACATCGACTTACAATCCACTGACCGACCGACAGTCGGCTATTCTCAACCATCAACAAACGACCACGATGATTTAGTTAATATCTGACTGATGATCATCGATATATCATAGTTACCGACCGATGCTCATTCGGATATACCGATATATAGTCGGCTTTTTTTCCCACGATCACATAAGATCGAAATGTGTGGAACCTACACATCTAACCGTTATAAACAGTTGTCAACCATGTGTCACGGTCATTAGTGGGCATAAATAGTACATTAACTCCATGATTATGGCTTGATAATTTAGTGTCATAAAAAGTGAGACCACGTGCTCGACGATTACATCTGAATCATCTATAAAAGAGAGGTAAATGAATAGCGTGGGAAAGACAATTCTGGGTTGAAATTCTGCTAATTTAAATATTCTTTATCTGTTGTTCACTATTTCTCGCTGACTTAAGCATCGGAGGGTCCCTGCCGATTTAAGCATCGGAGGGTCTCCATCAGACATAACTCCGATCGTGAGGACTTCTTTTGCAGGTGCTTTTCTCCGATGACGGACGCAATAGGAGATTGGCCGCAATACTTCCTATATTTTGTTTCAAGATGAAGCCGAAAAGCAGAACATTACAAATGCAGTTGAGCAACTACACATCGTGGGAGAAGGGGAAGGCAAGAGCCGGAGAACTGAAGTATCACGTAGAAACTGTAAGGTAACCAAATTATCATGGGAAGTCATTGATCATGCATCAAACTCAATTTTTCTGCTTTTATATACATAGAATAATATCATCAATTTCCTAATTGCTCGGTCAGACATATATACTTGTCAGCTGAAAATGTGTGGAGAACTCTTTATCTGTAATAAGATTGATGATGATGGCAGACATACATGTCAATTCTTGATAGCATCAAGCCTTCAGTTTGAGGTAGAAAACCGTTTTTATTACCTAGTTTAGCAGGCTCTATACTTCGTTCAAGGTTCAACCAACATTAAGAAAGCATTTTTTAAGAGACTAATTTAGCCCTACTTTATCTGAGTCAATACTTCATTCAAGGTTGATCAAATAATTGTTTGAAGTATGAGAAGAGCAAAGTTGTGCTGCATGTGGTGTGGAGAATAAAGTACACGCAAGACAAACAGTGCTGTTTGACATGATCAACAATATCTTTTCCAACACAGGTTTCAATGTTACATTTTCACCTATCAGTCAACACTCAACAGGTCCATACAGTTCTAGGTCCTAAATTGTTTTTTTTTTTTTTTTTTCCCACAGAGATTAGAGCTAATGGGCACAGAAGAACAAGTCAGAAGTCATAAATGAGGGCCTCCGAGCTATCATTATCTGAAGCTAAATCAACCATACATGTTTATCATGCACATCTGATGCCTTGGACTGTACCAATGTAATCACACACTACTATAGAACATCATTTTGGATGACCCCAGTTGCTGGAATCACTTCCAGTACCTTTATTTTCCTTCTCTTTTGACATAAAAGGACCACCGCCCTCCACAGGTGGGCGCTGCCAATAGGTCCATCGCAGCCTAGACAGGGAGTTCCAATGAATGCAAATTAGATGGAGCCATTTTAATTCTAGAATCTTCCTGATAAATAGATGGTCCCAAGGCTTCTATCTTACTCGATGGGCATATCTAAAAGGTGATGACGATTCCAATGGAGGAAGTGGGTCTTTGGCCTAGTGTTATTGGTTGGTGTTCTCGTTCATGCATATCTGCTGAGATCAGCCAAAGTTTCTTTTAGTGGAGTATGGATATATATTAAGGAAAGATGGAGACATTTAGAGATCCTCATGAGATATGCTCCTCGTTGACATAGACAAGTTAGAAAAAGATATTCTCACATCAGTTGTATGAGCTTTCAAGGCATTTTGACGAAGGAGTGGATATGTATGTAGCACACCAAAAGAGGTCACTTACACCCAATAATTTCTCTAGTTCATGACACAGTCTTTTGAAGTGGGGAAAGGAGGACAAGTGTGCTGTAGTGGACTTGAGTTTGTGATGACAGTTGAGTGAGGAAAGGAGTGCTTACCTCAAAGAGGGAGGCTGTCTCTTCCTAGCATCCAAAGGATGTGGCCATACGATGCACCTAGAAAAAAAAGGGGGATGCGGCCATACCATATTGGCCGCATATGTTAGCACACAAAGAGGTGGAGTAGCAGGACTGCACTTGTGAGACTACAAGGTGGGATGGGTCGGTCCACATAAGCTTTACCACTTACTTGCCGGCCACATGTCGGCCGAGCTCCCAAAACTTCACAAAAAGATGAGTGCCCCACCCATGATTTTTCCTAACATAGATCATGTCTCACCCCGATGACATTACTGACTATTGGTTGGATCAGATCCGCTGCTGAGCTAGTGGACCAGTCCAATCGCGTGAAGCAACATGCACAAATATGCGTGTATTACACGTTTTTTTTTTTTGTTTTGTCCATTTTGTATGTGTGGCTTTATGGTTGGATTAGTCCACTAGCTTTGTGATGGATTTGCTCCAACTAATAAGCGCTCCAATGACAGGGAACAATGTGTCGGGCCATTATGGGCTTATGGGCTTATAAGATGGGCTTATGCCATGTCATTATTGTCGCACCATGAAGAAAATGCCATGAACTTTCTATAACCACCTATTTAGTTGTGCATAATTGCATCATTGCTAGATTTTATTGAAGGGAAACAGTTGAAAGGAGGCTCATTTGATCAAAAGACTTGGTTCATCTAGTTTCCTTGGTCTTAATATATAAAGACGCAAACAGTCTATAGATTGATATAATTCTTACGAGGTATACCATGGTACCAAACAAGCTATCTATCAACCTCAGATGGCATTCAAATGGAACCCATGAGAGAGAGAGAGCTTTAAATATTGCCGTGTAAGTTTCCTCCTAGTTCTCTTTCCATTCTTCAACCTTATATACCTGACAAGCATACGAGCCTAAGGTAACTGTAAACCAGGTCATCTTTCCATACTCAGAAGGGGGCAATTAATCCTCATCATTTACTATATCTTCCTTTCCCTTCCTTGCAGTCCAACCATCTCTTTTTTGAACAGCACCAAACATCAATAGCCAATCCCAAGCCTGACCCCCTCTCCCATGGAATCACTCGGAGCCACCATCCACTCTGAGGCCACCTCAAGCCTCTCAAACAAGGAGGCCATCATGGTGAAGGCAGAAGAGGAGGAGGGAGGAGCAGGAGGAGGAGGAGAACAGCCAGAGTGCACGAAGTCTTATTAGATCTCAGCATGTCCAATAAAGACTCCGACGATGGCACCTCGTCGTCAGCCCAGCCCGTGCTCGAGCTCGACCTCATCGGATCCTTGGGCGCCACAGCCGGCGCGGCCGCCATCGAGGCCCCACCACCGGAGTCCCGGGAGTCGGAGCCAAGGGTGTTCTCGTGCAACTACTGCCGGAGGAAGTTCTACAGCTCGCAGGCGCTCGGCGGGCACCAGAACGCTCACAAGCGCGAGCGGTCCCTCACCAAGCGTGGTCCCCGGCCGGGCCATGGCCTCGGCTGTTTCCCGCCGAGCATGGCGGCGCTGCCGCTGCATGGGGCGTTCGGCGGGAGGCCGTTGGGAATTCAGGTGCACTCCATGGTCCACAAGCCTTACTTCGGGGCGGCGCCTTCCATGGCCGGTGGAGTGCTAAATGGGCGGCATGGGTGGTGCCGGCCGGCGGCGCCGACCATCGATCAGCGGCCAGCTGTTGGGAGGCTACGGATGGAGAACTTTTGGGCCGCTCCTTCTGCGAGGTTCGATGAGGCGGGGGTGGCGGCCGGAGGGTACCGGTGGGGTGGTGGTAATCAATTGAGTGCAGGGAAAGAGGAGGTCCAGAAGCTCGACTTGTCTCTCAAACTTTAAAGAGTATATAGCAGTGGTAGTAGCTTTAGATATTTGATCTCTCTGGAATTGGCTACAGATTTTTCTCTGTTTTGGTTCTCCTCTAGTTATGGCTGAGAACTTGTTCATATGGATTGGTAGTTCAGCAGATTTTTGACGTGTTGATGATGATCTTCTAATCAATTTCTCCCAATGACTTGGATGCTTATCTTTGTTAAGTTTCAGAGATTAATGGATATTAACATCATTTTATAACATATTTTGTTTATATTATGTTTATTACGAATACAACATACCATAATTTTATAATATAGTATTTTTTTTTTATTTCGTTATATTTAAAGTATTAACATTATCCACTTATACTATAAAATAAATAGTAAAAAGTTAAGGATGTTTTGTCAATTTAGATTGATAATTTATTGCAATTTTAAAATTTTTGTAGAAATTTTAATAATCAAACAAATCTAGCATGAACATCATGAATAGCTTTTCTTTTTTTCCCGTCTTCCTCATGCTCCTACCAAAAAGCTTTCTCTAACAACTAATAAAGAAAGTATTTCTGTAAATTAATTTCTCGTTAAATGTACGATTAAAAGGATGACTTTTTAAGAATAGTTTAATTGCAAAATATTTTCTTTAGATTCGCTGTCACTGTGTCCTTTTTCACTCTAAAGATAGAAATATTTATGATATTCAAGTCAGGTGATCTTTTGTTTGTGAAGCTGGCTTAAGAAAGCGGTAAAAGAATTTTCAGTTTAAAAAATCTAATAAAATATACTTCTGAAGTTTAGAGGCCCTCTCATTAGATAACTGTATATACAAGTCTATAGTCTTGTAAACACAGACAACTATTAACAATTAAAATAAATAAAGACATTACACGCTATGGATAATAAAATATTTCTAACAACTGTTTCTATACACGGTTTGATAGGTGTATCTCTATAAATATACAAAACAAAGCTAAAATTCCCAACTATTTACCACGCTAGTTTAGAGATATCAATCGCAAAGCCATGGTAAAGTATTACCGATTACGATTTGCATCCTCGTATTCTACTTTCTGTAAATTGTTTATGGATTGAGAGGAGGAAGCAAAATCATGAAAGAAATTATAATTAAATGCCGCATTAAAAAGGTTCGTGGGCAATTTACAGCCTAATAAAAAAAAGATAGTAACAGCTGCCCCCATTACATCACCCTCTCGGTTGTCTTACCCTACAAGCATCGTCTCAAGAAGCTTTTTTGGGCATGTGAGCTATTTCATTCATTCCCGAGATAATGAGCATTTACTGTAGCTTAAAGTCTTCACCTAGGAGTTATCCAGTCCCATGGCAAAAAAAGTCTTCCCAAAAGTTGAGAGTTTTGTGATCATGTGAATTTTAGAAGCCAGTTAGGAATATGAGAGGCCGTGCTGGGTTAAGTCACACTTATGCTTCAAGATAACGTCTAACGTCTCGTGGCATCTCTCATTCAGATGAATAAGGGATGCATCCATAAAGAGTACAAGAATCTAATAAATGTATTGAGGAACGAGTTGTGGGGTATGTATAGAGTCAATTCCTATAAGGTTGTTCATCCTAAGAGACAACATGATCAACGTACAAAACCGAACAATGTACCAAATGGTATTGGTGAGTCACTCAACTGGATGTACAAATGAAGTTGTCAACTAGTTTGCGAGTAGAGTGAGTGGAACCTTGCCTTCATCAGGGCTAATTTTAGGGATGTGGAGGTTGAGGCTTGAAGTGTTGGGTTGGCGTCCAGGTTGGTCGACGTTTTAGGAATTATAACAAGACTAGCAGTTTCAAGTCGATCATTAATAAATAATTAGTGCCTGCCTATCTTAATAAGTAGCCAATTTACCTTCTCTTGTTATTGTCTTTCTTGCAAGTAAATTTTAATAAATTGCTCCACATGGACATCTAATGTTCGAGTTTACGCAGGAGTATGTGAGATTTCAAATTTGTGCGGGAACTAATCGAGTTGAAGACGCAGGGTCTTGGTAATGGGAGTTTATGCCATAGTTGCTGGATCAAGGAGATGATGAAGCTCATGATGGATAGTTTGAAAAAAATAGACGAGATGGAACATTTTTTTGGATTGCATCTTTCGGCACGAAAGAATGATAGTTTGAAAATATAGACAAGATGGAACATTTTTTGGGTTGTATCTTTTGCACGAAAGAACGGTCGATGTTTTTCCATGATGTCGACCATTGGATCGCACCATACACGGATCTCAAAGCACTCCGAGCTCCATCACTCGTCTTTCTCGGATCGTGAAGCAATCATTACGGGATCCAATGATGGATTTGTGTGAAAGACACAACGCCTGTCCATGTTTCAAGGCTGATGAATTTGTTTTAAGGCTGAGGCTGTGCAAGGTGGGCCTCCTGTGCAACCAATGGTAGAGGATTCAAAGGATTATCGAGAACGTTTTGGAAAGATGTTTACAAGGTTGTCCTATTCAATTTGGTTGAGACATAAAGTGATGTGCTTTTATGTTAGGTTAAGTTTGCAAGAAATGCAGATTTTGTTTGTGGACGGAGTTCTTCTCGGACACCTCAAGAAAACGAATCGTAGTTTCTGGGACCACTCCATGCTTTTGCCACAAGGACCGATGGGACTTTTTAAAGAGAGTGAAGTATGTTACATCAAAAAAAAAAAAAAAAAGAAAAAAAGAAAAGATAGTGAAGTGTGTTATTATCCATAAACAAGCAGTTGTCATCTCTGTAGTCTGGGATCCTGGTGTCTAGATGTTTATAGACCGTTAACAGCAATCGTCACGTAAACATTACATTGAAATGTAAGGGAAAAATAGAATAGAAAGGTTTCATTGGGGGCAACCTAGAATATGAAAGAAGGTTGAGACATGAGTCCAAATGAGCATTAGTTTAAAAAAAATCATGAGCATGTGATTGAAATAGAGAAGCTTCACCGATGGACAACGCACACCTCAATAGCAATCAACAATCTATTAACTTGTGCTCGACGTACCATGATTTTAGGTGATGAATGAGAGGGGCAATAAAATATAAGTCGTAATAGCCTCTTTAGAGACTCATAGAACTTTTTGTTCATCATTATTTATTTATTATTGGCTATTAGAATGAATTTATGCCAGAGACTACAAGAGCGGTTCGTGTTCGGAATTGGAATTGAAAATAGAATGAATTGAAATGAGAATGAGAATAACCATATCCTCTGACATATTTGAAAATAGAATGGATTGAAATGAGAATGAGAATAACCATATTCTCTGAAATATTTGATTTGCGGCCATGATCAAAATAGAAATCTAGAAAAAACAAAAGATTGGATTTTGAAAGGTTTGGATACGAATCATAATAAGAATATAACTTTTTTCTATCCAACTACTGGAATGAAAATCATTCATTATTTTTTTTACCATAGAGTCCACTTCTCTCCAACCAAACATGCCCAAAATTGCTTGGTCCACGGTTACTTTGAATATCTGAGTGTTTTACCAAATTAATTTTAAAAAAAATTATTTACAAAAATAATCTAATATTTAACTTATTTATCGGATTGATGCAAAAGGAATGAAACACCATTTTGAATGGCATTTTATCATCGTCACGTCACCCTTTTTTCTCCATTTTTCACGTAGACGACGCCAAAAAAAATTTAAAAATGTCATATTATTTGACGATTTTAATTTTTCCCCAAAAAAAAGAGAAAAAATAAAAAAAAGGAAAAAAATAAAAATTATAATTTTAAATTTATAAAAAAATAAAAATTTAAATTTTGATAAAAATAAAAATTATCATTTCAAATTAGTATCTCCATTTAAAATT
Source organism: Elaeis guineensis (assembly GCF_000442705.2). Taxonomy (NCBI): domain Eukaryota; kingdom Viridiplantae; phylum Streptophyta; class Magnoliopsida; order Arecales; family Arecaceae; genus Elaeis; species Elaeis guineensis. The sequence goes on from NC_026000.2 coordinate 4,328,127, forward strand.
ATTTTTTAAAAAAATATCTGAAAAAAAGTATTGTAAAAAAAATTAAAAATACCATAAAAAAGAATTAAAAAGAAATAAAAATTATAATTCTAAATTTTAAAAAAATAAAAATTTTAATTTTAATTCAAATAAAAATCATCATTTCAAATTACAATCTTCTTTTCAAATTAATTTTTTTAAAATAATATCATAAAAGATAAAAAATAAGAAAAAAATGAAAATTATGCTTTTGAATGAATTTTAAAAAATAAAAATTCAAATTTTAATTCAAATAAAAAAGATAATTTTAATTATTTTTTTCATTTAAAATTAATTTTTTTAAAAAAATATCTAAAAAAATCTTAAAAATTTTAAAAAATAAAAAATATCATAAAAAAAGAAAAAATGAGAAAGAAATGAGAAAAAAAATATAAATTATAATTTTAAATTTAAAAAAATAAAAATTTTAATTTTAATTCAAATAAAAAATATCATTTCAAATTACTTTCTCCATTTCAAATTAATTTAAAAAAAAAGATGTTTAAAAAAATAAAAAAATAAAGGTACCATAAAAGAGTCAAAAATTTAAAAAAATGAGAAAAAATAAAAATTATAATTTTAAATTTAAAAATAATAAAATTTTTAATTTTTATTAAAATAAAAGACATCATTTCAAATTATTTTTTCCATTTCAAATTAATTTATTTAAAAAATATTTCAAACAAATGAAAAAAATATCTAAAAAAATTTCATAAGAACAGAAAAAAAATGGTAAAAATGAGAAAAAATTATAATTATAATTTTTAGTTATAAAAAAATTTAAATTTAAATTTAAATTCAAGAAAAATAAAAGAAAAAAATGCCATAAAAAAGTGAAAAAAGGGAAAAAATATGAAAAAATAAAAATTATAAATTAAAATTTTAAAAAAATAAAAATTTTAACTTTAATTCAAACAAAAAATATCATTTCAAATTACTTTTCCCATTTCAAATTATTTTTTTAAAAAATATCTAAAAAAAAGAAAAAAATTGGTGTAAAAAAAATAAAAAACACCATATAAAAAAGAAAAAAGGGAAAAGAATTGAATTGAAAAAAAAATAAAAATTATAATTCTAATTTAAAAATAAAAATTATAATTTTAAATTTAAAAAAATAAAAATTCTAATTATAATTCAAATAAAAAATGTTAAAAAAATAAAATTTGTAATTATAAATTTAAAAAAAATTAAATTTAATTTAAATTAAAAATTATCATTTCAAATTACTATCTCTATTTTAAATTAATTTTATTTATTAAAAAATTACATAAAAATAACTAAAAAAATTAAAAAAACCATAAAAAAAAGAAAAAAAAAGGAAGAAAATGCCAAAGGGAATGGTATTTTTGAAAATGCCATCCCCTTTGGCATTTTTGAAGCATAAAATTCCAAAAAAAAAACCCTCTCTCCCTCTTCTCCGACGTTTTCTCTTCTCCGACGGCACGACGACGGTGAGCTCCCTCCTCTTTCTTTCCTCTTCCTCTCTCTCTCTCTCCCTCTTCTCTCCCTCTTCCTCTCTCTCTCCCCCTCTTTTTCCTTGGCCACCGACGACAGAGGACCAGCGGCGGGCCCCGGCCCTCCCCTTCCCTTGGCCGGCCCCCTCCTCTCCCTCTTCCTTTCTCTCTCCCTCTTCCTCTCTCTCTCCCTCATTTTCCTTGGCCGTCGGTGATAGACGACCGACGGCGAGCCCCAGCCCTCCCCTTCCCTTGGCCGGCCCCCTCTTCTCTCCCTCTTCCTTTCTCTCTCTCCCTCTTCCTCTCTCTCCCTCTTTTTCCTTGGCCGTTGGTGACAGAGGGCCGGCGGCGGACCCGCGCACCCTGGCAGAGGGCCGCGGCGGGCCCGCAGCGGCCCTGCAACACCCTTCTATTTTGATCCACGGCGGCGGGCTCCGACAGCGAGCCTCGATGACAGGCCCTAACGGCGGGCCCCGACGGCGGCCCCCCGACGGCCGGCCCTGCGGGGGCCCGCCGCCCTCGGGGCCCGACGGCCCCGCGGTGGCCCTCCGATGGCGGGCCCGTGCGGCCCTACGGCACCCTTCTATTTCGATCTTTTTAATTTTTATTTTTATCTCATTATTTTTTATTTTTTATTTTTATCTCATTAGATTCAGATTTATTTTAAAATTCGATTCGATCATAATTTAAAAATTTTAAAATATATTGCATTTCATGAAAATGTAGACCTGTCAGTTGACCAATGTAGGATATTCTACGATATCCGTATAAAATATATATTTGATTATATATTTTTGTACGGATATCGTAAAATATATACATTGATCAATTGATTGTCCAGTTTGGACAGTTTGGGAATTGCATTTAATTCTATAGGTAATTACATTATTCGAATGATATGCGGAGGGTTCGAGAGAAATTTGCATTTAATTCTATAGGTAATTACATTATTCGAATGATATACGGAGGGTTCGAGAGAAATTTCGGACAGTATTTTTCTTTAGTTCTCCTCACATATTTTCAGTCGTGTAGGGAGAACTAAGAAGAAATACTGCCGTAATTTCTTTCGATCTCTTTTGCGTATCGTTTGATTAATGTAATTAACCTATAAAATTAATACAATTTTCGAATGGGATAGGATCTATCTGTACCTATTTGTTGATGATATGATACATTTATCATGTAAATCTTTTGAAACGATAAAATAATTAGTAATACTAAGTATTTTGATTTTGATTTTGTCATAGATTTCTCTGAGAAAATGTCCAGTACTCGAGTTCGTGTACTATTGTATTATGATGGCATGATACAGAATGATAAAACTGATGTGCAGTACAGTCACCCTGCAAACTAGATGATTAGAGTATCTTCATCATTATCACATCAAGAATTATTAGACCATTTATACAGCAGTATTCCTGTAGATAAAAAAAATATGAAATAAAATTGAAATAAAAATCTCCTAATCTGTCAGGACAGTTAATGCAGAGCAATTATATCTTAGTTCCAATTGATGACGATGAAGATGGCGAAGAAATGTTGATCTTTCCTTTGAAATATTCAGAATGTCGATTTTTAGAATTATATATTGAAAAGAAAGATGTACCGAGCTTTGGATACTATAGCCGACTTTTAACTCAAGCGGACAATAATGTTGGGCCTTCCTCACCTTTCGTAACTCCTATGGTGCAAACCGATAGTGTTGAGGCCGTATTTGCAAAACAACATTCCACTACTGTCAGTCTTAGTTGTCCAATTATTCAGAGTCCTATGATGACTTCTCATGTGTCTTCTGCTATGGTGACTTCTCCTTTGCTAGAAGTAGTGGTAAGTGCGAGAGACGACACTCATATAGGGAACGATGACTGGATAGTCGGTGGAATAAATTCTGATAATCTAGGCTTTGAGTCAGATGAAAGTAGAGATAAAGACTATTGGATAGATGAGGACAGTAGCAGTAATGATGATAATGGTGAAGATGAGAATGATGATGAAGATTTTCAGGCCAATATTAATGTGGGAGAATCTCAACCTGGTTTGCATGAACCCCCATAATTTTTTAATGATATAAATTTAGATGATGGTGGTTGTGTTAGTGCTGGTCGAAGATTGAACTCTGACTATTAGTTTTGGAACTCCTCGATGACTGAATTTTCTAAAGATCTGATATTTGAGAGTAAAGATTATGTAAGGAGAGCTGTTGATCTTTATCACATTATGAAGTATCGGACATACAATGTAGTTTAGTCGCATTCAAAATTATGATCTGTACGATGCGCATCATCAGATAATGTTCAAAATTATAAATGGAGGCTTCATACTGCATTGTTGAAAAAATATGGATATTTTCAAATCACAAAATATGAGGGTTCTCATACTTGTTTGTTTATGAGGTTGAGTCGAGATCACAAATATGTCAGTGGAAGGATGATTGGCACACTAGTTCGAAATATTATTAAGAAAGATCCCGGTGTTAAAGTTGAAGTTATTGTGACAACCGTTAATGATCAATTTCAATATACAGTGTCATACAGGAAAGCATAGTGTGGAAAGCAGAAGGCATTGGTTGATATTTATGGAGAATGGGAGCCGTCTTATGCTAAATTATCCTATTATATGGCTGCACTTCAACATGCAAATTCCGATACAGTTATTTCATGAATTTTTTTTCAAACTGTGAATTTCAATATTCAAGTTTTAAATTATATTTTCTAAACTTTCAAACCATCTATCCAGGGTTTTACACACTCCCGTTCTGTAATCAGTATTGATGGCATGCGCTTATATGAAAAATTTAAAGGTAAGATGTTAATTGCAACAGGAATTGATGCAGAGAATGTGATATTTTCATTAGCATATGCAACTGTGGATGAGGAGACGACTGCAAGTTGGAGTTGGTTTCTTTTCTAGCTCAGAATACATATCGTCAAAGATAGAAATAGAATATGCGTAATTTCTGACAGGCATCCAGATATATTAAATATCATCGCAGATGAGTCTATTGGATGGAGTCCACCACGTGCCTATCATCGATACTGCTTAAGGCATATCTACAGTAATTTCAACATTCATTTTAAAAATGTGCAGCTGAAAAGAGCAGTATGGCAAGCAGAAAGCACTCATCAAGTTCGCAAGTTCAACTTTATCATGGGTAGGATCAGAACAGTGAATGAAGAGGCTTGAAGCTGGTTGTCCGAGATAGAAAAGGAGAAGTGGATGTTGGCACATAATGATGGTCTGCGCTATAGTGTCTTAACTATAAATTTGTTGGAGGTTTTTAACAATATTTTACGAGGAGCTAGAAATGTGCCAATTACAGTTTGTGTTCCAATGATATTTTATCGTCTTATGAAATACTTCAATACGAGACATGTCCAAGCCTTGAGATATGTAGAGAAGAATTCAAATAATCTTTTTACTCCTCATGTTGCAATTAAGATTGCTGAAGATCAAGTTAAAGCTAACCAGTACCGAGTAACAGCATTCAACCTTCAAAGAGTTATATATGAAGTACTTACGAGGAGAGCAAGTACAGGATTACGAGGTGGAGAAAATTTTTATACTGTTACTTTAGCTGAAAAAAATATTCTTGTGAAAAGTGGAGCATGTACAAATATCCATGTTTATACGTTTTAGCTGTATGTCAAGAAATTGCTGTACATTTTAGTGATTTTGTGGATAATGCATATACAATTACAGTATATATGAATGTTTGGAGCGGTGACTTTAATCCATTATCACATGAAGATTATTGGATGCATACACGTATATTCAAATATATTCCTGATCATCATCGTTTGAGACCCAAGCAGAAAAGTGACCAAAGTCAACAAGACTACGAAATGAGATGGAGATAGGCAAATAAGAAACAAGAATTACTGTGACATTTATAAGGAACAGGGTCATGACCGCCGTCGCTGTCCTAGAATACTTCAACATACTTCAACTTCAAGTAGTGGAAGAAATTAAAGGCTCCGAAGATGTATTTTCGTCATTGTTTTATGTATTTCTGTGAGATTGTATTTGAATATACGTATTTAATATCCTGAGATGAACTGAATTTTTTGTTTAAGTTGTATTGTGTGACAATATTATGTTTAAAATATATTTCTCATAAAATGAATAGCTATCATATTTCTTATTTTTTAATACACTTGTGATAATATCATTATTTTAGATTCATTAGCGTATTATGGCTTACAATCCGCGGTATCCCGATCCTCGAGACAGCAGTATTCTTACATTGCAGGAGCACCATCGATCACAGACTATTTTAGATGGCGGCGTAAGCATTCCAATCCTATTTACTATTTAAATTTTTTTGAAAAGTCATATACATTATTAAATTATTATATTTTATTGCAGGAGCCCAGACACCTTCGTCTACGACGATCCGATGCTGACTTTTGGAGGACAGAGGATATCCCACATAGAGTGCTGGATTATTTACGATATCTTAGATTTTATGGAGTATATCAGATTGGTCGTATATAGATGGACGTTGGTCTTGTTACTGCTTTGCTTGAGAGATGGCGTCCAGAGACACACACATTTCATCTTCCATTTGATGAGGCGACCATCACTTTACAAGATATCAACATCCTTACTGGACTACCAGTTGATGGCGATCTAGTTACCAGAGTTGATCCCACGCTTACCATTCCGGAGTGGCAAGCTTTGTGCTTGCGATTGCTAGGGTTTGAGCCTGACGCACACTTTTTCGATCATTCACGACTCAAGATTGAGTATTTGGATGATCGTTATCGATATTTTCATATTGCGGATGATGCACCAGAAGAAATGGTGTAGCAGAATGTTAGAGGTCAGGTACTGCGGTTGTTAGGTGGTGTCCTTGTTGGGAATAGTGTCCCAAAATCAATCGTCAGCCTATTGACGGTTATGCTCTTTGTTGTATTAGTACATAAATCATAAATAAATAAAAATTATTTTGATATTTTTCATCTCAAATTATTTCATCTTCTAATGAACTCCTGTGTTGTGGTGTAGTCCTTAGGACTATTTAGACTTGACAAAGGAGGATTTGTCATTTAGTCCTTAAACCTGTTCGCGACCAAATGATACGTTGTTACCAAGGACAACAATATTTATCGAGCATAGGTTGTTGTGTGTCATATAGGTTGGTTGTCCTCTTAACCAAGGAGTGTGGAGACACTGATATGGCATACAGGTGAGATGTAAGGGTACATATATACTGAACGTGACCGATTTCGGAGCTATTTTTACTGTCAAGATTTGCTCCGATGGGATATGGGTATAACTATCCCTCTGACCTGAGACTGCCACGGTGACTTGCAAGCAACTCACTGCACTTAGACATTGGACTACCTGAATTTCTAATTCAGTGACGGAAGGCTGCTGGGTGTAGTCAAGTACTTGACTTGTCGGTGCGTGTGTCAAGATGGGATTGACCACTCCAGTTCAGAAGCTGTATACAGTCGTATTTCAATTTAGCAAAATCTTGGCCAGGGTAGTCCTAGTGAGGAGTCACAGGACTGATTGAGTTGAGCACGACTCGGATGATCTAATCAGGGTTGACAGTTTAACCCTGAGTCGTCCTAAACACAGGGGTCAAAAAGGATGAATTATACAGTAACCATATTTACGTAGGTTCTGAGTGTTGTGATTGTGACTATTCGACCTATCCAGATATCGGGTACCATTGCTAGATGGTCACTTCGATTAGTACAGGAATTTATTTTTGTGCTACCGACTTAGGTTCGAACATGCGGGATCACACACATTAGAGGTTCCTATCTGATCTGATGGCTGATGAAGAGTCTTAATATTCGTGGACTATGAGTCCTACGTGTCTGAGACTCTGTGATCAAGAATCAAGATTATCTGATCACAAATCCTACACATTTTGGGTACCGGGGTCAAGAGTCCCACTGGTTTGGGACTCTACGATCAAGGTTTCATATTGATGGACTTTGATACCCGATTGCCTATCGAATTTGAACTCAATATTTATGAGAAGTTTAATTAGTGATTTGATCGCTAATTAACTCAATTTGATTGAGTAATTATTTTTGGATCAAGTCTAATTGAATTGGATTCAGTTGGGTTTGATCCGATTAGGTTAAGAGTTGACCTAATCATCGAGATGGTTTGATCCCTGATTTGATCAGGGGTTGGACTTAATCAATTTTTGATTTGATTAGAATTTTATTGAACCTAATTAAGCCTAATTAAGTTAGATTTAATTTAGTCTAATTGTGCTTAACCTATTTAGATTAGGTTGGCTCAATTAGGTTCAAACCACCTTGACCTTTCTCCCTGCACCACCTCACTTCTTCTGCGCATATTTGGATTCACGAGAAGCAACTTCTCGTAAATTTTCTCCATGCAGAAGGCATCCCATGCCCACCCTTGTGCGCCAATTATCTGGATAAAAATAAGTTGGTTGGCCATTCAAATTCAAAAGAAAGTTTGAATTTGAATGAGCAACCAACTAATCCATGCGCCATGCTCTTATCTTGTGCGCCCCATATTTTACACGAGAAAGTGTTTCTCGTGTAAAATTTCCATGCACAAATCAACTCACGCCCCTTCTCTTCTCACACCCAAGTAGATAGGGATGAGTTGGTTTTGCATTTGAATTCAAATTTGATTTGAATTCAAATGTGCAACCACTTATCTTTATCCTCTCACGTGGATAAGACACGTTCAATGTTATTTTAAAAGGAGGAGAAAGGTGGGGCGTGCGTAGAATTTTTTGGAGAAAAAGAGTGGGGCGTGAGAAAGCCTTGTGCATAAGTAGGAAGTCCATATCCTTCCGAGAGAAAAAGAAAGAAAAGAAAAAATAAGTGGGCGCAGAGTTTCCAATGAGTTCCCTAGGGTTTCAGCCTGGGGTTCGGGAAGTGAGAAGGTGAGCTACGAGTGTCGTGAGCCCACCAAATTTTAGAGAGATCTTTAACATCCTCTCAAGCACGTCTGCTGATGATCCAGAGTATCTAAAGAATCGACAGATATTGATCGAAGGAGTTCGATCAGCATCGATCGTTGAAAGGACTCTACAACGAGCTAGCACTCATGAGGAGCCGATCAGATCGGGAGCCTCATGTGGACGATCCATAGAGGCCAGACGTGCTGTGTGGCTACGTCGCGATGATCAGACTCTCTCGATGGTGATCAAATGACGGTGATCGACTATCCGCATAAAGGTGTTGTATTCTGAACACAGAACAGTAAATTATTTACTATTCAAATTTGAATTTCAAATTTAAATCCATGCATGCTGTATATCATATTTAGATCTTAATGTAGAGTAAATATATGTTAATTAATTAAATTAATTAATTATTTTTACTGTAAAATAGTAATTTTAAAAAGTTTTAAAATTACCATTTTATCCCTGTACTCAAATTTCGCTTCAAATGGTATCAGAGCAGGTTCTAAGATATGATATATAAATTTGCATGCGTAGATTAAGTTATAATCTAAAAGTTTAAATTTAAAATTTAAAATTCAAAATTTAAAATTTAAAATTTGAAAGTTATTCAAAATTCAAAATTCAAAAATTTGAAATTCAAAATTTGAAATTTAAATTTTAAAATTTAAAATTCAAAATTTAAAAATTTAAAATTCAAAATTTGAAATTTAAAATTTGATTGAAATTTAAAATTTAAAATTTGGTTGAAATTTTAAATTTGAAATTCAAAATTTAAAATTCAAAATTTATAATTTAAAATTTGAAATTTGTTTGAAATTTGAAATTCAAATTTTAAAATTTAAAATTTAAATTTTGAAATTGGTATATTTAGATATACTTGATCCAAGTAGTAAGTAATCGAATTGGATTGGTTGCCATGGCCGTCCGATCATAGGAGAAAAGTAGGGTTTAAAGGTCCTTTCTTCCCATTCGATGGGGTCTCCTATGGTGGTAAGGGTGCCGCTGTAATTATATCCCATGCAGATGAAGCAGCGAAAGGACTTAATTTTAAAGGTTTAATTATAAAATTTATCATGAATGCATTAGATTAGATCTAAAGAAATATTCATGATTTATTTTGATTGAGTTATTTTCTGTTATGTAATTAGCAATAAGATTGTTATTTATAAAATGTGCTGATCTATTTGTGAAATAAGTCAACATATTTGGTGAACAGAAAATAAAACCTTTCAAATTTGAAAATTATTTTTGAAATATCAAATCTTGACCCATCAGCCCAAATACTTAATTAAAAGAATTAAGTGTTGTCAAGTTGGTCTAAAATTGTGAATTAAGACCTAAGACAATTGCATAAACTTGTGGATCAATGGGTTAGATGGATTAGGTCCATAATTGGGTTAGACTTAAGGTTAGCTTAAAGAAATGGACTAAATTAGAGTAATTGATCAAATCTAATCAAAAGTTGAATTAGATTAGGTCAAGGACACTCTAGACTCAACTCCAATAGTTGTAGTTGAATGGGTCCATGTCTTTAATTAGACCAAGATGGACTTAATTCATGGCTACGCGGTGAAACCTAATTTACTAAGTTGATCAAATTAAAACTAATGAACCGGTTGGTGTCTAAGGTAAGTTCGACAGTTTGACCAGTGGTTCTTAAGTGGGAGCTACTCGCATTGATTCGATCTCTGACGAGTTAATGGCATATCCCCACCACTGATCTCACTTACCTGGCCAACCTGGTGAGTTAGGTTTTGATTAGATCACTTGGTGATTAGGGCTCACCCATGTCATTAGGTAAATCAGTTTGACTGATTTAGGTGCTCCTAATGCCAGCTTTAATTAAATCTTTTTTAATCTGACTTAGTGAAGTCAGTGAGAGGATTGAAATTGACTGGATATTTTCTTCTCATCTATCCTTTAATAAAATTCTCAAAAATTATTAGGTCCTAAAAATGATTAAGTTATAGTGATAACTAAGTCATAGCCTCCCATTAAGTGAGTGATAATGAGTCCATTAGTTTAATAATCATTGGAGGCCCAAAGGCCTGGTGCTTATTGACTAATGGAATTATCATTCATAATATGATTATTTAGTTTGAGTCTTTCTGATGGTGGTCAGGTTGGCCGGTCAAAGTCGGGCCTGATCATTTATTGGTCCGATTCACCAAATTAAGTCATGTTAATGGTTGGACCTAACCAGATTTTTTCAGTGGAGGCCAAAGCCTACTGATTAGGTTCTGGGGCAAAATCAATTACTAGAAGTTGTTTAGAGAAACAACTGGTTATGAACCTATCCATAGATGCACATGGGTTGACCAACCAAAGTTGGGCTCGTGTGTAGTCTGTGTGGATTCTAGTACCCACTAAGGAATTAAAGTAATTCTTCGAATTGGAGGTTGAGGCTACCAGTTCGTAAAAATAATGGAAGAAACTTTAGACTAAAGTCTAAGTCTTTAGTATTAATAATTTGTGTACTAATTAAGGTCTGATTTTTCTTTATGCAGCTATGGCCACTACCCTGTCGCTCCGGCCATTATTAGATAATGACAAGCTCATGGGACCTAATTTCGATAGCTGGTATCGAAAATTAAAAATCGTCCTTGAGCATGAGCGGATCCTTTATATAGTAACGAATTCGGCACCTGAGGAGCCAGCCCCGAATGCTAGAGGGACGGTCCGAGACACTTACCAGAAGTGGCTCAATGACAACACCACCATTCGGTGCATCATGCTGGTGGCAATGAATGATGAGTTCAGCCGCAGGTTTGAGAACGCCCAGCCGCAGGAGATGCTTCAAATGTTGAACGACTCCTTTGGCATGCCTGACGATGTTGAAAGGCACAAAACTAGTTGTGCTATTTTCAATGCTCGGATTAAGGATGGGGCCTCAGTCACTGATCATGTACTGTACATGATCGAAATGATTGAGCGCCTAAGTAAACTGGGCTTTCCCCTGTATGAGCAGCTTGGTAAGGATGCGATCCTTAATTCTTTGCCCAAGTCCTTCCTCCCCTTCCTTACTCATTTTCGAATGACCAAATCTGCAGTAAACTACCACGACTTGTTGGGGTTACTGCAGAACTTTGAGAAGGACCACCAGCTCCATAAGGAGTCGGTGAATGTTGTGGGAGGGTTTTCTTCTGATCTTCGACCCTTTAAGAAAGAGAAGAAGAACAAGAAGAAGAAGAATAAGAAGGTGCAGCCGCATGCTCGGACGTCTGCACAGGGTCAGACCAAGAAGCGCAAGCCCGACCAGAGCCAGGCAGTGTGCTTCTTTTGCAAGAAGCAGGGGCACTGGAAGAGGAACTGTCCTCTATACATTGCCTCCCTGGATCCAAACAGGCCGAAGAAGATGCAAGGTAATTATATGATTATACCTTGCAACTTTTTCATTTGTGATACTACTGCCTGGGTATTAGATACCGGAAGCCTTTATCATATTTGCAATTCGATGCAGGGTCTGCAGGTCAGTAGGAGATTTGATGAAGACGAGAGGTTCTTGAACGTTGGAGATAGAAGCAAAGTTCCAGTTCTAGCTTTAGAAATCATAAACCTTGTAATCAATTCTCATAATGTGATTCTGAGTGAATGTCACTATTGTCCAAGCTTTTTATTAAATATTATTTATGTAGGCCTTTTGACCATGTACGGTTATGATTTTTTAATAAAAAAAAATATTTGCAATATCATTTTGAATGGTGTTACAATATTTGTTGGACAACTAAATAATAGAATTTACTTTCTATCACAATCTGTTAATGTGGTTCAAACCTCCGGTAAACACTCTAGAATAGATAATGTGTCAGAAATCTACCTTTGGCACTGTAGGCTAGGTCATATCAATAAGAACAGGATAAACAGATTAGCTCAAGAATTAATTCTTGAAGTAGGTGATTGTGAATCACTTCCAACCTGTGAGTCTTGTCTTCTTGGGAAGATGACCAAGTCACCTTTTACTGAAAAAGATGAGCGAGCCAGTGAATTCTTGGGTCTGGTACATTCTGATGTATGTGGACCCATGAGCTCAAGTGTAAGAGGTGGATATTTTTACTTAATAACCTTCACAGACGATCTATCGAGGTATGGGTATGTCTATTTAATGAAGCATAAGTCGGAGTCGTTTGAAATGTTCAAACTATTTTAAAATGAGGTAGAAAAATAAACTGAGAAGTGTATTAAAACTCTTCGATCTGATCGAGGAGGTGAATACCTTTCCAATGAGTTTTTGACATATTTAGGAGAGAATGGGATTCTCTCTCAGTGGACTCCTCCTGGAACACCACAGCATAATGGTGTGTCTGAAAGGAGGAATTGGACCTTGTTAGACATGGTCCGATCCATGATGGGGTTTGCTGGTCTGCTGATCTCCCTCTGGGGATATACGCTCGAATCGGCTTGTTATCTTCTAAATAGGATTTCGAGTAAGTCTGTAACTAAAATGCCATATGAGATATGGATAGGACGTAAGCCAGTACTCTTGCACCTAAGGGTTTGAGGGTGTCCGACTTATGTTAAACATTTAATTATGGATAAGCTTGGACCTAGGTCTGACAAGTGTAATTTTATGGGGTACCCAAAAGAGACCAAAGGGTATTATTTTTACCTAGCTGATGAGCAAAAGGTGTTTGTCAGCCTTAAGGCAATCTTTTTAGAAAAGGAGTTCCTTGGTGAAGGGACTATTGCCTCTAAGGTCAAACTTGAGGAAGTTCGATAGGTGGAAAAACCGACACAAGTAGTTGAACTTGAACCGGATTTGGTTAGACCAAATTCGGAGCCCATTGTTGATGCACCCTTAAGGCGATCTGGTAGAGTACCACGTCAACCAGATAGATACTATGGTTTCTTGGTCTGGGACGAAGATCCTATCGAACTTGATGAAAATAATGAGGATCCGATCACCTACATGGATGCAATGCAGAGACCTGACTCTGAGAAATGGCTAGAGGCTATGAAATCCGAAATGGAGTCCATGAAGGTCAACGATGTGTGGACATTGGTTGACCCACCCGAAGGAGTAAAACTCATAGGGTGTAAATGGGTCTTCAAGAGGAAGAGGGGCGCAGACGGAAAGGTAGAAACCTATAAAGCCCGTTTGGTTGCCAAGAGATATCGTCAACGTTATGGTATAGACTATGACGAGATATTTTCTCCTGTGACAATGCTCAAATTTATTCGGATTATGTTTGCGATAGCTGCCCATCTGGACTATGAAATCTGACAGATGGATGTGAAGACAGCTTTTCTAAACGGAGAGCTGGATGAAGAGATGTATATGATACAACCTGAAGGATTCACATCCACAGATGAGTCTAAGGTGTGCAGGCTATAGAGGTCCATTTATGGACTTAAGCAGGCATCCCGGAGTTGGAACATACATTTTGATAAGACGATCAAGACGTATGGCTTCATTAAGAATGGAGAAGAGCCCTGCATTTATAAGTGGGCTAATGGTCCAGTTGTGGTATTTCTTGTATTGTATGTGAATGACATTCTCTTAATCGAAAATGATGTCCCTGTATTACAGGGAATAAAGATTTGGCTGTCATCACAATTCTCCATGAAGGATCTGGGAGAAGCTTCCTACATCCTAAGGATGAGGATCTATAAGGATAGATCTAAAAGGCTGCTTGGCTTATCCCAGTCCACGTACATTGATACTATGCTGAAAAGGTTCAGCATGGAGAATTCCAAGAAAGGCTATCTACTGATAGGCCATGGAATATCTCTCTCGAAGAGGGATTGTCCGACAACACCTCAAGAGAGAGAGCATATGGGTAGAATTCCATATGCTTCGACAGTGGGATCTATCATGTACGTCATGACATGTACACGACCAGATGTGGCATACTCACTAGGAGTAGTGAGTAGATACCAATCTGATCCAGGAGAGAATCACTGGAAGGTTGTTAAAATCATCCTGAAGTATTTAAGAAATACTAAGGACTAGTGGCTTGTTTATGGTGAATCAGACTTGAAACTTATAGGATTTACAGACTCTAATTTTCAGTCTGATCACGATGACAGCAAGAGTGTGTCGGAATTTATTTTTATCCTTAATGGTGGGGCTGTCTGCCTGAAAAGTTTCAAGCAGCACACTGTGGCTGATTCAGTTTGCGAGATGGAGTATGTCGCTGCATCACATGCTGCCAAAGAAACGGTGTGGCTGAGAAAATTCATCACCGAGTTCAGAGTAGCATCCTCCCTTGTTGGTCCAGTTCTGCTCTACTGTGACAGCTCTGGAGCCATTGCTCAGGCGAAGAAACCAAAGGCACACCAGCGGATGAAGCATATTCTGCGCCGCTACCATCTCATCCGAAAAATCGTAGATCGAGATGATATCGACCTTCAGAAGATCGATGGGAAGGAGAACCTGGCCGATCCATTCACTAAAGCCATTGCGGTGAAGGAGTTCGACGACTTCAAGTCGAAGATGGGTATTAGATACTGCACCGATTGGCTTTAGGCCAAGTGGAAGATTGTTGGGAATAGTGTCCCAAAGCCAATCGTCAGTTTGTTGATGGTTGTGCTCTTTGTTGTATTAGTACATAAATCATAAATAAATAAAAATTATTTTGGTATTTTTCATCATAAATTGTTTCATCTTCTAATGAACTCCTGTGTTGTGGTGAAGTCCTTAGGACTATTTAGACTCGACAAAAGAGGATTTGTCGTTTAGTCCTTAAACCTGTTCGCGACCAAATGCTACGTTGTTACCAAGGACAATAATGTTTATCGAGCATAGGTCGTTGTGTGCCATATAGGTTGATTGTCCTCTTAACCAAAGAATGTGGAGACACTGGTATGGCATATAGGTGAGATGTAAGGGTACATCTGCACTGAACGTGACCGATTCTGGAGCTATTTTGCTGTCGAGATTTACTCCGATGGGATATGGGTATAACTATCTCTCTGATCTGAGACCGCCACGGTGACTTGCAAGCAACTCACTGCACTTAGGCACTGGACTACCTGAATTTCTAATTCAGTGACGGAAGACTGCTGGGTGTAGTCAAGTACTTGACTTGTCGGTGCGTGTGTCAAGATGGGATTGACCACTCCAGTTCAGGAGTTGTATACAGTCGTGTTTCAATTTAGCAAAACCTTGACCAGGGTAGTCCTAGTGAGGAGTCACAGGACTGATTGAGTTGAGTACGACTCGGATGATCTAATCAAGGTTGATAGTTTAACCCTGAGTCGTCCTAAACACAGGGGTCAAAAGGGATGAATTATACAGTAACCATATTCACGTAGGTTCTGAGTGTTGTGATTGCGACTATTCGACCTATCCAAATATCGGGTACCATTGCTAGATGGTCACTTCGATTAGTACAGGAATTGGTTCCTGTGCTACCGGCTTAGGTTCGAACCTGCGGGGTCACACACATTAAAGGTTCCT
Organism: Elaeis guineensis; assembly: GCF_000442705.2. Taxonomy (NCBI): domain Eukaryota; kingdom Viridiplantae; phylum Streptophyta; class Magnoliopsida; order Arecales; family Arecaceae; genus Elaeis; species Elaeis guineensis. The sequence continues at coordinate 4,343,911 of NC_026000.2, forward strand.
ATCTGATCTGATGGCTGATGAAGAATTCTAATGTTCGTAGACTATGAGTCCTACGTATCTGGGACTCTGTAATCGAGAATCAGGATTCTCTGATCACAAGTCCCACACATTTTGGGTACCGGGGTCAAGAGTCCCACTGGTTTGGGACTTTACGATCAATGTTTCTATTGATGGACTTTGATACCCGATTGCCTATCGTATTTGGACTCAATATTTATGAGAGGTTTAATTAGTGATTTGATCGCTAATTAACTCAATTTGATTGAGTAATTATTTTTGGATCAAATCTAATTGAATTGGATTTAGTTGGGTTTGACCCGATTAGGTTAAGAGTTGACCTAATCGTCGAGATGATTTGATCCCTGATTTGATCAGGGATTGGACTTAATCAATTCTTGATTTGATTAAAATTTTATTGAGCCTAATTAAGTTTAATTAAGTTGGGTTTAATTTAGTCTAATTGTGCTTAACCTATTTAGATTAGGTTGGCTCAATTAGGTTCAAACCACCTTGACCTTTCTCCCTGCACCACCTCACTTCTTCTGTGCATATTTGAATTCACGAGAAGCAACTTCATGTGAATTTTCTCCACACAGAAGGCATCCCATGCCCACCCTTGTGTGCCAATTATCTGGATAAAAATAAGTTGGTTGGCCATTCAAATTCAAAAGAAAGTTTGAATTTGAATGAGCAACCAACTAATCCATGCGCCATGCTCTTATCTTGTGCGCCCCATATTTTACACGAGAAAGTATTTTTCATGTAAACTCTCCACGCACAAATCAACTCACGTCCCTTCTCTTCTCACACCCAAGTGGATAGGGATGAGTTGGTTTTGCATTTGAATTCAAATTTGATTTGAATTCAAATGTGCAACCACTTATCTTTATCCTCTCATGCGGATAAGACACGTTCAACATTGTTTTAAAAGGAGGAGAAAGATGGGGCGTGCGTAGAATTTTTTGGAGAAAAAGAGTGGGGTGTGAGGAAGCCTTGTGCATAAGTAGAAAGTCCATATCCTTTCTAGAGAAAAAGAAAGAAAAGAAAAAATAAGTGAGCGTAGGATTTCCAGTGAGTTCCTTAGGGTTTCAGCCTGGGGTTCGGGAAGTGAGAAGGTGAGCTACGAGTGTCGTGAGCCCACCAAATTTTAGAAAGATCCTCAACATCCTCTCAAGCACGTCTGTTGATAATTCAGAGTATCTAAAGAATCAACAGACATCGATCGAAGGAGTTCGATCAGCATCGACCGTTGAAAGGGCTCTACAACGAGCTAGCACTCGTGAGGAGCCGATCAGACTGGGAGCCTCGTGTGGATGATCCGTAGAGGTCAGACATACTGTGTGGCTGCATCGCGATGATCAGACTCTCTCGATGGTGATCAAATTATGGTGATCGACTACCCACACAAAAGTATTATGTTCTGAACACAGAACAGTAAATTATTTACTGTTCAAATTTGAATTTCAAATTTAAATCCATGCATGCTGTATATCATATTTAGATCCTAGTGTAGGATAAACATATGTTAATTAATTAGATAAATTAATTATTTTCACTGTAAAATAGTAATTTTAAAAAGTTGTAAAATTACCATTTTACCTCTGCACTCAAATTTCACTTCAGTCCTGTTATCCGATACTTCATCGAATATGATGAAGTTGATGTTTTTGCCATTATTAGAGGATTTAGACTTCGCTCGTAGACTCAGTTGGGGCAGTGCAGTATTAGCTTGCCTGTACAGAGTTATGTGTTGGGGTTCTTATGCTGATCAGAGCGAGATTGGTGGTTATCTTGTATTATTACAGGTATGTGAATTAAAAATTTTTATTTTTAATATTCAATTATATTCCAAACATTGGGTATATCATGTATGATTTTTTTGAAATTTACAGATTTGGATATGCGAGCGTATGCTGACTATCAGTTCATTATGACGACAGTTGCTCGAAATGCCATCAGAGCAGCATGATCCTGATGTTCCATTTAGACTAGACGGACCATTGGGATATAGGTATAAAAATATTATTTTTTTTATTTGAAACTTACTATTTTAAATTTGATAAAATTTATTTGACATGAGTAGATTGTGAAACAGATGGAACGTTGCATTCAACGTTCATCACGTATCGACGAGAGTGGCACGGATTTATAGGTGCTAGTTGGATACATTAGTTGATATATATAGATGGATAAATTTTAAATTTTTTATAAATATCATTTTACAGTATTCATAATATATTAAAATTTTAGCTTACTATTTTTTTTTATTTTAACTCTATCAGTTTCTGTGGGAGCCATATACAGATGAGATATTGACTATATTGCCGCAGATGTGTACAGTTGGACATGACATATGGACTGCTAGGGTGCCACTTATTTGTTTTGATGTGGTAGAGTAGTATCTTTCCGATCGTATCCTGCGGTAGTTTAGTCAGATTCAGGACATCCCAGAGCAATTTGATACCAGCCAGGGACTTCATCATATTGATTGACGAGGGAGAGCTCGTATTGACTGGTGCATCAGACATGCAGAGTACATCGATATTTGAGATGCACGTTGAGATCACATTATTCATGATGATCTCATTTTGAAAGACCGTTCATATACCGATGACTACATGCTTGATTTTTTAACATTACAGTGCGAGTCATTGGATAGTCTCGGTATGCAATTCTCGAATATAAGGGCGAGAGTTCTGCTGTGCATTTTTTGATAAGACTACGAAATTAGTTTATGTTGTTTGTGTTATATTTTTGTTTTATATTTTACAGTATATTGACTTTTTTATTTTTATTTTGTAGACTGATTCTATGTCGGATCTTGTGTTGGATGCTCGTCGTGCTTTATCTACGACTGATGAGGACGAACGGATTCGAATACTGCGTGAGATAGAGAGAACAAGTTTCGAAATATTGGTGGCGATTGGTGTTGATCCATATAGCTGTGCGCCTTGGTATGGAGCAGCTGATGCGCCAGATATGAGATATACGCCGTCACCATATGTTCCACATATGCCATCACCGCATATTCCGCATATGTCATCACTAGATGCTGCACAGATGCCACCGCCTTTTGATCCACAGATGACAGCGCATTCTTCTTCCTACATCTTCCAGATGATATCATCGGGTACCAGTTGGCCACATGAGTATGATACTTTCTTTTCAGGCCCATCCGTGTATTCAGATGAGAGGGTTGAGCAGGTCGCTCAGTCCGTAGATGATCTGACAGCATCAGTTATTCTTGAGTAGCATGATCAGCAGACCTCCTCCACTGATATAGGGGAGGAGCCATCACAACAGGAGCATGAGCAGCCGTTGAAGACCTTTTTGAGAAGATCCAAGCGACCACGGGCACCACGACGTCCTCGTGGGACTTAGTCTTTTTTAGATTTGTACTTAGTATTTTTAAAACTTTTATTGTACTATTTTTTGTATGCTTGATATTTTTATTCTATTTAATATTATTAATTATTAATTTTATTTTATATTATTGAATTTCAAGTGATCGGATATTATGCTTTGTGGATATGGATAGACATATTCTAATGTGTCTCAGAACATTAGGAGAGAAAAAGTTATGCTAAAAGAGCTATAAAAATTATAACGTAAATAATAATATATTAAATAATTTAATTATGAGATGAATCGGACCGTACTGGTACATCTCGATCTGGTAGGAGCACGAACAGCTACGTATAGTGCGGTATGAAAAAAAATTAATTAATTTAAAATGGAGAAAGTAATTTAAAATGATATTTTTTATTTGAATTAAAATTAAAATTTTTATTTTTTTAAATTTAAAATTATAATTTTTATTTTTTTTCTTATTTTTTATCAATTTTCTTTTTTATGATATTTTTTTATTTTTTATTTTTTTAAGATTTTTTTGAGATATTTTTTAAATAAATTAATTTTACATAAAAAAAATAATTTGAATTTATTTTTTTTATTTTGAATTAATATTTAAATTTTTATTTTTTTTCTCATTTTTTACTTTTTTGTTTGGAATATTTTTTTAAAAAAAATAATTTGAAATGGGGAAAGTAATTTGAAATGGTATTTTTTATTTTAATTAAAATTAAAATTTTTATTTTTTTAATTAAAAATTTATAATTTTTAATTTTTTTATTTTTTTAAATATTTTATTTTTTTATGGTAATTTTTTTTAAAAATTTTTTATTTTTTTGACATATTTTTTTAAAAAATTAATTTGAAGTGGGGAAGTAATTTGAAATGATGGTTTTTTTAAATTCAATATTATAATTTTTATTTTTTTCTTATTTTTTATTTTTTATGATATTTTTTATTTTTTTAATTTTTTAAGATTTTTTTGAGATATTTTTTAAAAAAAATAATTTTAAATGGATAAAATAATTTAAAATTATTTTTTTATTTGAATTAAAATTAGAATGTTTATTCTTTAAAATTCATTCAAAATTATAATTTTTATTTTTTTCTCATTTTTTCTTCTTTTATGATATTTTTTAAAAAAATTAATTTAAAAAGGAGATTGTAATTTGAAATGATGATTTTTATTTGAATTAAAATTAAAATTTTTATTTTTTTAAAATTTAGAATTTTAATTTCTATTTCTTTTCAATTCTTTTTTTATGGTATTTTTATTTTTTTTTGCACCAATTTTTTTCAGATATTTTTTTTTAAAAATATAATTTGAAATGGGGATACTAATTTTAAATGATAATTTTAATTTTTATCAAAATTTTAATTTTTATTTTTATATAAATTTAAAATTATTATTTTTATTATTTTTCTATTTTTTATCATTTTTTTCTTTTTTTCTATAAAAAATTAAAATCATCAAATAATATGGTGCTTTTAAAAATGTCATATTATTTGGTATTTTTTATTATTATTTTTTTTTTTTGGTGTCGTCTACGTTGAAAATGGGGGGTGGCGTGGCGATGATAAAATGTCATTCAAAATGGTATTTTATCATTGTTACATCAATCTGATAAATAAATTAAAAATTAAATTATTTATATAAATAAATTTTTTTTTTATATTAATTAGGAAAAGCACTCTTGAATATCCAGTGTACATAGCTACCAAAGCTCACTTAAACATGCATAGCTAAAGTCATCTATATTGCAAAACCAAAACATGGTTCGTCTCTTCATTTAATGTGCCTTTTCCGGTAGGAATCTTCAATAAATGTGCCATTGCCATAAACGTTGAAAAAATTCCAGTAGAAGTCTGTAGAAAATGTTTGGTCCCCAGCAATATGGACTCTTCCTTTAGTTAGAAACAAGCAAAAAAGACTAGGTGGACAGAGGACAAGACCATCAGACTGGCTTGTAACATCAAACAATAAATACAGAAGACCAGAAAATAGCAAACTTAAAGCATGATTCTTTTAGCAGCATCCTCATCCTTAGCTGAGAAAAGTCGTCCATGAATTCTGGATATGGTTCCTAAATCACATGGCATTCACCCAGTTGACCTCAAGAAAACTTATGATCGATCGATGTCATATGGAAATTTTATGGAGATGAACAGAAGAAAATAAATTTAGATGGGACAACCATTGAAAGTTAAAGATGTCTACCATCTAGCCTTATCGACTATTTAGTGTCAGAAACTAAAATATTTCAGAAATGTGTGTTGTCAAGAAAATAAATTCATGGTATCGTGCATTCTTAACTGGTTCAATATATATATATATAGATTTGCAGTTCACCACATTACGAGGAAACATGGATAACTTTTAATTAATAGAGGTTGTCTTCTGAACAAGGTAGAAGTTTGGTCATGCATGTGTATATGAATGCTTTTGTGTGAGCATGCATGTAGACACACACATGTACAGAGAGCGAGAGAGAGGCAGAGATAGATAGGTCGATAGATAGAGAGAGAGAGAGAGAGAGAGGACCAAGTCACTCAAATTTCAAGACATTATACTGGTGCAAAATACATAATTGTTCATTAAAATCAAGAATCTACAAATGAACTCAGATGGTGTTAGGTCTGGTCTTGAAGAGGTGGACAGAGAAGGGTGCTTTTCTTAGAGTCCTTAGTTTTGCAAAACAGGCTAGTGACATGTTCATATATGCTTGCGCATATTCTACGTATATGTGTAATAAGTTTGTTTCTATATGTGCACGCTATACATGTATACACAGATATCCAGATATTATATCATATCTAAATACTAATCTTAACATGGATTATGAGTTTTTGTATCCTCGCATACTAATCCAATTCTTATAGACAAGCTATACTAATACTTTGCATACATTAAATAAATAGAAGCAGATCAAATATATCAAGCACCATGGTGTAGGGTAAGCAAACCATTATCTGTAATTGGACAGGAAAGAACTTGACAACTATTTTCTGGATTCAGATAGAAATTCTAACGGATAACAAACAAGTTTACAAGACACTTAATATTTCCATATATTGATTGGAGTAATGTTAGAAAGCTAGAAGTGAAATAAACTAAAAACTTGTGTACAAACTTTAGTGGTCCCCAAAACATAAACTACTCAAAAACTGTTGTTTCTATTGTTCTCTTATCATGCATTTTTCTCTGTCATTAAATGTTTTTTTGTCACGCAACGCTAATACACTTCAGAATGAAAACTGTCAAACGTGTAAGAATGAACAACATCCTAAGAATTAGAACTAAAAATGCAGAGTAGGTTAAAAATGCAGAAACCATGTTGGTATGCTCGCGTAGGGTGGTTGGTTAGACAACAAGAAGGCAGCAACCAATCCTGTTGCTGGATCAATATAATGTCGTATTTTTTTCACCATTGAAACTTCTTAGCATGACCTCCTTGTGTTTTAATTTTAAAAAAATCCCTATTGCTTTTACAATGTATCTGATACAATCCTTTAATTTTTTTTTCAGCGTACCTCTGAAAGAGCAAGTATGATGGTGGCATGGAAATTTTTATAGTGAAGATTCCCCAAGAAAATACTGATTCAAAGCAAGTGTTCATTAGATGTCAACAGGAAATAGAGGACATAATCTCATAGCCTGGCAGGTTCATCTATTATGCATGTGGAGTGCTTTCAAAAACGATATACACTGGAGCAGGTTAAAGATCCACAAAAGGATTGAAGATTTCTGTAAAAGAAAAATCTAGCACAGTAAGCTACCGTCATGAATATGCTTCAACAAGGGATTATAACGGTAATTGTGATATGTGTCTGTACGTCTGATGACATTTGACTGAAACACAACAGCATTACGTCTCGTCAAAGTAGCAAAAATTACAATGAACACGAACAAAAAGTGTGGCACTTGGTTTGGTAGTTTGGTTTTGGCTTTTGCAAACAAGGTTTCGGCTTCCAATCATCCGGATGCTATGAATGAAGCCATGCTTTGAGGAATTCAAATTGCGGTTCATCTGGATTTCATGACTTGGTAGCCCATAGCGGCAATCATACATTTTGCCAACTTGTGAACGATATACAACCTTAAACATGGAGAGGAATGCCACTTTCATGCGAGGCGCAATGAAGATTGTGACTTTTCTTAGGGAAATAAAGATTGTGAATTGAAAAGGTGGTTTCACCCTGGGACAATGTAAGCACCCTGCAATTGCTTAAAAGGTATGTTTTCAATGGATCTCCTTTACCAAACTCAATGATTTTAATAAGTTCATGCTGGTGTAGAGGTCATCTAAACTACCTTGAGATTCACATTATCAAGTTAGCAAGGACCGGAGTGAGCAATCCGCCAAAGATTCGATATAAAAGCTGCTAGTAAAAGAGGCAGATATGATCTCTATGGACTCCATTAAATTTCATTCAGAGGGAAAACCCTATAGAGATCGCATCGATTCCTAGTGCAAAGAGAAAATCATCCACTCATGAGCCTTCTAGTGCTAAAAACTAAGGTTGGGGAGCTCTTGGCTCAAAAAAGAATGCAAGAGGAGCAGATGTACATCCAACCCATCGGGCAATCTTACTATTAATAAGTGCTATTCCTGTAACAAAACAAATCAATATTTTGATTCATTTCAAATCGTGATTTTTCTTCGGTACTCGAGATTGGTCTGAAATGGAAAAGTCAAGGATGGAATTCTTGCTTGAGCAACTGGACTTGCGGATGATTGTCAATGAGACAAAGAACTGGAATTGGTTAGCTAGGTAATGAAAGAGAAGCAGGGTTGTTGTACCTCCCTCACCCTTTGCTCATGCTGCCATCTTAATGGAGTCTGGCACCATAGTTTGTTCATCCAAATTCAATGATGTTAATAAGTTCATGCTGATGCAGAGGTCATTTAAACTACCTTGAGATTCACATTATGCTTTCAAGGTTCGGCACTCAGATTCTGCATTTTGAGATGATTTAATTTGAGGCATGTAGAGCAAATGAAACTTCATGTCTCACTTGACCGTGGAGCCAATAAGAGTTTTTCCAAAATCTGATAAAGCTGTTGAACACAAAACTCCATGATCCCTATCATTATAATGCAGATTCTTAGGGTATCATTCTCAATAATCCTGCTTTGCATCTTCCTTTCTTTCTCTGTACAGGCACAATCGCAATCCTATATGCTATGCGATACCATGCATATTTTTCTTTCTTCCTTCAACTTGCTCCCTCCAGAGCGTATGTATGTTCCAATTGATTCAACTTTGTTCCTTTCCTATAAATTGCATGTCCTGAAGTCTAGTGTATATGTATATAGATGTATGGACTCAATGAAAAGGGCTTCCAATTGTAGATTTCATTGTTTGTGAAGGCAAAATAAGTACATATGTAAAAAGTGATAATTTGATAGCTAGCATGGCAATTTGAAATCAATTAATCAATCACCCCATAATCACAGTCCAATTGAACAAACATATAACATTACTTAGTCCATTGGGAAAATATATATCATGCAGCAAACAAATGCAATTGTTCACAATTTTTGTTCTCTTATGTCACTTTCCATCTAAAGTTTTCTATAATAATTTTTCGATATTCAACTAATCTTTACCTAAGCTGTTGTGGTACATGCAGACCTTTATGCATTGGCAACTAGAATCTTAAGACCCACTCTTCTAAAATTAATAGAGGTGTCACCAATCATCTTAAACAATGATGCAATAATCTCTTATCAAATACTTAATAAACACCTTGCAAGAATGGGCATGTAACCCCCTAGTCGACAAGACTGCATCCCAATATATGCCTTATTATGTCACTCCTTATTTTTTGGCTACTACATGCAATCCATCATCATTTCAGGGTCAGTTAATCCCTCCGTGTGAGAAGGTAATCTCAGGTATGTTCAGATATGATATGAATTAATATATATTATAAAAAAAAAAAAAAAGGACAAACACCGAGAAAGTTGAAACAATATCACTCCTTTTCACTTGGGCAGGAAAGTTGGAGTTCGATTCTAATATCGAAATTTTTTTAAAAAAAATAAATGTTTGAGATCCAAAACGCCGTGCAATTGTACAAATCCAAATATTATACATTCGGCATCCCTTTGCTGCTTCAGGATCCTTCCACATGAACCACTACAATTGGAACATCATTCGATCCCATCCTTTCTTCCTTTACGTAGGCTTCACTTCTTCATAAACAACACCTTCCCCCCAGGTGAAAGAAACTCTGTCTCTCCCATCCCTAAACATATTTCCCCCCATTTACGTGTCCCACATCCATCAACAATTCCAGGAAAAGTTTCCTGAAATCGGAAGCAGCCAACCAGGGACAGCCGGTTACAAAGACCACCCGCATAAGGTAAAATAGATCTCAGTTTCCCAAAATCAAGTTAAAAAAAAAAAAAAAAAAGCGTTGCCCACGCGGCTCCACCGTTTTCTTTTTTAATAGCTGGGATAATAGCAAAAGAATGCGCAATAAAATTGCAACTGTAACGGAAAATTAGCATTTCGGAAATAGAACAAAACGGGTCGCCGATATAAGACGAATGCCGGTGCGAAAAGGTGACAAAAGCCGCTACGGGTGGGGGGCATTTCGGGAAGACGAACACAACTAAGTTTCCAGAGGATCATCGGATTATACCCAGAACAGGGAGATAGCGGAGAGCAAACCGAGGCGAGCCGCCCACTCCGCAATAAAAGACAAGCACCAGCAGTTCGAAGAGAAGGAACCAATTCTCCTTTCTTTGACCACTATGTAGATTTTTTTTCCCTAAATGCCCCTGCCCCTTTCGTCCCTGTCTGCCCCTCCACCTCCCTCCTATCCTCACCGCCGGCGAAGAATAGCTCGAGATTATATCAAATCAGTGTTAGAAAACGAAATTGTATAAAGCCGTCGCCGTAGCCGCCGTTCTGATAGACTCCGTCCGGCCTCCGTTGCCGGAAGATGTTCATCAGAGGGAGCTCCGGGAAGCGGAAGACCGGGACGGTGCCCGTCTACCTCAACGTCTACGATCTGACCCCGATCAATGGCTACGCCTACTGGCTCGGCCTCGGCGTCTACCATTCCGGCGTCCAAGGTGACATTTTTCTTTCTCTCTCCCCTTCCACGGTTTAAAGCTGGGATTTTTTTTTTTTTTTTGTTCGCGATGGGGTGATTGAGCCAGGGTTAAGGTTTTTGGATGGGGTAGTGCACGGGGTGGAGTATGCGTACGGTGCGCACGAGCACGCGACGCCGGGGATCTTCGAGGGGGAGCCGCGGCAGTGCCCCGGGTTCGTTTTCCGGAAGTCGATCCTGATCGGGCGAACGGACATGGGGCCACGGGAGGTGCGGGCGCTAATGGAGGAGCTCGCCACGGATTACACCGGCAACACCTACAACCTGATCTCCAAGAACTGCAACCACTTCTGCAACGAGACCTGCCTTCGCCTCACCAACAAGCCCATCCCCCGCTGGGTCAATCGCCTCGCCAAGATCGGTGCTTTTCTTTTCACATTTACAGTAGATAGATCTCGTTTTTGGATCCAAAATTCCGACTTTTCGGAGGTTTCTGAGGCGTTATTGGTGAAATCTTTAGGTTTGCTTTTAAATTGCGTGCTGCCGGTGCAAGTGGCGGCGGTGAGGAGTCGGGGAGAGGAAGCCAGGGGAAGGCGAGAAGGGGAGAGGAGGAAGCTGAGGAGCCATTCCACTCGATTCCCTCCTTCCACCACTGCTTCTTCTGCTCCTACGGTGGCAACTATTTCCTCTGTTCCCTCTTCGGGGACAACTAGAAGCCATACAAGGAAACAGCGATCTTCGTCATCTTCTTCCCTATTTGAGGCTTCCTCCACCTTAAAGGTCTAACCGCCGCCGGCCGCGGCGGCTGAGACTGAGAGTTTGGGGGAATTCACTTGAAAGAAAAAAAAAAAAAAGAAATCCCTTTCTTTTTTTTTTAAAAAAAAGCTTTCTATGTATATTTTTTTTCTATTTTTCTTTACTGCACCATTAAATGCTACATCTGTCTCCATCTCAGCAAATACTGGATTTTGTTTTACTTATTAATTAAGAAAATCCAAGCTAATTTGTCGCTCCCTTACCGCGTGTATTTTCGAATTCTCGTGAAATCCCAATGCGTGCGCGGATGCTAACCTGCAGTTTGCGACCCACAGCGGATTCGATCACACCCTTTAGTTTGGGGGTTCCTCTGGTACTATTCCTCGTTGGTGGTTCCGCCGCGGGAGCGAGAAGTGGAAGTGTCGCCGTCATACGCACGTGTGCGATCAAAAGGCAGAGATAGGTGGCCCCTCCCTGAGGGTCAACCGATCTTGCTTTCGGCGGTAACGGTCGAAGAATATTCTCGTAGTAATAATTAAAAAATAAATAAGTGGCACCACAAGCGCGCCCTTGTCAGCGTTTTTTGTTTTTTTATTTTTTTTATTTTTTGCTTTACAAGAGAGTTGCTGCCTATCTTTTGAACTGGTAGTGGCTAGTGGCTCGGAGTGTTCTCGGGTCTGCCTAAGACCCGTTATGCCGGGCTGACCACAAGTCGGGTTATGGGATAGGCTTGGGTAATTTTGGATCAAATTTGGGCTTCAAATTTGAGACCGTATATATTTCAGATTTAGTTAGTCAGTCTGATTTAGGCCAACTTGAGCTTGAATCTAAAGCAAGTTCAGAGTTGGCTTAGTAGAAAAATTTTTTGTACATCACGGACGATATAAAAAATGTGATGTGGAGCATACCATTTTATTCGATTGGTCCATATAGTCATCACTTTTCAACATGCATTTAATATCTGTAGATTTATTTTTTCATTTAACATTTTGAATGACGAAAATATCTCTATTTTTTAAAAAATTTATAATATTCTATGTCTATATTACGATATCCTATGTTCAAAAAATCATAATTTTTATCCATAAGATGTGATAATATAACATAGGATGTCATAATTTTTTTCAAAGAACAGGAGTATTTTCGTCATTCAAAATTTTAAAATGAAAAAGTAAAGCTGCAAGCACTAAATACACGTTGGAAAGTAATTGAACAAAAATGCTTCTTTCATATTATGATATCTTGAACCATATTATGATATTTTAAGCCATATTATGACATTTTGCATACAGAAAGCCATAATTCAACGTAGGATGTCATAATATGCACAGGATATCATAATTTTCTATGCCATATTATGACATCTTGCATATAGGAAGTAATAATATGGCACAGGATGTCATAATTTTTTTCAAAGGACAGAAGTATTTTTGTCATACAAAATTTTTAAACAAAAAAATAAAACTACAGATATTAAATGCGTGTTGAAAAACAGTGGCTACGTGGACCAATCACATAAAGTGTTGTGCTCCATGTCGGATTTTTTACACCACCCATGATGCACAAAAAATTTCTCTAGTGTCTAGTTTGAAATTTGAGTTCACTAGTTTGCTAGATCAAGACCCTCGGTTCTTTGCCTCTCTTGATGAAGTAGGTAGGCCTGCTTATCGAGTGAGCCGAGTCAGGTTCAGGCTGATCTCAACCCAAGTGAAAACACTGATTTTTCAGGCCCGATCTTGATCCGGCCCAACCTTTGGGCCTCTTATCCAAACGGGAGTCCCTTCCATATGGGGCTTCAGGCTTTCGAGGTGGGTCTCCGGCTTCACTGGAGGTTTTTTTCCACAATCTTCCTGTTAAAGGAGGTTGGAAGGGAGGCTTAATAGATTTTTAAAGGTTATTGGCGTTTGAGTCAGATACCATTCGCGCCCAAAAGGGAACCAGAAGAATTTACCAAGGAAAACCTATGGGATGATGTCAAATTCTGATTAGAGTAGAATAAGTGGCCACGTCAGATGAAACAAAGTATAGGTGAGTACACTCCAGTCATTGATCGATCCAGTGGTCTAACAAACATTGAAGAGTAGACAGCTTGGTTTATTTTTCTCTCAAATAATAATAATAATAATTGGTTAGAAGACTTGGTGCTATGGACATATGGCCACTAATCATTAGTTCAGAGTCGACAAGTTTGATGCTTGGGTCTTGAGGAGCTTCAAAGTCAACTTAAATCATGCATCATGTGTTAAGTTGGTTGGTGTTATCCATTGCTAATTTAAGTAGGTTTGTGGAAAAAGATGGTCCACAACCGTCAGTTTTGTATTGCCCAACGTCCGTGAGAATGATCAAGGGTGACCGTTGGGAGCTGTTTGGTGAAATGTTTACGTGTGAAGGGCTGGCGATCGCACACTACATGAAGAAGCATAAACATTTTGTCACTGTCCCTATTACGGTGCGATCGTCTTTGATGACGAGCTGAAAAAGATAATTCAGAAGATTTGCATATGCATATCTTTATTGTGAATCTATTTGGGAATATATTGGTAAAAATGTAAGCACCACCAAAGAAAAATTGAAAAAACGATAAAGAGGAAGCTAGTTATATATGTTGACAAGTTCCTTTTCAAGTAAGTTGCAACCATTCTTAATGTACAAGGCTCCCAATGCATATTAGTCATTGTAGAGGGTGCCAACAGTTTTAGTTGGTAAATTGCTGAATCTAATACGAGTGATCCAGGCTTAAAAATCTTGCCCTTCACCGCAAGCTATGATCTCAATAAATTTCAATGGTCTTTTCTCCTCCAAAGAAATAGGTATGCATTTTGACAATTGATGCTTTTAATTGTCTCCTTAGAGGGAGCATGATGTGTTTCTATACCCCAAGAACAAACCCCTCCTCTTAATTTATATAACGAGCGTCCTAAGACCATTGCACTTTCCCATGCCCGTTCCAAAGTGGACATAACCGTAAGCTCCAATTGGGCCCGTATGCCCTGAGGACAACCCAGTGCCAAACATGGCCGAGGAGAACATTAAAATTGTTATGCACCAAATGGACAACTGAGATAGAAAATAGTACACAGGTATCCAGCAATGGAGGAACAGAAGGGTCTTGCTGGTCGGATGGGCTCTCGTACTTCGGCCACCTTATCCAGCTTGTTAATCATGCAAGAGGAGACGGCAGTTTCAGGCTGCCCAACAGCTTTGGGAAAATACTAAGGCATTGTTTTGGAGAGCTCTTGAAGCACCTGAAAATACTTTCTGAGAATTTTTGAATAAAATAAAAACTGTCACAAAGGCTAATATTAATTATTAGTTATTATAATGAAAATTACCAGGGGTTGTTGAGTAATGGTGGTACTCAACGACGTACTCGTCGATGTAAGTTCTTAAATATTGACATAGATATTTCATCTCAAAAAATATTTTAATAGGATGAAAATGAAAAAATAAACAATGGATGAGAATGAAAGAGTAAACTACCGTAAACTCCCAGTTTATGACAACCACCATAACAGGATAAATTAAATGATTAAGAATCCACAACAAAAGTGAAGAAAAACAAGTCTCAAATGATGGAGCTAATATCATAAAGTCTCCAATGATAGAGTTAATATAATATTAGCCAAATCTCAAGACATATTGATTTATATCAACAAGAGCATACAGACATGTATGCAAGCAAGCACTAGCTCCAATGCATATACATACTTATTCCACAGATAATATGTATGCATGCATATAGTATATACAACATGCATACATATACAATATTATTTATTATTGATGCTAAAACAAACATAGGAGAAGTAACAATGATAAGAAAAGCAATTACACCACTAACAACAAATATCATCACTAACTAGTCATACTCCACGGTTCTTATACGAAGCCATGAATAATTGAAATAAGTCAAAATATTTGCCAACCATTTTGCAAGATTCTCAATGTCAACTACCAAACAGTAATTCAGAATATCATGAAGAAAACATGAATAATTCAAGAGCTATCCAATAACTGTTAACATGGAGGAAGCTGAGTACAGTGGCAGAAAGATCAAACAACATAGAAGAAATACATGCAACAAAAGCACCAGGAATGGTAGTATGATAAGAGATTAGAAGCACCATAACACTGAAGAATAGCAGCATTCCTCTCTCTCTCTCTATATGAACTATTAGATAAATAAAACAATATTTATCCCCTTAATCTTATATATATATATATATATATATATATATATATATATATATATATATATATATATATATATATATATATATATATATATATGCTTTGAAAACCACTAGGTGACAAATAAATAAAGGTGAAATTTGTGATTTGAATGGTCATCTGGTTTAACTTGAGAGTTTGCAGGATGGAATAAATTGTTGTTTTTGAGGGATTTTGCAATCTATTTTCTAGGAACATTAATGCAGCCCCATATGCTGTAGAAATTCTGCCTTCACCATTCACCTAAAAGGAGGGATCACCGGCAGGCTAGAAATTGCAATATTAAGAGAAAAGAAAGTATTGCTGAGAGGAGCTCAGAGGCATAAAATGGTATAACATCAATAGAATGAAAGGTAGAGCATTTGGATTCGACATAGCCACCCCATTTTTCTAAAAAAAAAAAAAGGCCCCCCATTCTTCATCTCCCATCATATATATGGATCCAAAAATGGATGTATCAACGTAATCAGACCATTTATATGACATAATAAAGTGAAAATTAGTACAAAGGAAGTTGGAAAAATGTAATTTAAAGATTCTAAGAGGCTCAGGTCTACCATTTTTATTAGAAGGAATTATGATATCCTCTTCCCGTGAACAACAGGTGGCAGAAAACAGTTACGTGCAGCACAGCGGTTCTCAACAGGCAGCAGAATGGCATATTTGAGAATATGGCTTCCAAAAACCCTAGCTCCTTGATGCAATAAGGAAACATATATCAAACAGTCAATATTACAAGTTAACAAACCCAAATACCTATGTGTATCCGCCTTGTGGCAACTCAAACATCAAGAGTATCACTACTAAACTTCAGTTCCAAACATTTATATTCATCAGCCATAGTTTTATGCAACCATTTCTTGCATTAAATGATGCAATTAATCTTGAACAAGACAATGAAAATACCACTTTGTGTATCATACTTT
Organism: Elaeis guineensis; assembly: GCF_000442705.2. NCBI lineage: Eukaryota > Viridiplantae > Streptophyta > Magnoliopsida > Arecales > Arecaceae > Elaeis > Elaeis guineensis. The sequence continues at coordinate 4,360,240 of NC_026000.2, forward strand.
TATTTGCCCTTACACAGGTTACTATACACATAAAGACTGTATAATAGAAAGGAAGGTGTGCTCAAGGGAGGGAGGAGAAATAAAGATAAAGATAAATTCTCACTCATATCTCTATACAGAAATCAGATAATTTTTCCAAAAAGAAAGAATGTCACATACCAACAAAAATGAAAAAAAGTATGATATACCTAGTGACTCGAAGTATAAAATACTTCGGAGTATGACCTAAGACCAAAAAAAAAAATTTAAAAATTAAAAATTAAAAAAATTAAAAAAAATTAAACAAAAAATCTTGACCTTGCAGTAGAACCTGATAAGGGTGTATTAGTCAGTGGGAACAGTTTGCCTCTGCAGAATTAACATCAGTGTGGAGTACCGAATTCATGCAAAGAAAGTTCTTAGAAGCTGAGCTAGCTGAATAAAATGAAACTTGAGATGACACATATAGATTAAAAAAAAAAAAAGCAATTAGCTCAAATAGTTGGGATTGGCTGGACAATTGGTAACTATGTTCGTACACAAGGATAATATTTCATGTGATTAGATAAAATTGAAAAAGAAAATATAACTAACCCTCATTGTGCAAAGAGCTCAATAAAGAGAACTCAGCCTTGTAATGTGAAAGGGAGCAACATGCACGGTATAATGTGAGAAAACAACCAGGAGTTACTGCTATAATAAGACATATTAACAGCCAAAAATAGAAGTCAACAAACCCAAATATCTATATGACTGCACACACAAAAGAAAGAAAGAAAGAAAGAAAGAAAGAAAAATCTGCATTGGTATCCACCTTGTGCAACCCTAACATCATGACAGAGCAAATTTAACCAATAATATAGCATTACAATCATAAGATTATCAAATTTCTTCACCATTGTGCAGATAAACCTCAAAAATCTAACAATCTCAAAAAAATCCACATCAAAAATCCTTCATCATATTTTTGCATCGTAATCAGAAGCTTACGGAACCAGTGCTGCTCGTCAACCTGTCAGAGTGCGAAGTGAAAATTTGTTAGACCGAATGCATTCATGTGAAATAAACATATAACTTGTGATTTGTGATTGTTCTACTTTACAAAGTGAAAGAAATGATGATGTCAAATTTGAAAATAAAATGTTGAAGAGACTGAGAACATAGAAGTTATCTTCATTTCAGACATTGCAGGACTTCTAATGTGTTAGTTGAAAGCTTCATAAGAATAACCTCCCAGGGACATGCAGGGGAATCAACCATAAGACAATTTGGCTACTTGATTCTAGGTAAGAAATTGTGTGACAGAAATTTAATGTTAAAATCAAATTTTAACTGTCTACAAGAGGCTCAACAGGGGAAAAAGAAATAAAAGTGGATATCAGGATCTGCTTTGCTCATAGCAGGACAGTTATTTGACCTCTCCAAAAATGATCTAATACAGCCATTAAGCAGGAAAAAACAACAGAGTGTATTTTCATCATCTTTCTCATGTGATTCGTCTCCACATGCTGCAGTTGTTGGATTTCACATCAACTTAGGAATTATATAATCATATCGACTCATTAAGAAATATATCAACCACAGTAATTATATCAACTCTAGATGCATATATTATCAACAACAGTAACTAGATCGACTCAGGAAGCATATACCAGAATATCCAGTATTTAAACAGTGAAGGAATTTGGTACCTCATCTTCACTACTACCAAAAATCCTCCTCCACCGTCCACCATCAAAACCTTCATCCCATGCCACTACTCAAATTGAAACAGGTCATCTAGAAATTTATGCACCACCTATTGATACACCACCTGATAGCAACAGGGAACATGATCCAGGTATCTAAAGCACAAAAGCATACAGGCAAACCAAATTATGAAATTATCACTACCTTTGCAAAGACAAGTAGGAACAGTAAGAAAAGTGAACAAAGCAGCAACATAAAAAAATTAAAGGGTTGCACTGCTATTAGATTAAGAACATCATCAACAGCAAATAGAAAGTTCATAACCTTATCCCATACCCGCTGCAGGTAGGCTTCCATGAGAGATCCTGCAACACCTGCTTTAAGTCTTAAAAAATTGGTGAGCCCTGAATTTGATACAAACTCTTGCAGACCCTGGGAAGGCGACGTTAGAAGGGGAGCAGTAGAGAAACTACCTTATGGAACACCAGGTTGGTGCAGGAACGTACACTTTTTCTGGAGGATAACATTGAAGCTTTTTCAAGTTACCTGTGGTGATATCATTGCTAAAAAAAGGGGAAGGAAAAGCGTAAGGAATACTTAAGGAAAAAGAAAACTATTCAAAACCTAAAAGCAAAAAAGAAAAAAAGAAAGAAAGATAGAGTCAAGTAAAACAAGAACATGTGGTTGGAAGTGGATTCAAAACCTTTAAAAAATGTGATAAACCTTAAAACCATCCAAACAATCCCTAATTTTCAATTATCAAAACAGAAAATTAGAGGATTTCCAAACCCCAGCTGCTACTGAAGCAATCCCTATCCCCAGGCTTTCATCGGCCTCCAAATCCCATGATTTGTTGAGAAACCACAGGAACAACTCTTCGGAATAAATTAATTACCTTAACGAAATTTAAAAAAAAAAAAAATCTTGAAAAAGAAAGCGACAGGCAGAAATTTGGAAATCAAAGAAAGGGAAGACAGAGGAGGCTCAGATTGACCGTTTAATCCAGCATTGTATTGTTAACCTAAATCAAAACTGATGCAAATCGGTTGCCTGCACCACGGCAGCAAACCATCCAAGATCACCTTGCCGTTTAAAATAGGTGATCTCTGTCTGATTCATAACGTAGCAAATCCAAATCCTCACTGGCTCTTCATAAAAACCTAAAAGCAATGCCAGTTTCCCGCTTAGATTAAAAAAAGAATGAAGAACAAAAGCAAGATAAGAGAAAGAGAGAGAAGAGGAACTTCACAGCCAATACCCGCCTGGGAGAACAAAAAGAAGAAGAACGCAGAAAAGAAGCCGTAGGCTTAGGAAGGGAGGGGCGCCACCCAAAGCCCCTCGCTAACGAGCACCACGTAGAGGAAGGTGAGTTCTGCAGGAGAGCCAGGACCTCGACCCCAAGAACAGTAGAGCCGAACGGGTGAAATCCAAAACGCGCTACTCTGTTTATATCGCTACCCCGCTAATCTTTGCATCGCTTTTAATCCGGAGCGTCGATTACGTGGATCCGCGGACGAGGGCAGATCTTAATGATCCTTGCTTCTGTTAAGAGGGCCCCGCAGCTGACGTCTCACGTAGGGGTGTAAAAATGGGGCGGTCAGCCCGAACCCGGTCCGGCCGGGCCCGGCCCATGATGGCTCAAGGTAGGGCCTGGCACACCTACTCTATTGTGTGGCGGCAAGGTCGCGGGCGGTGGGGCTGGGGGAGGCACTGAGGCGGGAGGGGTCGCCATCGTCGTCATCGAAGGAGGAGGGGGACTGGTAGGAGCTACGGAAGGAGGTTCGGTGGAGGGGTTCTGGAAGGCGACACAGAGCTCTTTGGAGCCATTAGAGGACGGCTCCTTGGAGAACCCGACGGCCAGTCATTAGTGGCAGAGTGGTACTCTGTGTGGGCGCTGCCATCGGAGGATGTAGAGGCGAGGCTAAAGCGACTTATGGTGGATCTTCGATCAGAGTTCGGCGGCCTCGAACTCGAGCCCTACATCACCCTCGTCGGTGCCATCTGCCTTCACCCGGACGACGCCATCCGTCGTCTCCACGAGGAGAGGGAGGCGAAGGTGTCGGAGAGGCAGGAGATGGCAGAGGCGGCGACGAGGGAGGAAAGCAGGAGGTTGGGGTCGAGAGAGAGGGTTTGGGCGGCGACAATCTGGCCATTTATTCTGACGGAACCTCATGCACCGGAGGAGAGAGAGAAAGGAAATACCAAAAACCCCAGTCATCATCATCTCAGCTTCTCCTTTTCGACCGCCCGATTGGGACTCTTTAGGATGCAAAAACTATAAGAAAAATGGGGGAAAACATAAGAAATATCAACTAAAACAAAGGAGAAACGGAAAAAAATTAAGGGCAAGATCTTTCCCTGATCTTTTTTTCTTTTCATTTTATTATCTGTTTCCAGGAGAGCAATGGAAAGAAACTAGAGGGTTTCTTAGGTTCCGATTGGGTTTTGTCTCAGGGAATATGGGTCCTGGTCACTATTCCAAAACTGACAGAAAAGCGAGAGGTATTCATTTCCACGAATTAATTAAATAATTTTTTTAAAAAATCTATTTTATAAGGTTGGAGATTTTTGCCCGAAAGGATTCTTTTTTGCTCATCTAAGCTTCCCATTCAGCCACTCTAAGCTTGACCGTCTGTTGGAACTCTTGAAGATAAAAAAATATAAAAATATATAAAAATATATAAAAAAAATATAAAAAAAATTAATAAAAATGGAGGAAAGATAAAAAAATTTAAAGAAAAGGATGATCATTTTTTTTATTTTTTTTATTTCATTATTTTTTTCAAAGATATGTGGAAAAGGAGAGCACTAGAGAGAGTTTAGGGGTTTCTTAGTTTTCAATTGGGTTTTTTCTCAAATATATGGGATTCTGTATGAGTTGGTCCCTTGAGTTTGTGAGAGCTTAATCTTGGTAAATTGGTAAACGCATGATATTTTGTGGGGTTGGAGATTTTTGTTCGAAAGGATTCTATTTTGGCTACAAAATTTTTAATTTATGGAGCTTTGTTCTCTTGATAATGATGTAGGGGTTATTTGACGAGGATCGCCGACGAATGGCATTTTCGTTAGAGGCATGATAGAGATGATAAAATAGAGGTTCTGCATTGACAGAGTATCCATTTGATATATGTATTTTGCTTGTCGTTATAGATGAGCTGGAGGATGAAACCAATGGCTTTGCAGGTGGACTGCTGGCTGATCATACTCTCGGAGATGATGCGGACCTCCAGAGCAGAGTCGATATAAAGATCATGGATATACGAGTGGATACCGATATGTTTGATTTGGATGAGATTCCAGCTCTTTGAGAGCCTTTTGAGCTCCACCATGACAGGGAGAACAAAACGAGCTTTGGAGACAAAGAATAAAGCAGAGAAGAAAGAATCTTAATACAGAAAGAGGACGAGGATTTTAGGAGAAACTAGGCAGCAAGAGGTCCATGAAGAAATCCAAATTTAAAAAAAAAAAATAAAAAAAGTTATAAATAGCTTATAATCCAAGTTATACATAAAATATATTTTTAATTATTTTTAATTATTTTTAAAAAATATATATAATAAATATTAATAAATCAATAAAATAAAATATTTTTTGGAAAAAGAATCACATCCCGTATATAGCACAGGGTTATAAGCTAGTTACTTATAAAAATGGATGCAAACTCAGCCCGATCTATATTTTAAAAGGATCAGTCTAAATCCGGATCAAGCCTGAGCCCAGCTCGGCTCTGAAGTCCTGATAGGCCTAGATTAGGAATAACCCAGGCCAGCCTGGATAGGGCCCTGACCAGGCTCTGATTGTATTGGTGATCAAATTTAGTCAAAATGACCAAATTACCCCCCAACAACTATATAATGACTAGTTTTAAGGATATTTTGGTCTATATAGTCAAAAAATAATTTATATATTTATTTTTTTATTAAAAAATGTAATTATCTCCTCCAATGGCTAGTTTGCGAGGGCTTTTTAGTCCATATAATTAATTTGAATATTTATAAATACCACATATCATAATCATTTTCATCACAATAAATTATATTCGACTCTTATCTCTACTCTACTGCATTCACATTTGCAACGTCGTCCAATTTTCTTAGCTTCTTTTTTATAATAATTTTTAATTTTATTTTTATTTCACATTCACATACTCCAATAACAAAATCTCTTTCATTTTTTATTATAAAAAAATGACAAATGAGTATGATCATATCGTTTTAATATAAGAGGGATTCAATAATTTCTACTTTGTCTCGCAAGCTGACGAAAACTCCTAACCAATAGTTGATGCTTCAAATTTTAATCCCAAATAAAGAATAAAAAATAAATTATTATTGTTTTGGACATGTTCGATGTCATCACAGTAGAAGAAAAAGGTGAATTGTTATGAAAAGCTCAATACAAACATTGTAAATATTTTTTGAGTAACACAACATTTGGTGGAATGACCCATATCAAGCGATATAGAGATGAATACTTTAAAGAAGATACGAATGTTTGTATGCAAATTTAATTGGCTCCAGATTCTTACGATCTAGGTACGTCCTGTTATTCTCAAGATATTAATAGGCAAAAATTAGCTAAATTTATATTTCAAGATGAACAGCCTTTTATGTTAGCAGATAATCCAAGATTTGAAAAATATATTAAAAGGGCTTCATGCCCCTCTTTTCAAAATATTTCTTGAAATACAATTTGAGCCGATGCTTTAAATTTTTTTTATAATTATCAAAAATAATTAATTATCTATTTTGAAATGATTCCAAAAATAGTTTCAAAAATTACTGTACAATGATACAAGAAGAATATGTTCGCTATTTTCTTCTAGTTTTATAATTATATATTTTAAACTTGTAAATACAAATGATAATTTATGTCATTTTATCGAATACTCGATCTATAATGAATTTGCAATGAACATATATAATAATAAAACCCATACAAAAGCCAATCTAGATATTTATATTTTTTTAACAAATTTTTTTCTTTGAAACAAAAAATAATTTATATATAAAAAATTATATCTTTCTCTCATTTGAGATTTTTTAAAAACAATAATATTTTTTAATACTTTATTTCAAAAATATTTTTATTTTAAATTTATTTTCGAAACTACCATGCCAGCGTGAAATCATAGATTGAACTCACGATTTCATGGCCACATGTCCCAATCCATCCACCATATGTCCCAGTGAACGTCAGGTGTGGCACTAGATATGAAATCATGTCTTGAGTCACCATTTCATTTCTTCGTTTCTTAAAGTCTTGATTTCATCGTCAACACTGCCCACCCCGCAGTCCCTCCCTTGTTTGCCATTTCACTGACAATCCTCTCCTCTTTCTCCTCCGATCATTGGCATTCAGCCCACCGGTCCCTCCTTGTTCCTCATTTCTCCGATATTTCTCTCTTCATTCGACCCCATCTTCTCATCCGATCACCCAAATTCGACCTCCTCTGATCGACCGGTATGTCCTTGTCAGATCACCCCCATCCGGCCCCACCCCAGTCGGCTCCCCCATCTCTTACCCCATCCCGATCGGATCCCTCCCATTCAGTCCCACCCCGATCGGATCCCCCACCTCCGACTCCATCCCGATCGGATCCTCCTAAATACACTTTGTTAATTTGTGGATGAATTAATGGTATGTCAGTTGTAATGTTATTGTTTGGGTTACACAATGTTCAGAGTTGCTCTCTTTCATTGTGTGGTTGTGAAGTTGTGATCACATAATTTATCATCATCATTTATTTTATGTAAAGTATGAAATACATATTTACTTCAACAATTGATGTGATGTTGTTATATAAATGCATATGATACTCTAAATCAGGGTGGGTTAATTGAACATGGTCTTATCTTAATTGCGAAGAGAATATTTTCATGTTTCGAATATATGATCTCAAAGTTATAATAGGTTCCGGGTTCAAGGTTTTGGGTTCATCAATTTCCAACTTGGATAATATTGTAACAGGATCTAAATGTCAAAGACTAAAATTTAAATTTAAATAATCTCTGAATAATTGAAGAAAAAAAATGGCGAACCCAGCTGACACAACTTGGTCCGGGCCAATCGATCGGCTTAGATCGACGGTCGACCATAACTGGCCACTTTCGAGCCAAAGTGGTCGACTGACTCGAGCAACCGAGTTGGATCATCGAGCTCCATCTAAGCTAGATGACCACCCTGATCGACCAGGATCAACCATTGGGCTTAGTCTGAAGCGATCGACCGGCTCAGACCTATGGTTGATCGCAATGGCATGCTTTCGAGCCACTGTGGTTGACCAGCATGAGCAATTGGGCTAGACCGCTGGGCTCGATCTGAAGCGATCGACCGCCTCTAAACTGGCTAACCGCAACTGATAAAGCCTAGTGGTCTAGCCTGGTTACGCGGGCCGATTGACCAAACTGGCCAATCGACCATCTCTTTAGGCCCGTCGACTGTTATGTGCAATTTTTTTTGATTTTTTTAAAACTATAAAATGGTAGGAATGGTCTAGTTCATTAAGTCTAGTGGTTTAGGTTGGTTGATCCGGGTGGTCTAGGTCCATTACACCCTAACACTGAAAGAATTAAAAATAATGCCAAACTATAAAACCCTAAGAATTAAACCATCATAGTTTATATGAAATCTCGAGTTTAATATAAAATAGATCAGAATACATGATTCCATCTAAAATATGAGCACCAACAGAAAGCTAAATACTCTTACAACAAACTGAAATTCATTAATCGAAATATAAATGAAAAAGATGATACATAGTTAAGCCTCAAATACTGCAACCAGAAGTTGAAGCCTAATCATCCACTGGAAGGTCCTGTGGTGATAGAGAGAATTGATGATAAAAATGCTGTACGAACTAATCGAATCATCCAAATCTCTCGTCCAGTCGAGCATCCATATGTGCAAATCGCTCATGCAATCGGGCATCCATATATGCAAATTCTTCTCTAACAGATATCTCCAATGCACCTATCCGAAAAGACAATGTATGCAGATTGAAAGATTGCGATCAGATTGTGTAGCATGTCTAGACTATTCTCTATCAGTAGGCTGACCACCCCCTTCACCATCATATTCTTCTTCATCTATCTCAGGCATATGCCTCCATAATCCATCAGTAAATATATACCCTACATGCCTTAGAGATGCATGATTGTAGATGTCAGTAGGTCTGAGCTTAATAACTTTATTATCATCAATGATACGAACATCAAATGCTTCAAATATAGCAGTTATAACAGCTCCATAGGGCAAAATAGTTTTGAAACTTTAAAAACATTCATTCATATAATGCATCATTAAAAAAGATAAATTAATCCTATCATCTGAGAGAAGCATTCTAAGGAAATAAATATCTAAATATGATACGTTATCTCTGTGACCTCCTCTAGGTAAAAAATTAAATATAAAAATATGATAGATTAATTTATTTTCAAGTGGTAACATATGTGCAATAGGTTTATCGATCTGATCAAAAATAGTTCTTAACACAAGTAAGATACTCCAAAATACTATGACTCCAATAATTAGTATTGAAATATCTATCACTATCAAATGGAATATCCAAAATTTGACCTAGAATACTGTAGTCAAACTCGATAATTTATCGTTTGACATACGATGAAATAGAATAAGATTCACTATCAAAACTAAAATTACTATAAAAATACTGAACTAAAGTAGGATATGTTGGCTTGTTGAGCATAATCATGGATAACCAACCCCTCCTTTCGAACAAAAATCGAATATAAAAATTATTAAAATTATTTAAATCAACTATTCTACTTCCTATAATTTTTCTTTCACAAAAATTTGATTAAAATTCTTCACTACACTCATGATTTAAAATAAAGTCTTTCATACCTATGAGTTGGTTGCTTCTTTTTTTCTACTCGAGTTCTCTTTTCCTTCAATAAAATTGCATCTTTTTTTGAAGCCATTAAATTGGTTCTAGAGGGGACTAAGATTATGGTTGAAATGGACCACAATAGAAGAGAAATTTTAAAAAAATCAATAAGGAGCAGGATGGCTTCGGGCTGGGTTTAAAAGCATATGAAATAGTTGATTGAACTTACGATTTCATAACGATAGGATTTCAAAAGTGAAATGATGGGTTCAGTCCATACTTTCACAACGATAGTATTTCGAATTGAAATCATGGGTTGAATTCATGATTTTAATTTTGAAATCACAACAATAAGATTTCAAAAGTTATGGGTTGAACCCATAATTTGGCATCAAATAAAAATCGTACTCATGATTTCGTAATGGGATCTACGGGTGATTTCAAAATGAAATTATGGGTTGAAGTCGTAATTTCATTTTGAAATCGTAAATTTAAATCATAATTTTTTAATGAAATCATAATTTTTGCCCATAATTTTATTTTGATTTGACTTCTACATCATCAATAGAAACTCTTGGGTTGAACCCATAAGTTCGGCTATTTGAACTCAAACTGGTAGGTTCAGTTCATGATTTAGGCTCAGATGACACCGAATTCATAGTTTTAAAAATAAATTTGGATTTGAAATATTTTTAAAATAAAATATTAAAGAAATATTATTTTAAAAAAAATCCTCTCATTTGACCAGTCCAACCCATCCCATCTAATCCCATCCGGCTCACCCCGTTTCTAGATTCTATTGATCCCATCCAATCTCGAGATAAATATTAGATAAATATGAGTAATAGTCTATCCAATCTATTGCCATCCCCACTTGTGAGGAACCAGAGGCCATGCTTGTTGGCCGTATGCGCACTGCCGCCAGCCCTTCCTACTTTTTGAGCATTCAATGCGTGAAACTTTTAAATGTTGTTCTTAATATTGGATATGGTCCACAAATGGTGCGGTAGACAGAGGATCCAAAATACAGCAGCAGCGATTGACATGTTTCACGAGGAGTACAGCATTCATTATTGCCGGATGATGCAAGCTTGAGTCAGTTCGGCAGGATTTTAGTCAAGTTTGGCCAGCTTTGAACTGCTTGCAAAAGATTCAAAGCTCTTGCAGCAGCTGCTCTCCATACACAGGGAAAAAGAAAAGTAACAATGATCTAAATGCGTATAGTATATGTAGCCACTAAGGGGCTTTAGGTCTATGATACAGGTGTCGAGAAAGATATTTTTTTGGAGCATGATGATAAGTGGGATTGTAAAAGGTGCAGCTCACTCAGGCTCCTATCTAACAAAATTATCCAAGCCAAATCAATTTGAAACATCCTTAAATCTAAAATTAGATGTAGTTTAGATCAACATAGCGAATATTAACTTCCATTAATTTATTATCTAAGAAAAAAATATTATTCATATTAATTCAAATATATTCTATTGGATAACCAATTCATCAGATTGGGATTTTATAAGATCTAAATTTGGCTGTATATGCATCTCTCTTTCATTGGGTCATCATGTAGTTTAAAAATATCTCGACATTTGGATCCAAATTTTATTTTTAAGAAAGAGGGATGGTTTAGGTTTCAAAGTTGAGTTAAACTATTTTACAACAAGAAAAGTCCTAATCTGTAATTTTGAAAAAAAAAAGAATGTGTTGTACATATATACGAGGCATGCATGTGTCTGTATGCACACATAGATATGCATATACAATAATTTATAACATGCAAGCATGTATATATGACATTTCAACACCATCCAAAGATTTCCACTATCATCTATATATTCAACGGTCTCTAATGTATACATAGTTGGTATAAAAATAAATGATATCAAGTATACTAGTATTGTAAAAGATATGATAGTGTATATAAATTAAAAATTCATTTTATGGATCATAATCTATATATCTTAAAACATCAATAGATTTAAATTTATTAGATTATAATAAAATACAGTATCATACTATTAAAACCGTTCATTTTAATTACTACTTGATGAGTATGTTAGAGGCCACCAAAATGTATGCATGGTAGTTTTTTTATTTTTTATTTTGCTATAAATCATATTCAATAGTTTGGATCTTAAATTTAAATAGTACATCCTTGATTTTAAGTCTTTAATTATCTTTTCAAAAAATTAATATAAGATATATAATTCAGGCTCATAACATGGTTCAATTCTTTTATTCACGTAGAAAACGAGATCTCTAAAGAGAAGCAAAAGTCAAGGATCCCCAAACTTAGTTGTCTCCAAGCACCCGTCAGCTTCTTCCTTGAACTCATCTTTAAGCTATTTTTTCTAATAAATTTTTATTTTAAAGGTTATCTTATGCTAGGAAGAGATTAACTAATATTAAAATAGCATATAATGGATTTTTTTTGTCCTAGATTTATTCAAACAGGCCAAAAGGGCTCCTGTAACATGTTTCTGACAACTAATTGAAATATGCCACATACCCTATACTTGGATACATGCTTATCTTCCAATATGAGACACTTTCCTTGCTTTTAGATTCTAAAGCGGAATATTACAATGTATGATGGAAAGAGTGTAAGCAATTGCAAAATGAAAAATAATGGAAAGAGTGATACGCCACATGGAAGCCAAGAGATTGTAAATTGTGATATGAAGGTCTAGCTTTTGGTGCATGATCCTTGCATGAAACGGAAAGCTGAACTATTATGTCTTTTTGCTAAAAATATTGTGAAATATATACTTGGTTGCATAGAAAACATACTTCTAACGTATCGATACGAGTTGTGAAACTAGGGTAAAACAATTGGTCGTCTGTGCCAATGACTCAAGATTCTATCTACAATAACTTGACCTAACTTATACTTAACGCAATCATATATCAAGCTCACCTTGGAGTGTGTAAAGGTTCTAACTTTTAGCTTATAGATCCTACCATTTAAAAGAATTTATGTTGGTGTAATTCTTACCCTTCTATCAAGAAATGGAATAAAAAAGTTCAGTGGTAAAAAAAAAAAAAAAATCAATTAAATGAAACGCAGAGAAAATAATAGAAAAAAACTTTTATTAAAATAGATTGTAGCCCTATATATTTCAATCTTGTCATGGGCGAGATGCTAAATGATACTACCTATACACATTGCCTACTTGATTTGAACCACATCAAGTCCTAGATGACGTCCAGAGCACCATCGGGAGGTCTGACCAATTTTCCAAGAACCATCAGTCCATCACTATCTCAAAACATGAGCGAACTTGTAGTTAAGACATGACACTTGTTCGGTCTTTCTCCACAAATCCTAGAACTCGTTGACCTTTCAAAACGCCTCACGTACCCAAGGGTCTGCCCACCCGCAAAGACACACCCCCCCCAACTTTTGACCACAACCACCCTTTGGCTTTAGAGAATCTAAAGAAGAAATGCACATCCAATTTCTCCCATCCATCGGAGAAATTCTTAAGTAAGCTTAGTCTATCATATACGCTGTAAATAAAGTCAATAAAAAAAATGCCATCACAGCACACCACAGTATGGTGAGTGGTTAAGGAGTGACGTGTTAAAGTGGTTATAAAATTTTTAAACTCAAATATGAGGATGGCATTTTTTTTATTGACTTTATCTACCAAGTCTATCCAAAATTTCTCCATCCTAACCCAACCGTCCCAGCTCGTGTGTCCCCTTTTTTACGGCTGTCATTTTCCTCCGTGAACTAATAAACAATTACAACCTTATTATTATTATTCTATTATATGATTACTGTTGGCAAATTAATTTATAGCGGGAGTGCCGCAGGGAGAAAGCCCCGGATCCGCCGCGCCAGGAGAGTACTCTTCTTCGTAGCATTAAAAAAATAAAAATAAAATAAAATAAAAAAAAGCATGCCAACATCCACGTTGGCATGCTTGCGGACTCTCACAGCCCTGGCGGCCGATGTAATCATCGGTCCCACCATCCACCATGCCGCTCCACCTACCATCAAGGCCGCTTTGGGTTCGGATCTTGTGCTCCGCCACCGACGGCGCCGAACTGCAGCTCTACTCCACCCTCAAAACCATCCCGGCACATCCAGACCGAGAACCAAACCTGCCACCTTGACTTCCCCAACGGCATCGACAACCGCTGCGCCCAGGTGCTTTCGACCTATATCTTCGCCGCACACGTCAGCTCGAGGTTTCTTCCCGATCACTTGCGGCCCTTGGCATGCAAGCGCCGCCTCGCCCTCATGACCTCCTTCCAATCCTTACTCTCGGAGGCCGCTGTCGCCGGCGATGAGAGGTGGGCAGCGGGTGAAGGCTTGGAAGAGAGAAGAGGAAAGAAATTAAGATGAGGGCATGGGATGGCAACGCCGACGATTAAATCAGCCGCCGGATCGTGACCGTATTCGCCAGAGCCGGAATGACGGAGAAGGGATGAGACAAATATATACACCTATATAGGTCCTGATCCCGTCGAACGAGGGAAGTTGCCCGGGGCACCGGAATCCGTTAATGGTACCATCGCAGCCTGTTGGTACTGAGATCTATAAACTTCCATTCATTCCATCAAAAAAAGGATCAATTTGCAAACTTGCCGACGTGGCATGTGAAGAAAGGCACTTCATAACACGTTGTAAAGGACCGAACTCTACATTGATTGCCACGGGTGGTTCGCGTTCATTCTACGCCTTTAGCTGATTTGAGAGGAGCAGGGAAAGGCCTGTCTATGCCACTTCTATCTCAAGCGCTAGAAAATAGTTATGAGGGAAATTCCCAATCATTATTAGTTGAATCATACGATGCACTGTTTGGTCCGTAGGAATCTCCTCTTTAGCAGATGTCGCCGATCGTTATGCTTTCATGATTTGAGATTCTATCTATCATGGAGGTTTAGTCCTACATCGATTATGGTTAGGCGTATTTTATCTTATATAAGATAGGAAATCTTCTCTTTCAGAGACATCTTTTCGATCAAAATCGCAAGATCTGATAGTCATTAAAGTACCAACAACGATCAAGAACCGCAAGCCTATAAACTATGACAACTGCATACTTTATTGTTTGATTCTTATAGTAGTTAAATCTATTGTATAATTTTATTATTTTTTTATAAAAAAGAGGAAGAACCTATAAAATTTTTATTCGATCCTCCAATTCAATGATCTCTCTCTCTTTCTGGCATAGGCTTTGTATTTTGCCATATTTTCTCTAGTAGTCTTGAAGAAGAAGTCTGAAAGTTAAAGACTCTCGTTAATAAAGTCATCAATCCCATGATTGAAATAATTTCAAAAGAAAAAAAAATCACACATGGCATCCTCTTTCTTCTTTGTTAAAAATTTTCATCCATTCTCTTCTTCATCAACCCATTTCTTCCATCATGAGATTTTTCTTCTTTATTCTAATCTTTTTTCCTCCTAAATCTCTCTCTTTTTTTCAAAATTTTTGTATTTAAGAATTAAAAGAATCTAAGAAATATATGTATATAATATTTTATATTATATAAAGCTATAAAGTTGTGTACTGTATACTAGTCTTGATAAAAACAATGTCTTGAAAATAATATATCGATTTTTAGAGACACGTATTGATTTATTAAATAATTAATCTACTTGATGTTATTATTTATCATGTAACATATACTAGTAAAAATATATTTTGAAAATCATGTATCATTTATCTAAATGCATGTATTGAATTATTACTGAATATGTATAAAAAAAATTATAATATGTATCAAAAAATTGATAAGTATATAATATTGATCATATAATATATATAGTGATGAACATATGTTATAAAAATTATTTATTAATTTATTTGAAGATTGTATTAATTATTATATGACTAATTTGTCTAGTATATGTTTGTACTATGTAATGCAAAATCATTTATTAACTTACTAAATGATTGGTTTACTTTATATATATTATCTAATCATACGGTGTCTACTGTTTAAAAATATATTTTAAAAATAAAAAAATTTTATATTTTTTTTTTTTTTTTTTTAATTATGGATTGATAAGCCGTAGTTATTGACTTTTGAGCTTGCTAGTATTACCTATAAACTTGTCTAAGGGGCACGAAGCGGGATTTTTGTGTACCATGTAAAAGGTGAGGATTTTATGGTCCGTTTACTTCGTAGCGACGCAAGATATCGGATGGACGATGGCGAAGGTACTTCAAAGGATACACAGAAGCGTTTTTTTTTTTTTTTTTTTAAACTTTAAAAGAAATCGGTCCTTGTAACAAAAAAAAAAAAAAAAACCCAGTCCCTGTAACCGAAAAAAATCGGCCTTTGGTCTCTTCTGTTCCTTAAAGCCTTCTCCTTTTCTCGCTCCGCACTTTGCCTTTTCGCTCGCTCTTTCTTCGCTATTCCACCAGCTATCTATTCAGTCTTGGGAATTTTTTTTTTTTTTTAAAAGAAAAGTCTAGCTTTGCTAGCTCCGAATCCCTACGAATCTTGGAATTTTGGAATTTTGGGGGTAATTGGAGGGGAGAAGGGCACTGGAGGAAGAGAGGATGCTGGACCCGATTCCGAGCTGCTTCCGCTGCGGTGCTGTCGGGGTGCCGCCGGCGTCGACGGCGACGGGTCCGAGCCTGACGACGTCGATCTACGAGACGCACTTCGGCCTTGCCGGCCTCTCCTGGTCCCGTACCGTCCTGGGCATCTCCCTCCGCGCGGACCTCCGCTGCGCCGGTGGCGGAGCCGCGGCTGCGACGGAGGAGGAGAACGATGAGAACGATGAGGACGAGGAGACTCTCCGGTTCCGGATCCGGCCCTGGCTGTTCTGGAAGCGGAAGGGATCGAAGCGGTTTCACCTCAAGGACCACCTGGGCACCGGACGGTGGAGTTCTCGTGGAACCTGACGCGGGCGCGTTTTCCCGCAGGCGGCGGCCCCGAGCCGTCTGCCGGGTACTTCGTCGCCGTGGCGGTGGATGGAGAGATGCTCCTTGTCGCCGGCGATCTCGTTGACGAGGCCTGGAGAAGGACCAAAGCCGCAAGGGAAAGAGCCCATGGAACTCGATCCTGATCTCGAGAAGGGAGCATGTAGCCTTGGGGACCCGGCGGCGGCAGATCGTACAAGACGAGGGCGCTATTCGGGGGGAAAGAGAGAGAGATCTCGATCGATCTGGGAAAGAAGGAAAAGGAGAGGGATGTGGGGATGTGGTTGGGTGTCGACGGCAGGAATGTTCTCCAGGTGCGGCGGCTCAAGTGGAAGTTCCGTGGGAGCGAGCGGGTGGAGGTGGAGAGCGGCGCACGGATCCAGGTCTCGTGGGACCTCTACAACTGGTTCTTCCAGCCCAAGGACAAACCCCACGCTACCGCCTCCACTGCCGCGGCAGCGGCTGCGGCGGCGGCGGCGGCGGCGGAGCTCGGGCACGCGGTGTTCGTGTTCCGGTTCGAGTGGGAGGCCGGGGAGGAGAGGCATTTTGTGAAGGGCTTCGGCGGGCGAGCGAGGGGGGTGTGCTATAAGGGGATTGGGGGATTTTTGGGGAAGAATCGGAATCGGAGCCAGAGCAGCGGCGGCGACTGCGGCGGCGGTGGCGGGGGGGAAGTGAGGAGGAAGATGGGGAGGAGCCAGAGTTTGTTGAAGACGAGTTCGTCCTCGCCGTCGTCATCGGCGTCGTCGGCGAGCAGCTCGACGGTGATGGAGTGGGCGAGCCCCGAGGAGACAGAGCTGCAGAGCGCCGACGGGTTCCTGCTCTTGGTCCACGCCTGGAAGAGCTAGCAGGGGCATTTTGGGAATGACGAGATGGTGGAGTTTTCTGGTTTTTTTCCTGGCCTTTAAATCTCTTTAATATTGTGGGCTTTTGGGGGCCTACTCTTTTTGGTTTTAATGTAATTTGTGGTTTCTTTTCTTAAAAGACAAAAAAAAAAAAAAAGAAACTTACTAATTTATTTATGGATATATCCATATAGCTGAATAAAGGAACAAAACAGAAATAGCGCGGTGGAAATTGGTAAGTTTAATGAGAATACCGACTGTTTTGAATTGAACGGGAGAACGATATGGTTGACTTGTTTCACTCCTCTTAAATATATGATATGTCTTCAATAATTATGTCATGTTTAAGTGCACTTGTTGCATGCAATTAGATTGCTTGGATTGCTACTTATCATTCTTTTGATATATTTTGAGATATAGAATCCTAATAAGATATGTTTAATAATATTTTATAAAATTAAAAAAAATTAAAATTAAATGTATATGAATTTGAGATGGATTTAAAATTTAATCGATAGATAGATATATATATATTTATCTTACGCGAGAATCTGAATTTTATATGTTAAGAGATGTATTAGATTATCCGAATAAAGATTAATAAGGTAGATTCATGTGTCCAATAAATTTATTATTTTTTAATAAAATGAACTTAGAATTTTTGGATATTTTATAATCAAGCGTGGGCTGTGGATACGCTACCCGCTGCCATTGCCGAAACTATCCTTTTATTTTTTTTATTTTATTTTTGAGGAATATGAAATTAGATGCGATAGCTCCTCTATCCCTACCGTATCAATCAGTTTCCATCTTAGGACTACGTAAGCATTATTTTAAATTATTTGTTGATGGGAAATCAGGGTATCCAACCAAGCCGAAAGGACAAGTCTATATGTTCTCAGGTCAATCTACGGACCAAGCCATCGGAGTTGGTGGCATTCACTTCGCTTTGACACGTTACAGTGGCGAGAGGGAACTGATATAAATATAGCCACATTCAACTTAAATAAATATAGTCTTTGACCATCTTTAGTGATCATGTAGAACATTTTTGGATGGAAGTTGTTGAATTTATTCAGAATTCGGAGGTTTCAGGTGAGTGCTCATCCACAGCAAAGAATTTGTTTGATTGAATAAACTTCTCCCACTAATTTTTTCTTTGCAAATTCTATAAAAAGTAGTCTAATTATTTCAATTAATATAAATTTTACATTTATTTAATATTGTGTTGAAAATGTAAACATTCCTAAACTGTTAATAAATGTCCATTTATTTATTTTGCGTGGGCCCATTTTTCATTTTGATTCCTTAATTTTTTTTTTTTTGGTAATATGATTCCTTGAAATTTTAAAATAAACTATGGCAAGTAAAAGTCTTAGAAAGCTCGTATAATTTTCTCTGGTTCACGGCAAGAATCGAAGGGAGTTTGGCGGGAGACGAAGCTACCATGCAAATGTTTCCTTCTCGGTTTCCTCGTCGGGTTACCAATTCTCACCGTGGTAAGTTGGGTGCCCGCGGGCGCATGCAATGCGTGCGGGTGGTGGGACTCACACCATTGCCAGTTGTTTGCCGTTCGCTCCTCGTTCCTCACGAGAAGTTGGAACGCCCTCGGCTCTAGAAGGGTTGATTTGACCGTTTGACGGGGAGGCAACCTTCCTGCCGTAGATCACATGCTGGATTCATTGATACTTAAAAATGTCCTCCGGTGAGCTACGCTCGACACCAGGATCGGGTGCGGTCATGGATTCCACGCACGTGAGTCAACCGATGGAGAGGCAGCGGAGACCGTCCGTCGGCTGTAAAATCCTGGAGTGCGTCCTCTCTTCAATCCTCCTCCACAAGCGTTTGAGCGGCTACTGTAGTGTTCCCACGCATACCCTCAAAGTCTTATATATATATATATATATATATATATATATATATATATATATATATATATATGAATAAATATCATAAAAAACTTAATTAATTTTTCATTTGATCTTTCATATTTTTTCAGATGGATAAATTATTTTTTATAAATAATATGTAGTTATGAAATAAAAAAAAAAATCTTATCCACCGTAAGTCATTTTCTCATCAACAAAAAAAAAATAAAATTTTTATTTCATTCCTAATTTATCTCTAACCCCATAATAATAATAATATAATAATATATAATACTATCTTATATATAATATAATATAATTATCGAAATACTATTTTATTATTTTAATATAATATATGATTATAATAATATGATATTATAGAATAATATCTTATTTTATTATTATAATATAACATATCTTATATGATTACTAAAATAAAATAAAATATTATATATTATTTTAATATATATTAATATTATATATTATATTATAATGTATATTTTATTTTATTTTATGTAATATAATTTATTATATTATATTATATGTATAACATGTATTATCTATATTTATGAATATATATTATATAATATTATATATTATAACATAATATGTTATAATATAATATAATATATTATATTATTATATATAATAATATTTATAAAATAAAAAATAATATGAAAAAATTATAAATCTTAGTAATTTATTTAGAAAATTAGTATTTCAAAAGAACGTGAATAACAGATTCTCGAATCATTTTTTGATATACAAAAAAATATAGATAAATTATTTTGTTATCTAAATATTATTTGAAAAATATTTATTTAAAAAAATATAAATTTTTGAATAAATTTTTTATCCTCAAAAGAATAGATCTTCAATGAAAATTGGCACATGGAAGATGAGACTTTTTTTTTTAAACAAAAATGTATATCAGATCCTTTAAGAAATTATAATTTTAAGATTAATGATAGATCTAAATTACTAAATATAAGATTTTAAAACTATAATTCATATGCTTTCATAATCTCTAACTTACATGTCAAGTTGCTACAAAAACATGAAAGATGTCCTAGGCGACGAGTATCTTAGAAAATAATTTCAAAGCTTTGGACGGATGCACTTGGTTTTGCTTCTAAATGTAAAAAACCTATGCTGTCCCTTTTTTTCCAGCATTTTCCAATGCAATATTCATAGAAAGGTAATTGATGGACAGGAATTTATGGATCATAAATGACATGACATAACATAACTATGATGAGCTAGTACTCAAACAAATTCTGCTCTTATGTTCAGGTATTAGGAAAAAAAAATTATTTGAATTATATAAATTTGATGATTTTAATTTCAAATATTTTATAGCAATTTCTATAAATATAAAAAATA
Source organism: Elaeis guineensis (assembly GCF_000442705.2). NCBI lineage: Eukaryota > Viridiplantae > Streptophyta > Magnoliopsida > Arecales > Arecaceae > Elaeis > Elaeis guineensis. The sequence goes on from NC_026000.2 coordinate 4,380,737, forward strand.
AATATAAACTCTCTAAAATAAATATAAATTTTTTAAAATAAATGAAAATAAAAAAATAAAAATACTCCAAAACATATATAAACTCTATAGCAATAAACAAAAATATTTCAAAATAAATACAAATCCATCCACACCATTGAATGTACATAGCCTTCCATGATTCATCCCAAATGGTATATTTTTTAAAATTTTTTAAAATTCAAATAGATGGAAAATGACTGTTAACTTTTATTTTGCTATCTGAAAATCCATACGGATAGAATGGTAGGAACTTGACCGGAATCAAATCCAATCAATTTGAGCCTAATCTCTCACACACACATGCATGTATACATACATTTTCTTATTGAGATTCCTTATCAACAATGATAATTACTGGACTCATAATTCTCTAGTAACAGCAAAAGGATTCGGAAAACTTTTATTTACAAAAAAGTTAACCGCTCCAATAAAATTATACCTCTTTCATAATAAAAGGATGTAAAAGAAATTTTAACCTTGTAAGTCATAAAAAGAAACCTTGTTCCAATTCCAACATTATGCGGTTGGGTTTATCGATCCTTCGCCCTACATGCTACGTTGATACTCTACCCAGAATATGTACGTCCCTCTGACTTCCAATTATATCATCTATGGCCATCCCTTTTTGTTAAATCTCTAAAAATCCAAGATCTTGGCCATGATAGCTCCACGACTATAAGTGCATACATACTCTCTACTCAGATTTTGCATAACTTTTATAACTTCCAACTATTGCCATTCCTTTATTGTTCCTAACCCTTCAATAGAAATCCAAGATACACGCGCACGCACACGTGTCTTCTATCAAACTTCCACCACTTTGTCTTCAATTCCAAAGTGTTCTCTAATGTGCGACTCATTCCTTGTCATATGCCATTTGATTTTACCACAGTATTCACACGTCAGCCGTATTCCCGTTGTGCGGATTGACTCTCTTGCGGCTTAACAATTTAATCATCGTACATTATGGATCTCACTTGATTCCATATCATCTAGGCTGATTATAGTTTAATTTCACAATCTTGAGGTTATCACTTTCCTGATTTAATAATTTTCAATTTTGAGATCTGAGTTTTTTTTAATAATAATTTAAAAAAAAAAAACAGGAGGTGTTTAATTATCAAAAAGAGAAGGCTCAAAAATGGAAAAATCTTAATTTGAATTTTTCAATTTTTACGATCTTATGGCTTTTATACTATTTCCCTGCACAACTAAGATCATGTTTATAAAATTATAACTTGCAATTCCAAACACGTTAAGGCATGAAATGTTAGGATTTACTAGTATATCCAATGGAACCTTTTCTGTAGTTCCATCAATTTTGATGGGGGCTTCATATCAATTCCTACTAGACTTGCATCTCATAATTATTGCAACTATGGTTACTTTTTAACTGACCTTACAACTAAGGACTTCCCTCAGACTGCTCTAACATGGAGTTCAGCAAGGCCTTGTCCATAAATTAGCATAGTGCCGTCAGCATATGACATATGGCAAAGCACTTTGCCCTAATAGCAACATCAAATTCATTTACAAGTATTGCAAAGAGACGTCGTCAGTTCAAATATACAAAATTCATGCATCTTGTATAGCTCTTGTAGTGCTTGTCCCTGCTCCTTCAAACATATTCATGAAAGTTTCAATCTGCCTTCAAGTTAACCGTTCATCCTTAATGCCAAAGCACATTAAAAAAAGAAAAGAAAAGAAAAGCATGTATTAATCAGTCAAAAAAACTTTCCTCTGACCACAAAATAGACAGAACTTTGATAGGTTTCGGAAATAATTGATGTTCATCACAATGGAGAAGATCAATTAACAGTTTTGCTTAGGTTGCCAGTCTAAAAAGATGAGTCTATAATTGTGAGATTCATAATTAAACTTTAACCATCCATGACAGGATTTATATAGCCTTATTTCTCAAACTTAATGATGAAAACATTTGCATTTTTGCCTTCTTTGGCCGATGTGGATTACGGGATTGAAATTAATATTTACGAAAGTTCCTAAATGATATTATTGAAAATTGCTGACACAGCTGAGAATTCACCTATCAGAATCTGAAAATTCTACATGTCCTGTTAGATCATGAAATGGGATGGAGGTGGGTCCATGAAACAATAAAAATAACTTTCTAAAATTTAGGAGGTGGTTGGTCTTGTTAAAATAGCCACAAACTAATCTCTCAGTTTACTATCTAAATGTCTTCGCATGCTCTCGTTACTTGCTGTTTCCAGACTAGATTTAGCACCCCCAACCACACATAGAAAACAGGGTAGGGGGATTGCGAAAACTAAGAAGCAAGGGAGATCGAGGAAGACATGTCTTGTTAATTTTGTTGAGTGTGTCTACATTGGAAAATAAAAAGGCATCCAAAGACTAGAAGTGGATGCGGGAGCGATTGGCTGTGGAGACAAGGGAGCGACGAACTATAGCAAGGCCAGGTTGGGAAATACTATATGGTGAGAAAGTAATAAATTTCTATAGAATTTATCCTTCACATCCTTTCTATTTAATTCAATTCATATAGTACCCTCCAAGAAATTCAATTCATATATCTATGAAAGGAGATGAGTAAAAATCTGGATCTTTGGTTGGATGGGGAATTTCACTTATTTGATTTTCTAGATGTTCAGATTTTCATATTGCTCCATATCAGGGTGAGAAACCTTGGCAATAATGAAGGTAAGAAGACCAATAAGATTTAGATTGATGTGTGTATCTGGAGGACA